>NC_068414.1:28937331-29289831 GCF_023724105.1 Carassius gibelio
TTATCTTGTTCTAAATGTAAAATACCTGTAAAAAACAATACTTTCTGTGACTAAAGCAGTTTTGTAGACAACTTTAGCCGAAACTAAAAGCAAAACTGTGTTTAGAACAAGGCAATTAGCTTTACATAACTTTCCCTGCTTTGGATCTAAGGAGACAGCTAAACTTTATTACACCACTGACTTATGCTGCCTTCTTATTATCGAGTTAACAGGTCACACAAAATCTTGGTTTCTTCACGTAAAAAAAGACATGAGACTCCCATAACGGTTCCCATCTGACTAAAAGTTAGTGTCTGGCGGCATCTATTGGTCATACAAAGAACCAACCCTGCAAATAATATAGGCCCCAATGTGTTATTTATACAATCAGCTCAGTAACAGGGCAATCATGGCAGCTCTTAAGTTCACAGCTATTATTGTTACTTAATTTACTGTAATTGTATGAAACTATTCCTGATTTGAATGACTTGATAATACTTTCACACTGCCCTAAAAACTGCATAGGCCAATGAGGTAGGTACACCCCTTTGTAATACAATATAATGTAATATTATATATGAACTGTGCATGTAGTGTAAACTAAAAGTAACTGGATTTAAGTGTATAAATTCACAGGAATTTTCCTACTCATCCAAATTACATTTTCCAAATACATCTCTATCTATCTATCTATCTATCTATCTATCTATCTATCTATCTATCCATCCATCCATCCATCCATCCATCCATCCATCCATCCATCTTGTTTATTTGCTTCTTGCATTTACATTTTAAATGCTCCTATAAATACAATATGGAATCATCTTCATTCAATCATCATTGATTTTTTTATCAGCCAGCAATAGCTGAAAGTGGATGACACTGAAAGCTTTTACGGGAAAAATTAGGTGGAAAGGGTTTATTAATTTTTATGTAGTTTTAGTTATTTTAGTTGGCCTAAATTAAGTTGAGAAACATGAGAAATGTTGCCTTGGCATCTATATGAAAAGAAATGTATATATATATATATATATATATATATATATATATATATATATATATATACAATTTATATTTCAGTTAAAATATTTATTTACACACAATGCAAAATGACTGTCCAGTTCCAAAGGTGCACGGACACACCTTCATCTTGCCCCGATCCACTCTTGGTCATTAGTTATGAATCATTGCATTGATATGTCTTTACCCAAGCGCTCCTCGTGAATGATTTCTGCATTCTCAGGCCCTCCTCAAGACCAGCGTTCATTTAGTGTCAGGTTTGAGTTACCTTTTGCATTGTCTTAAATCCAGATGAATTGTTAATCCAGGACCAGGTTAGGTTCACAGTGAAGGTTAGGTGAAGGGGTGACAGAGGCGACGGGGTTAATGACTGTTTGGAGATCAGATGAACACGAGGCTGTGTGGCCCTCGGGGTTTAGGGTCGAATAGCCGAAGTGAATCACGCTGCTAAAAGCGTGCAAAGTGTTGCCACAGTATCGTTTCACCGGTATTAAAGACACTTAACATGCAGGAAAAGGCTTGAATTGACACCAGCCCTCCCCTTTCCTTTGAGTGGGTACGCTGAGATCCCTCTCTTTTTACCTTTCTTACTTCATCATCATGATAGCAGAGAAAGATAAGCGGTTTCTGGTGTCACCTGCTATGATCCAATAAGACCAGAGCCGTCCTCCACGAGCATATAAAGATAGACAGACAAACCAGCTGTTAAAGATACACCAAACTCATGCAAACGTCTAAATCATTTCTCTCCCCAGAAACAAACAGGCCTTAAAAAACACTTTGGTTTCATAGTTGATTAACTATACTAAACATTTTGGCCTATAGTCAAATGGTTAAAAATATGGTATCCTGTAAGTGTGATATTATTAAGAAAAAGTTCAGTTTAAAAGTCAAAACTTTATAGGCAAGGGAACATTTCACAGAATGATATTTAGCTGGTTGCAATTAGACTGTTAGTCTGATTGTAATAGTTTGCAAATGTAGCTCAACAGCAGGCTTATAAATGTGATTCAAATGAGAAATTACACTGCAAACATAGGAATTAAAGCAAGTGAGAGGAATCAAGTCAATTACAATAGAGACCATGTGTTCAAAACTTTGTAAGGGTGAGAACAACTATAGTTTACTTCAACCTCAAACTGCAGTGTTCAACCAGAAAAACCACCAGACAACAAATGTACAGTATGTGGAAACATTTTCCAAATGACATTTTGGTTGTGGGAACATTATAACGTTCAGTTTGTATACACCACTGTTCAAAAGTTTGGGGTTAGATGTTTTAAATATTTTTGAAATTATAATTTAGTCGATAAAATATACAGCAAAAACTGTAATATTGTGGAAATATTATTAATACAGTTTAAAATAACATAACTATTATTTGTGGAATTTTATTTTCCATGAATAGAAAGTTAAAAAGGTTTATTTAAAATAATTTTTAAATCAATTTACTGTTTGACTTTTGATTAATTGAATGCATCCTTGCTATATAAAAAGTATGAATTAAACATAAAAGATGTATAGTACTAAAAATTATATTTATGTGCTGTCTATATATATATATATATATATATATATATATATATATATATATATATATATATATATATATATATATTTATATTTATTTATTATTATTTTATTTTTTTTACATAGTAAAACATAGTGTTAGTGGCTTTTTACACTGTGCACTACTATCCAGTATCAAAAAGTATGAGGAAATGTAGGTCACAGTATAGATACTGGTGTTTGTTATCTATTGCGTTATCATCTGTGGCTCTCTGAACCTGCTCAAACTCTCACGTTTGTCAGTGTAACATTTGCCCTAGAATGTCAAACACAGTTTTACAAATGCATTCCTGTGTTCCTGTGTTGAACAGCTCCTTGTGTGCGCCTCCACTGTAGTTTGTAGGAAGTACGTGTTTGTCTGCATGTATGAACACTGATATGGACACTGTTGTCGTTGTTGTTATCATGAGCACAGATCATCCTCGGAGGGATCACAAGCAGAGCTGGAGACTGTGGTGGAGACGTTCAGGGCGTGAGGTAAGCGGAGGTGTCTGTCAGGGTTGGTCCAGACAGCCTGGCCAGATAACGGTGACATGCAGAACTACAGTTACCAGCTGGACCTGGTCAGGTGACACCGCCACATCAGAGCTGGCCAACACACAGTCACTGTCCCGAACACTGTCTGTAGTCTGGAGCAGGACAGATATGAAGACAAAATCCTCTAGATTTGGTTCATACATGTTTTATGTTATCTAATTGTTTGTGTGAAAGTAGGATTTGTATATGCATGGATAATTTGGCGATAAAGGAAACATTTATAAGATAGAATTAATAAAGAAAAACATTTTAATGCTTTTTCTATCCTTAGTGTTCTTCCTTTATTGGCTTATACTGTCCTGGATAATTCACACATTATTGTCTCATCATGATAACTGCTTGTACTCCTCAATTTTATATAGTTTTAATAAAAGCGACTCATAGATCGTAGTATCAAAACTTAATTTATGATCAGTAATATGCATTGCTAAGGACTTAATTTTGACAATTATATTGGCACTTTTCTCTTTGCACCCTCAGATTCCAGATATTTAAATAGTTGTATTTTGGACAAATATTGTTCTATTCTAACAAATCCAAAACTTCCATTCATTTAGCTTTCAGATGATGTTTAAATCTCAGTTTCATAAAACTGCTCCTTATGACTGGTTTTGTGATCCAAGTCACAGGCTGGGATTTAAGTTTCCACAAAAAACATATTTTTTGTTCCTATTGAATATAAGCAGAACAACTGTTTTCAGTAGTGATAATAATAAGAAATTATTCTTTTTGGATTATATTTCAATAGAAACCAGTTACTTAAAATCATAATATTATTAAACAGTACTGTTGTTATGTGTTTTCGATCAAATAAATGCTTGTAGAACGTAAGAGACTTTCGTCAAGTTGTGTGTATAAAATATATGTTTTTATTAATGCAAAGTTTAGGTTAGTATTAGGTCAGAAAATAAATACAAACTGCACTGCAACAATGATGAAGAGAAAATATGTCAAATATTTCTGCATTGTTTACATGCATGACATGCTTCAGCTGATGCAACCCGCATAAAACAACCACAGGTTTGTGGCAGCCTTTCTGCTGATGATTTCAGTGCCATTGCATGTGCAGGTTTGTGTCATGTACATCTCAGTGAATGACATGAGGTTATGTAGTGTAACCTTTGTCACAATGCATTCCTGTAGAAAACACCCTATGTCTGATCCAATGTTTTAAATATTTTTTTTGGCTGGAGCATAATGAATACAGCAGCATGTGATCAGTTTCTATGTAACACGAACCAGTAAATGCTTATATCACTGAAATTAAACATTCCATTCATAATTGATTCAACATGACTGTCTGGCCTGAAGTAATTAGCTCTGAGCTGAACACAAATGTGCTTCTGGAAATATGAATGCAGGTTTCAGCAGACATTTTAATGCTCTTTCTATTTTGTGGCTGCTTATTGTTTCTTCTTTACAGGTCTGGGAAAACATGGCTAGTAGTAGAGCAGGTCAGACAGGTTGAGCTGGAAATTAGCAACAAGTCCAGGATGTGCTCCAGCAAGCACCTTTTGTAGTATTTACACACATAGCGGAAATATTGTTATGCATTTACAGTAATATCAGACAGTTTAGTCATAGTTTAACAAAGTTTTGTCTACTACATTACACTACTTTAGAACAATTCTGCTCAAAAAGGACCCAAAATCTCAAATTTGTTTTAGGTTTCAGAATTCTTGTTCACAGCAATGTTATTTTTATTACAGTTTATATAATGTATTATTATCGTTTTTGTAAATATTTGAATGTGATTTTACTTTTGGATTTTTTAATGTATATATATGTGTGTGTTTGTATATACATTGCAAAAGTGTTTTATAGTATTTCTGTTAAGGTTTATTTTATTTCAAGGAATGACATTTTATGCTTTTATTTTTACCTAAAAATAATAACCTTGGTTCAGGTGCTTTCATACTTTTTGATTTTCTGTGTGAGAAAACTATTAACTGTGAAGACAACCAAAAATTCAATAAGTATTTAAAAAAATACAATTATGTTATTATAACTTCTGTATTGTCATTGCACAAAACCAAATGTCAAAATAATTATCTTGGAAATATTTATTTTGTTTGTTAGATTCACTTAAAATATCTATTTATTTAAAAATATTAGTTTTTAATAGATTATATAATTTTAATATTTATAATAAAGTGTTCACAAAACTATATGCATCCGTATTAAAATAATCACAATTAATTTGAATACTCTAGGACAGATTTTAAAAGCAGGATGACATAACATTATCAATCAAATTTGGAATATGTGAAAGTAAAGAGAAAGGACAGTAGTCCTATTTAATATTTAATTGATATCTAAAATCTAAATAAATAAAAAAATCCTTGGTGTAGTAAACTAAACTTTTTATACTAATCAGAGAGACAACTAATCATAAAAGAAAACCATTTTTAAACATGATAAATGTTCAATATACTAAAAACAAATTGCATTTACAGAACAATAACTGTCAGACAACGTATGGAGGTCAATTGCATGTTTATTATAATTAAGAAGATACATACTGATAATAAAAATATAGGCTAAAAAATAGATGCACAGAAAGAGACAAACCGGGTTCACATCTTCAACACTGAATTATTATAGATTATGAACACTGTTCAGAATGAATGGTAACCGGGAAGTAGACGTAATGTTGTCTGCTGTCAACAATAAAGGTATTTATAATTACATCATCATGAAAGATATAAATATAAATACTTTAACATCTGTTTTCAAGTCAAAGTTAAGAATTATTAAAAATGAGCATTCATAACTGTCTATAACTCACCACTTTCTATCAATACAGGCTTTGACATTCATTTAGTAGCCACTTATTGCACTCAAAATACACTTTGCTGCTCTTTCAAAAACACTACATATATCTGTATATAATGTCTGCACTCATATAAAACAGAAGGCACCCATCCTGAAAGACTTTACTTAAGACCTTCTCATTAAACAAAAAACATTCAGCGTTAGACCAACCAGCTCCTGGCATTAAACTGGGGAAAAGTCTTTGCCTTCAGGGTTTGTCAGTTTTACTTTGAAAGTATAAACAGCTTGGGTTGAATTATAAAAGAAGAGAAAAGTCGGGTTTATCGGTCCTGATAAAAGAAATGTATGAAACACACTCTCTTGTGTATCAACCATGCAAACTACTAATACTTTGCTCTGTTTTCTCTCTCTGTTCTAGTAGCATGTGCTCATTACTCTTTCTTTTCCTCTGTTGTGGCTGCATCGCCCTTGCTCTCTGGCTTTTTGGGCGGCGGGCTGTCCAGAAAGAAGTCGTTGCAGGCCACGGTCAGCGCACCCATGAGGATAATGAACTCTGTGAAGTCCACTTCACCATCATTATTGGAATCCAGGTCATTCATCACTCGTTCCACTGCATCTTTATCTTGAGCATTCTGCGTGAAGACAAACATTTAAAGATGGAGAGTTAAAAGTGTGTATCAATATGTAATAAAATACATTTAAACTCCATGAAGATCCCTAAGCATCCATGGAACCTTTCTACTGCCCTAAAGGTTCTTCACAGTGGAAAATGGTTCTACACAGTCTTTAAAATAAAGGTTTATTGGTATCAATGATTCCATGAAGAATCTTTAACATCCATGGAACCTTTCCATTCCACCAAATGTTCTTCAAATAGTTCTTTTAAGAACTGTTCACTGAAAGGTTCTTTGGGAAATCAAAAATGGTTCTTCTACGGTATTTTGGTAAAACCTAATTTTGGAACCTTGATTTTTAAAAGTGTAAGGTTCATAGTGGAAAAGATCATTAAAATATCCTTTTCGCTAAGAAAAAAAGTTATTTGAGGAACCCAAAAATGATTTTCTGTGGCATTTTTGTGAAAACCCAATTTTGGAACCTTTATTTTTAAGAATGTATGCATAAAAGTAAAGTCAATAGTGAGTGAGTAGCTTGCAGAATGATGGGAATGTTAATGAAAGGGAACGTGTGTGTTCATTTCAGAAGAAAATGCCAGAGGCTGCATCCACATACAAGATATTTGCAGGAGACATAATTACAGGGTCACTGAATCTGTAAACCCTTATCAAAATTGACATTTTTGTAACTTTTTTTATTTAAAGTGCACTTATTATGGATTATGAAATGTCATATTTTGGTTTTGGGAGTCCCCAGCAACAGGTTGACACACATGCAAGGTCAAAAAACACGTTCATTATCTTATAATATGCATTTCTTTTTACCTTACTTGCTCAATGACTCCCAAATGATTTTTAGGTCTAATTTTCATTACATCCTGCCCATAATACCTGATAAAGCAGTGTTTGTGAACGCAGTGCTGCTTTGTGTACAGCATTACCTGGAAACCGCAATTTTCTTTTCGCTCCAAAAGCAGCAACTTAGTGGTAAAAGAGTAAATTTGCGTTTTCATTCAGGCCAACGCAAAAAGACAAACAAGTGGGCGGGCAATATGCTAATATTTCGTGTTGACGTCAACATGAAACAGCTTGGGATTCGTTTTAAAAATTACTCGTTTCGATGATTCAGAGTCGACTCTTTCTTTTGAGAGACAATAACCTTTCAGTATAAATATCTTTTTTTTTTTTTTTTGTAAATTTGCATATGCTTTTTTTTTCTCTCACCCCAAGATAATTTCCCAGCTCCTCCGTCAGAAGTTCCCTTAGTTCTCCTCGGCTGAGCGTGTATTTATCGCCTTCCTTCCCGGAATACTTATGAAAGGTTTTGATGAGCATCTGCATGGCGCTTTCCAAGTTGGAGCTTGGCTCTTTGGACATGCTGTAAGTTGGTTAAAAAGGTCAAAGGTTAGATACAACAACATGGCGCGCCCCTCGCTAGACCCTGCTGCATGTATGGTCACATGACTAGCATGGGCGGAGCTTTAGCTCAATTAATTCTGGCACAAACACGTTTTAGACTATGGGTGAAAAAAAATGTGAAATGTTCTCTCAATCATTTGTTCGAGATAATATCCTTACGATTTGAGGGGTTGATTTGATTTTAGAGGACAATTCTGATTAGGGGTTTGTCACTCAAAAGCAACATTCTTACATATCACACTTTGAGCGTGGCATCCTGGATCTTCTCTCTCTGGGTTCAGCAAGCTACTGCGCATGTAGAAACAGACACAGTCATTGATGAGGCACAACAGAAGATGAGAAAGACTGGAGCATGAACAGAATTTGGCCATGAAAAGAAGCATTGATGGAAGGCTGAACGATTTGCTTCAGTGTTTTTATAGCTGTAATTGGGTTAACCAACATAACATAGTTCATTTTGATGTCAAGGTTTCACAAAGAGGTAATGTTAAACCTCTAAGTATTGTGAAACAACAGGTTTGGCACTTCATGAGAAACATTTAGATGGAATTATAAACTCATTCTCACTCAGTGCTTGATTATATAAACTGTTAGCGTTACACAACTCTGTGTTTTCTTCGAATGCTCATTAGTTGTATGTGAACAATTAAATCATCTGTTGCTCATGTAACATGGGCCGCATCTCTCAAATGGAAACCACAAGTGAAACATAAAACTGTCAAATTGAAGATAAAACTACGGGCAAGTTCCCAAGGGAACCTTCGTCCAAGTAATCCGAGGCTCTCATGAAGACACACACACACACACAATACACACATAAAGTAACTCCATTAGTTAATTTTGAGGACGTAGGCCAAAATTTAGTGGGAAAAAAACAGTCCTGTAGACCGTATAATCATGAATATTGCAAAATGAAGCAAAAAGGAAAACAGCTGGAGCATAAGACAGTATTAATCAATTATGGGAATTACTCCTTTAATCAATTATAAATTTAAAAATAATGAAATAAGACCAATTAATAAATTAATGTTTGTTGCCCTTTCCCTACATTGCTGTACTATAATTAGGAATGTAATTGAATTGCAACTTTGGACAGGGTTACTCTAATGAGGCCTCAGTGCTCAGCTGTTTATTTGAAGTACTACACCATCTAATTTAACTAATTAGTTAACCTAAGAGAGTGCCTAATTAGGAAGCTCAAATAGTGACATGAGGATTTGAAACAAAAAACGGGGACAACAGCTCTCAGGTACTGAAAACCACTAACTAGAAAGGTCAGAATGGTTTAATGCCCCAAAAAAGGCATTAAAAAAGTTCAACTGGAATCATTTTAAGACAAAGTGGCTATAAGGCAGCAGAAGATAGAAGAACAGCAATGAACTATTTAAATGCAAGACAATTTGAAAAATTAAGATGAAACGTGAAATTATGGCACATTTTTTGTAGGGCATGAGAAAACAGAAGCACAATCTCATTAGCAAGTATTAGAACGGTATAGAATGGACACTGTGACGCGATGGCAACTAAGATGAGAATGGAAATCGAACACCAAGTGACCCAGTGACACTAAGGAAACTGACCGTTCTTTGACATGTAAAGAAGAAGAGATTAATTTATTTACACAAACATTCTTTCAAATCTAAATCTCATTCAATAACAGACCCAAAAAATACATTTACATTAATGAAAATCACAGACAAAACCATATATTTAGGATAGGAGTGTAATTTGGTGAATACAGGTAAAGTGGGACAATTTACATGTATTCAGCTTGGTCCTGGTCCAAGACTACACCTAGGAATAAATAAATAATAATGATAGGTAAAAATGTATAGCCTGAATGCACTGTAAGTCGCTTTGGATAAAAGCGTCTGCTAAATGCATAAATGTAATTTAATGTATTTAATTTAAATAAATAACAAATAAACAATTATATATATATATATAAAATCACAATGGCAAATTGTGTCCCAGTTTATCTTAATTCACCCGTTATGTACATGTGAAGGTTTAAAAGTATGTGTGAAATATAAATTATATACATATGTTTCAATTTGACAATTTTAACATTGAACGCTATACACATTCATGTAAGTTACATCCATATCCCAGGTGAACTTCACAAAAGTAATGGTAGCACTGACCTATGGACAGATATTCAAATAAAGACATCAGTAGATAATCCAATCCAGAAGAGCATTCATCAGCTTTCTGCTTGGAGAGAAAGGAGTCCTTTCTCTCGTCTAAGTTGTCTGTCTTACCTGAATGCCTATGGAGAGCTTCCTTTGTCTGTAATGAAGCACAGGATATAGTGATAAACAGCCGGAGAGCTGAGGAACAGATGAGGAGAGAAAGAGAACCTCTGGGGTTTAAATATCACTCACTCTACCCCCTCCTTTCTCAAGAGCATCTCCCGCATCTTCGGTTTCGGCACCCCTCCCGTACTCTCCTCCTTTAGTTCACCTGCCAATATAAAGGCCATTTGACCCCATCATGTCAGTTGACTCTACACAAGAAGACTCTACAGGCCAGTGGAGTTTGCATTACAGTCCTTTATTGCAGAGTAGATGGAGATGGTCAACTGTACAGCATAGAAAATGAAGGCTGTGTATGTGGTCAGTTGGTTAAATTGAGCTACACTTGAAATGCTAGTGCATTCATTTAAAAGATAGAGGTTTTATGTTACCTAAGAAAAGCTGTTAACTTCTACCATTTAGCTTAACATCAAGCTTGAAAGTCAACAGCAACATGTTCATGCTAGTGGCTTTTCTAATAGGCATCAATACCATTTTCCACATGTGGTTAAAATATGAGTGTTAGCCAAACGTAAGAGGTGATGACACTGTAATGCTAATGTAGTGAGTACAGAGCTGCTAACTACTTCCATTTTTGACTGTCAAAACTTAATTAACATCCAGTTTGAAAGTCACTGCTTGTCGAATATATATCAAAACAACAGTAGGCTTATACAAACATCATGTGGTCAAAGAATGTTAGCCAAATGTGATGATGTCTGATGATGCTATAATGCTAATATAGTGGGGTCTAGACAGCCAGACACGGCTGTTTACCAAAGTAAACAGAGGTTTTAGATGTCCAGGATATACATGACAGCATGAACAAACAAGCGCTTTTTAAGTAGTGTAGGATTTCACACTGATGTAGGCAATATATATCTGTATAATGTAGCATGTATAATGTATTATGTAAGCTGCTAGATAATGGCTAATTGGTGAAAGTACCTTGTCTCTTCTTCTTGTGTGTTATGGCTTTCCTAGACATTTCGTGACAAACAGAAACAATTTACATATTTACCATAGCTGCTATATCAAAATTCATTGAATAATTGATAATTAGTAAAAAAAATCTATCTAATCTATCTATATGCATTAAAGAAATGCTAACATGCACTAGTTGTGACCAAATGTGTTTAAAAGAACAAAATATAAGTGAAACTGGTCAGTCCTGCTGTAAATGTGGTCTTTAAGAGACATTTTACAATTGAACAAAGCTATTAAAACACTCCACACACAATGAAAGTAAAAAAAAAAAAAAAAATACACCTAAATATATGCAGGCAAATATAGTTAAAATAGAGTTTAAGGGAATGAATTCATGTGAATGTAAAGGGCCTAACTGCCTTATAGAGACTTGATACTGTGGGATGACTTGGGGTTCCTAAGGGGCCACAAGGGTCCCCTGGTGTGGATTCCGTCCCAAAGGCATTTAATTATTAAGTGTCAGCTATCATAAGCACACCAAGCATCTGATATTCCAGCTCTGGAGACGAAGCTCTAAGATGGACAGCATGTGAAAGTCTAAAAGAAAGACCAGCTAATGGAGAGTGTCAGAGAGAGTTAGGTCCTAGTATATGCAATAAAACTGCATTATATAAAAGCAAAAGTGTTTATTCTCATGCAAACAAGGCCCAGAAATGTGAACAACAAAAGTATGTGGACTGCATTGCGTTCTCATGTGCGCCACAAATGCAAGTCCCACATTTAAATGGTCATGCAGTATGTTAAATTCCTGCAGATTGGCATTTCTTTAAACAAAAGAGGTGAAAATTTTGCTCTTTTCATGCTTCTGCAACACTGGAAAATACATAGTACATTTACGACTAGCACCGGAGTCGATTAAGTAACCCTGTCCTTAAGAGGTGGCACAAACAAAAAGTAAACATAATGGAGACTTAAAAATGATGTCTTTTTCCACATTTATGCTATAAAAATGGTGTCTGTTCTTCATTCATTGATGTTTTGTAGAGATATTGGAGGGGACACAGTGGTTGCAGTACCCTTACAACAAATCTGGCTCAAACAAAAGGACATAGTGATTAGTTATTGCACCTCTTTGGCCATTTGTCACATTTGCGGCTATTGCCAATTTCTCAAACACTATTAGTACATAATAAATCACAGGTATGAATTGATGTGCATACAAACAGAAATAAGTATAATAGTTTTTTTTTTTTTTTTTTTTACAATTGCTAAGACCCATTTCTCAACAGGTCTCTTCACATTGTAAATAACCGCAGACGAAACTGCAGATCATTTTCCACTGCTTTGGCACAAAATGCATTTAATGACTAAACAGCTCTCACATTACATTAACTATTTTCTCACGCAAACACAACCACCACCAAAATTCAATGAACCTAAAGGTCAATTTACACATTTACATACTTTAAAAAAAACTTTTTCACTTGAGTTCAAACCTTGATATAACACAAAACAGAAAGACAGCAATTTGCTACACTTCTGGAGTAATATTGCTGTAAATTTAAATATATGCCAAATCTAAAAAATGAGATACTATCAAAACAATAACGTAGCCTAGTTAAACACCTAAATGGGTGTTAAGTCTTTCATTTTATTCATCTATAAAACTTATGTTATACTGTAATGTTAACATGGACCATGTTACCTGTACAGTGTGAAACAAGACTGTATTAGTGATTGCGTGCATCGTATTGTTGTGCTCTGGAAATGACGTGCGTTATATGCATACAGTATGATTACATGTCGTTTCAACGTTTGATGGGAAACTGTCAAATGGTGACAGAAAACCCGTAAATCGGAGTTAAGAAGTAGCGTTTTATTTTTACTTTTATAGTCCGCTGAAAAGTCCATTAAGATAATGTACAGTCTGCAATACGAGGATGCCTATGCCATAGCCGTCGTGTCAACAGGTCGGTCACCGCAAATAAGAACGCTTACAGAATGATTCGTTTTAATGTGTGAAAAGCCCTAAAGCGTGTTTGTTGGGCCACAACCTTAACTAGTGTTTTGTTGTTTTTTTAGTGCATTTTGGATGTAAAATTGAAGGAAGTGCCAAGCTGAAAGTTGAGAACAGTGTGAAGAGTTTTGAAAAGTATTGAGAAATGTGTCCTAGCCATTGTAAAAAAAAAAAACAACAACAAAAAAAAACTAATGAGAGGGCTTAAGGCTCTTTGTAGTAAAAAAATGTGTAGTGTATTGGCCAGGTTCCATATACAGCCTATGTATTAAAATATCACAATAATGGAAATGAACAAAACAAACAGAAGCATTTGAGATGCAACAATCTCCACTTCCTCGAGCTCCTACGATGCTTCCTCTGTTTTATTCTCTTCAACTTTCGCCCCTTCCTGTTCCTCATCGGTTTTTTTCTCTCCCTCTGGCTTCTGCTCTTTGGCCGCTGCCTTCTCGGTCACTGGCTTGTCTTCTTTCTCCACCTCCTTTGCCGCCTGTGGCTCTGCTTTCGGGGGCTCTGCCTGTGCATTGGCTGCCGCCTCGGCCTGCGTCTCCTGGGTTGAACTCTCTGGTTGCGTTTCTTTTTCCAAAGAACGCTGTTCGCTGACAGACTGCGCCAGATAGCCAATCAGATTCATATACTCCTGGAAGCTGACCTTCCCATCCTCATTGTTGTCAAGCTGTTGACGCATGTTTTTTACAGCCTCATTGTCCTCTGTGCCCTAAACACAAAGTTCCTCACATGTTAATCAGTGGTTTTTGCTCATGAATAACCTGCCATCACAATATCAAGGTGTTTTAACATGTTTTTTTTATTAGCTGTTTAAATATATAGATCTATAGCAATGACGTATGGTCTGCCAGGCAAAAGTATTGTTTTGAACATTAATTATGCACTTCTCCACAAGAAACTGCACGATTTTAGTTATCATTCATGTCAGCAGCCCAAACATTGTGAGATGAACGAGCACCACTAAAAGTTTTCCTCTGTAATTTAATGTGGCACCGGAGCAAATAACACAGCAGCATTCTTCATGGTAAATGACTATTTGGACACAAGTTTGTGGTTTTTGCTCCGCTCATCAAAGTCCAGATAATAAGGAACTACTCGAAAAAGAAATAGACCAGGGCTATCCGGTAGCCATGGAAAAAACGAGTGCATGAAAGATCTCTGACGAATATGGTAACTGAATGATGAATGAATATCAAATAAAGTGTTGCTAGATTTAACAAAAGGCAGCTTCTAACCGTCAGAATGTTTTTTAGCTGGCTCTTCACGAGGCTCTGGAACTCCTTCCCTCCGAGGTTTTCCTTGCCCTTGGATGACTTCAGGAACACACTCACCACGGTTTTAATTGCTGCCTCCATCTTTGCTTTCGCTCTACAAGAAGATGAAAAAAAAGGAACATTTACTATCCAACTGACATTTGGGTTGCACGGATATTAAAATTACAGCTAATGGATGATAAATTACCAATACTAAAATTCTACACTTTTTAGTTGAAATAAATGATAGATAAAGCCGAAATTATTTCAAAGGCTACAAGTAAATCAAGGCATCACAACATTATAATACACATCATGGAAAATATTATATTTTCTCAAATTTACACTAGCATTCAAACTGTCAGTAGGATTTTTATTATTTTTTAAAGAAATCTCTTACGCTCACCAAGGCGTGGTATTTTATCAAAATAAAGCAAATATAATTAAAATGTAAAATGTATTTATTTCTAAAAGTAATTTAATCTTGGGATGGCAAGGCTTATTTTTTGTAGCAGTCTTTACTCCGGTCTTCAGTGTTACATGATCATTTTGAAATCATAATATGTTGGTTTGGTGCTCACAAAACATTATAAATGTCCTTGGCTAATACTTTTATTCACTGCTGAACGAAAATATGCATTTCTTTTAAAAATAAAATCTTACTGAGCCAAAACTTTTAAACGGGATTGTACAATTGACAGTTATGAAAATATTTGGTTTTATAGAGTAAAAATAAATGAGCTTTGACAATAGAACATTGTAAAAAAAAACAGGTAAAAATACCCATTAAATGGTTAACAGTATCTTACCCTACTATATATGATGGACATATACATGTAGCTAATTTTACAGTAACAGCATTTTTGGAAGTGAAAAAAAACATATAATTTGCAGTGAATAACCGTAAACTGGCCATCAGTTTTGTACTTTAAGGTTGTATGTGTCACATCACACTCAGGAAGGAGTGAGTAGAAGCTGGAGAATTTTTCAGAAACATAGAATTGAATCAGTAACGGTCTTATACAGGCACTAAACGACATCTACAATATTTAACCTTCAGGCATTCAACAGCAGACAAAGAACTACAAACTAAGAAAACTTTAAATAAACAGACACTGATGGGACACGACTGGAACCAAATTAACTAAATGGGGAACACCTGGAACTAATGGAACTGAGGACAGGAACAGGAAACATGACCAAATATGGAAAACAGGAACTAAGACCGGGGTAAAACAAGGAAATTCAAATCTAATCTATTTTTTTTTTTATGTTAAATTCTGGCAATCACAACTACCTTGAATTTAAAGAATTTCTTTACAGTGTAATCTAAATGGCAATCAGTCACTGCATGAATAAATAAATCCCTTTCATTTGGTTTTTCATTTGCTAGGGTGAAAATCTAAAGTCTGATTTAAGTTTAATACTTTAACCCTAACCCTAAGATGAAGTGGGATGATTAGAAGCTTGGTGACATTTCTTTATAATGTTAGGTCCTACACTCTACTAAGTCCATTTGCTAAGTGTACAGTAGCTGAAAGTCTACTAGGGTGTGGAGAATGGAAATCTTGGGGGTTAGAACTGACAGTCAATTGAAGATAAGGCAAGGGAGAAGAAAGAGGCAAGTCCCCAGTGGCTGTCCTGATCTTTGATAGGTCATCTGATCTACTGATGACCAAACCACACAGCAGCTTCATGTTTCTCAAGGGATTACCAACAGCTCAAACATCCCTTCTTTCCTCACTCACTCTTTTTTTTAGTTCTGTATGCTAGTTTGTCCCTCTTGCTCTTCACACTTCTTTCAATGTAAAGAATTCAGTCCTGCTTTCCCTTTTCTTTCTTGACCAGCATTGCTTCTCCTTTGTGACGTATAAGATTTCACCAATGCAGGCACATGTTCACCCTCTTTTGCATTCCACTACACAATTTTTTACTGATTGGTCAAAGTTTCAAAGGAAATGCCAATAGCCAGTCACCTTGCCTCCTTAATGAATGGCATTACTCAGATTTTTTTGATGAGGTGCGAAAGGTCATCACTCAGCTATGTTCGGCATGAAGATGAGGCGATTAGATTTGGAGAAATAATGGATAATTTCCAAAAACGCAGTGTCATCAAGACATCAATAGCAGGGTCTTTACTGATAGCTAAAACTATTAAACATTTATTTTTCAAATGAAACTGAAATATAATTAAAAGTATATATTTAAAAGCTTTTTTAAACATTTCTTGACAACTAACTGAAATAAATGTAAGCAGTAATATTACTACAAACCAATTTAGATTTTTTTCTTTAAAGAAAACTAAAATGAAAACAGTAAATATTAAAATAAATATTAACCAAACTGCAATAATTAATAAATACTATATTATTAAATATTTGATTAAAAAAAAAAAAAACCTTTAAAAACTTAAGAATTAAATAAATAACTTAAGGTTAAGGTAGTCAAATGACCAAAATCAATCTGATAAAAAAATAGCTTGATACTAAAACTTAAAAATACTAAAATTCAAATACAATTACAGTGAAAATGAAAATATAATAAATGAAACCTAATTCAATATCATTCTAAATACTACATTAAGATTATATGCTGAAAAAAAAAAAAAAAAAAAAAACTAAATCAAATAAATATGTTTGTAAAAGTCAAATTAAAATATTTCTAGAAATAAAAATATAAAATGTTTATTAAAACTGAAAATTTGAAAATAAAAGCTAATTCAAAATATTAATAAATACTATACAAAATAGGTAGGTATTTAACTACCTAAAAAAAAGCCAAACATATAAAATGATCCAGTTATATAACAGCAGAATGGATTCGAGGAACCAGATGTAGATTGCATTCAACAAAAGGTACATTTCATTGATAAAATCTTGAACAACAGACAGAGACACAACTCTGCGGGTTAGTCATCCTTTGAATTCCAATCATTGCTCTTTACGAAAGTCATTCAAACTTAACCAGAAATTTACGGCTTGCTAGTTAGAGGAGGACTGGAACCTTATAATTTGCATAGCTGTACAAACAAGAACGTACAAAAAAAGAGTGACATCCAGCGGTCAGCAAAAAAGCCCTTTAAGCTGTTATCGCTGGTCAAAATCTGTGTAGGTGTGTTTGTCATCCGAGATGGTTTCTGATGCCGCTATATTAGCTGACGTAAATACACCGAGTTTCCTCTTATCAGCAGTAATAACCACATCGACAGGTAGAAGCAATTAAGAAACATGACCATTAGCCTAATTTAATGAGAGAGAGAAGGAGATACAGAGATGACGCAGTACGCATATTAAAGTTTCTGGTTTCATAGGGTGCTTGAAAGTTAGAAGGAGTCTTTTACACGTCAGGTGGAATGGTGCAGGAAATAGTTTTCTACTTCCTTTGCATACAGGTCACAATGCAGCAATAAGCTATATTATGCTTACTATAAGCCGCTGAATATGAACGCTACGTACTCGCACACCATCTTCATTCGGGTAAAACAATGACTGTGTCTCAAAATCTAGCAGACTGCCTTTCTATCTAGACCTCATTTTGGGGCATCAGAAATGAAGGGGGTTTTGCAGCGATGCCATAGAATCATCTTCTAAGAATCTTTAAGTGAACAATTGTTTTTCTTAGCATCAAAAACATTTAAATCAGCTGAAAAACCTTTTTCCATTATGAAGAACCTTCTGAATGCAAAGTTTCCATGGATGATATGATGGAACCGTAGATGAGTTTAAAGAACCTTTGTTTTTAGGATTCCCCAAAATTCTGTACATATATGCCTGAATATGGTTTTAACTAGAACGACTGCTGTTTGAAACCAATTTTAAAAAGCTACAAAAGCATCTAATACTATAAAGAAAAAAAAAACATGCAAAATATTAATTTTTAAACATAAAAAATCAGGTTCTCACATACTTTAACCAAAGATAAAATGTAAACCATGTAAAAAAAAAAACTTTAGGTCACTGATTTGACTTAAAATTTAATTTTGTTGGTGTAGCCTAAACAAATAATATTTCAAGCTAATAAAGATGCTTGAAACAAGTCATAAAAAGATTGGCCTAGTTTCAAAATATACATGATACAAGTAAAAGCTTAAGCTGCCAACCTAGACAGCATTATCATAAAAAGATTTATTTAAGGCTTATAGACTCACAGTTTACTGCATCAGCACCTGTGTACACAGAAAGTAACATCCTAAATGAAAGGGAACATCCATGTAGGCGGCACCATATAGGTTTGAGACACAGCCCCTACTGTACAATCCAGATAGTCAGCCCTTATCCACAGTACAAACTATGTCTACATGCGCCCTAGATCAAAGGGCCGCTGCTCTGCTGATGTCAGTGCTGTGTTGTTGTCCCAAGTCTTACACACCTTGTCTCCACAATCATATTTCTAGTGACTATAGGCACCATCGTTCATTGATCTGGTTGGCTCTTTCAACCCTGGGTCTCAACCCTATCCAGAGCCAGTCATTAAGTCATATGAATTATTGACATCTTTGGCCCCTGACCTGGCAATTCCACGCTTGCTACTCTAGACAGTCTCGAGCTTTAACCCAAAACTCCCTCAGACAGACAGCACGTGGATGGGTTAATAATAAGTAATGAAGAGGGATCTTCCATTAATTGAATGACTCTTCAAAACAGACATGACCTTGTTCTGTTCATGGGCGAAATGAATAAATAAATCCGTGCAAACAAGCTCAGAAAAAGGAAAAGGGGACAGAGACATATGTAGTTTGTCAGCGTGCGCCTTACCGTTTCTCTCCAATGCGCAAAAGAGATTGAAAGGTTTGCGTTTCCAAACTGGCGAACATGATACGCGCGCGCTCTATCGCATACCAGCCGCTCGCGTGCGCCATTAAAAATTCACACAGGAACAACTTTGCCAGTGCATAAAAACTCGTGGGGAACAATCTCGAGGTAGTTCTTATTTCTTCACCCTGAAAACACGCGTGGACAAAACAACCTTTTTGTTGAACGCTTATATATATATATATATATATATATATATATATATATATATATAATAAAAATAATATAAATTAATCATTTTATTCTAGTATGTTTTTTTATATAGCCAATTTGTTTTTATACTTGACATTTTTAAATATTTAAAATAACGTCAACACAGTAATCTTAAAAGATTATATTTAATTTAAGATACATTTAAAATGTCAATGCTTTTCAACAGAATCACCCACATAAGTTTTCCATCATGTAATTGTACTTGCTCTCTTAGTAAAACGTCCCATTAACAACGCGTCAAACCACATTAGTTACGATATATTTACCAGTATACAGTTCTGTATATTCAAAAAATATACAGATTTACAGAAAGCGAGAGCTGTTTTCAGATTCCTCTCGGAGGTCGAAGGGTGTTCCTAAAACGTGGCGTTGACACTCTCTGAAAACTCTTACATGTTCAAAACTACAAAGTTTTGTGTTTAAATAGGCCTACAGGGTGTAAGAAACGTATTTTAGAGCACTTACCCTAAAATGGGGACAGCACGGATTGAGTTCGCAGTAGCTGCAGTTAAACCTACTTTTTCCTTTTCCCTTTCTTCCCTACCTCAAAAGAAGAAAAAAACTTGTCAGACTCGAACCGCTGCCGAGTCGCTTCCGTGATTTTTTTTTTTTTTTTCGTTAACGTTTTTTTGCCCCTGACTCTGACAAATGAAAGGGCGTGTACCTGGAGGAGGGGAACTAGGGGACGAACTTATTTGGCTACTTTAAACAGGACGTTTGCGTTTTGATATGATTAAAAATACGTTATTTTTAATGTTTTCTACTGCTGTGAAAATCAACAGTTTGATTTCTAGTAGTTTCACACCAGAGATGTTGAGACTGTGCTTTATTTATTTAATGCCCCAGGAACTAATATCGTCAGAATTCTTGCTAATAGGAATGCATTTAGATAAATCTTCAGACTGGCCTCAGGGGAGATGTATAGGCTAATGAATCATAACCCAAAGCCTAGGCAGTACTATGATTATCTGTGTTTTCAAGAGGCACCGCCTATGTAAAGTGGCTTGTATTGACTGTTGTCACTTTGTGTAGACTATGGTCATGCCTCACAGCTCTGATTATGTTACAAAGTTGACCAATGACTTGATCTTAAATATATTTTTGTTTTTGTTGAAACCCTTTTTTTTTTTGAGAAGGAACTGTGAGCGGTTCAGCAAGGTTTAAACTCTCAGACCCCTGCTGCCACCTCATCAAACCAGCATGATGGTTTAAAATGAAAATCTCAATGCATCTTTTCAGGTGATTTAACATCGACAACTAATGTTCTTCAGGCAATTCAAAATTCTTCTGAATTTTGGTCTTCGGTTTAATGTATTTGCATATAAGATCTAAATCTCCTTTATTATCCAAAAGAGACCAACTCCCATGCTCCAAGACACACCTGTAAGCAAGGCAACTGGCGGCACCTACTTTATATTGTGTGGGAGATTGAATATGTCAATAAGGATGTCTCGTAAATGACTGCTGTCTGGACCTGAAATTGGTAAGATCTAAAACTAAGACGATGTTGCAATCGGATAGTCGATGGCCTCAGGGGTGGTGTTGGTTACCATAAAATGATGCTATTAAATCAAATGCGGTATATATTGTCTATACACAAAAGAATGGGAGGGATTGGGGAGGGCGTGTAAAGAATCTTATACAACATGCTCAATAAAGAGGCAAGGCAAGGTTACCTAAAGAATAAAACAACTCTTTCTTTTATTTGCCTTCACCTGCTTTGGACAATAGTTATTTGCAGAATGTTATAATCACATAAGAAAGTCACAAGGTAAAATTAAAGTGATTTTCTTCAAGTAGACTAATACTTCAGGTTTCTTTATTGGCTAAAGCCGCCATGTTGGTTCGCAACGCTGCCAATCAGTTTCCAGAACTCCAGGAACGTCAGCTCTCCGTCGTTATTCTCGTCCAATGACTTCATGAGCTGATCAATGGTGGCTGGGTCAGAGGCATTCTGTGGGAGAAGACAAGATGGACAGGCATTTATACGCACTTGCAATGATAACGTCTCCATCTAGTGGTTGTCAGTGGTACTGCGCATTCTTTTCTGCTGACCTATTTGTTTAGGGGGAGTTCCTGTTCTGGATGGGCCAAACAGAAAATGCTCTGATGTGGCATTTTTCTATTGTATCCAGCTTTAGTGATCTGGTTTGGATGTAAACATCCTGAAAGGAGCCAGTTTGTTTTCACACTAGCAGGATAAGGTCCATTTCTGACTTGAGAGTTTTAGCATAGGAAGGATTTGTGTAAATTCCTCGACAAAAATCACAAACACGTGACTCAAAAGGAATTCTTTAGAGGACTGGGATGTGGTTAACTAAGAACTCACACCAGACCTTTGAAATGGTGCTCTTATCCTTTTGAATTCATTCTTTGCAGAAAACAGAATAGGGTAGCACTTTATTTTACAGTCCTGTTCCTCGTGTACATACTGTGTACTTATTATAGTAATTACAATAACTATGTAATAACTAGGTACTAACCCTGAACCTACCCCTAAACCTAACTCTACCCCATGTAGTTACCTTGTATTACCAGAACTTTCTTAGATAAATACACTGTACACAAGTACACTATAAGTACATGTACACGTACTGTAAAATAAAGTGCAACCCAGAATAGCCTACTAAACAAACGCTGTAAATAAAGGCCATTATTTATTATTTAATTAATTAATTTATTTATTATTTATAATTATAGACCACAGATGTAAAACAAATGTAAAATAATTCTTTAGTAAAATTCAGCATTCTTATCCATTTTCTCAGAACGCATACTAATTTAAGCACTGGAATGAAGACTATTATCTTCAATTTTAGCTTCTAAATATTGTGATTAAAGGTCACTGATAAAAAAAATGAAAGAAAAAATATTCTACAGTAAATTCTATAATAAGGTTTAGCATGCTGTAGAAGATAACCATTTATAGTATCTGTAAGCGGTTCTTTGCAGCACCTGAGAGTCAGCAGACACGCCTCTTCTTATTAAGAACCATTTTGAGTTGGTTTTAAGGTTCTGTGGAGATTTAAAAAAAAGTTCTTAACATTACATTAATATTCCTTATCCTTCAATTCAGATGATTTTCTAAACAACTAAATCGGTTTCTAAATGGACCTTTATATTTAAGTATGTAGACCTGTATTGTGGAATATAGATATGAAGTGGACAAACCATACTGTAATAACTCAAAAAGCTTACCTTTACAAAGTTTGGTAGCTGGGAAGTGACCAGGCTCTGAAACTCTTCTTTGCTCAGAGTGTTCGCAGAGCCATCTTTCGCTGCGTAAGTCTTGAACTGGGAGACGAGCACGTTAATGGCAGATTCCATGATTTTGGGAGTGGGTTTGGTAAGTGTCTAGAAAACAAAAAAGTAATTGACAGGTTAGTCTTTTTAGTAGTCAAATATTCATTTTGGGGTATAAATGTATTTCACCCAGAAATTAAGATTCTGAACCATTCCCTTATAACCATCATGCTCCAAATCTATTTAACAGAATGTCTACGCATATTTTTCCGTATACATTGAAAGTGGATGAGGACCAAGAACACGTGATTATCATTTACTGTCATTGTATGAAAAAAAAAAATGAAAAAAGTGGATGCTCTGGTAATTTTTTGTTAGATGCCAAAAAGATGAACAACAGGGTAAGTAAATAATGACAGAATTTTCATTTTTGGCTGAACCACCAGTTAAAGAGCAAAAAGTAACATCCGATGCAAACCAAAAATGTGATTCAATAGAAGACAGAATAATATCATGTGCTTACCTGAGTCAATGAAATACGTTTTGACTGGAGTGGTGTGTAAATGACCACATCTCACCTTATATTCTCTTCATTCGATGGTCAAACTCAGCGGAAAACCAAAATCACGCCCACTGCTCTATTTCACAAGTCAGGATGTTCTTATCTCCTACTTCAATGTTTCCATAACAAAGTAGTTTAGGCTCACACGCACACATATGCACATACAGCATTTATAGTAATCCAGAGGACAAAATATGCAGTATGTTTGACAGATTAATGACATAAACCCGCATTGTGGTGTTCAGTACTAAGAAAGTGTACTATTTATATTTGTTTGTGATTATTTCAATGCGTGACCTAACACATGAAGGTGGATTACTCTACACCTATCAGGTTTCCTAAATATCATCAATTCAAACATAGGTCATCAGCAAAACTTCCATCTGATAATGCTGTCAAAACTTACTCAGCATCAACTGACATGCTGGAACAAATACAAAGATGTCACTAATATTTCTCTTGCAGATCAGTTTTAGAGAACTGAATGAGCTTTTATATAGAATATGAAACCAAAATTGTCAAGGCATTGATTAAATGAGACTTAGACATCCTCAAGGAATCGCCCATTTCTAATGTGACTGTTGTAAAATAAATCTCAATAAAGAGTAATTCTCATGGCAATGGTACATCATTTTAATAATCAAAAGAAAAAAAATCATATTGATACATTGTGACATTTGGTCTTGTATTACCTTTCTTTTGAAATGGTATTGTCTTTTATATTAAATATCATTGTTCCATATTATAACTTCAACTATGAATTCCATTAAATAACTTTTTCTTCTTATTTACAAATTAGACAAGAAAAGGGCTCAATTCAATAGTTTTCATCCCCAAAGAGTGCAACAAAACAATAGCACAGCTGTAATCAAATGATATTGATGATTCACTACAATGGCTGTTTTCCTTAAATAGAAAGAGGATATAAATAAATGTCCACATCACCACAGTACAAACAAAATAATTACTGAAACGTTTTCTATTTTCAATCAATGTAGTTTTGAGTTGGTTTCAGTACAAGCATTCTATGCTCACTAATAAAGGCACATGAGCAAACATCAAATTCCTAGAGGCCAAAAAATATATATATTTTCAAAGATTTTACTTTTTTTGTACTTAACATTAAATGTGAGCAAATTTGAGTTGGGGTAGAAACCGAATGTTTACAATGACCACTAAAACCTCAGGTGAAAACAAAACTTTAAGGGGTAATATGATGCTGCCAAAAATAACATTATGTTGTGTATTTGGTGTAATGAAATGTGTTTATGTGGTTCAAGGTTAAAAAAAACATTGTGGTCTATAGTGAGCCATTGTCTAAAGTGAGCCGCGGTCTAGAGTGAGCTGAGGCCGGAAGCCTAGAGTGAGCTGTAGTCTAGAGTGAACTACGGTCTAGAGTGAGCTGAGGCCAGAAGACTAGAGTGAGCTGCGGTGTAGAGTGAGCAGTCTAGAGTGAGCCGCAGTCTAGAGTGAGCTGAGGCCGGCTTGAGTGAGTAGAGGCCAGAAGCCTAGAGTGAGCCATGGCCGGAAGCGTATAGTGAGCTGTGGTCTATAGTGAGCCATGGTCTAGAGGGAGCCGCGGTCTAGAGTGAGCCGCAGTCTAGAGTGAGCTGAGGCCGGAAGCCTAGAGTGAGCTGCAGTCTAGAGTGAGCTGCGGTGTAGAGTGAGCAGTCTAGAGTGAGCCACGGTCTAGAGTGAGCTGAGGCCGGAAGCTTAGAGTGAGCTGCAGTCTAGAGTGAGCTGCGGTGTAGAGTGAGCGGTCTAGAGTGAGCTGAGGCCGGAAGCCTAGAGTGAGCTGCAGTCTAGAGTGAGCTGCGGTGTAGAGTGAGCCACGGTCTAGAGTGAGCTGAGGCCGGCTTGAGTGAGTAGAGGCCAGAAGCCTAGAGTCAGCCATGGCCGGAAGCGTAGAGTGAGCCGCGGTCTAGAGTGAGCTGAGGCCGGAAGCCTAGAGTGAGCTGTGGTCTAGAGTGAGCTACGGTCTGGAGTGAGCTGAGGCCGGAAGCCTAGAGTGAGTTGCAGTCTAGAGTGAGCTGCGGTGTAGAGTGAGCGGTCTAGAGTGAGCTGCAGTCTAGAGTGAGCTGCGGTGTAGAGTGAGCTGAGGCCGGAAGCCTAGAGTGAGCTGCAGTCTAGAGTGAGCCGTAGTCTAGAGTGAGCGGAGGCCGGAAGCCTAGAGTGAGCTGCAGTCTAGAGTGAGCCGCGGTCTAGAGTGAGCCGAGGCTGGAAACCTAGAGTGAGCCACGGTCTAGAATGAGCCGTGTTCTAGAGTGAGCCGAGGCTGGAAGCCTAGAGTGAGCTGCGGTCTAGAGTGAGCTGAGGCCGGCTTGAGTGAGTAGAGGCCAGAAGCCTAGAGTCAGCCATGGCCAGAAGTGTAGAGTGAGCCGCGGTCTAGAGTGAGCTGAGGCCGGAAGCCTAGAGTGAGCTGTGGTCTAGAGTGAGCTACGGTCTGGAGTGAGCTGAGGCCGGAAGCCTAGAGTGAGCTGCAGTCTAGAGTGAGCCGTAGTCTAGAGTGAGCCGCGGTCTAGAGTGAGCGGAGGCCGGAAGCCTAGAGTGAGCTGCAGTCTAGAGTGAGCCGCGGTCTAGAGTGAGCCGAGGCTGGAAACCTAGAGTGAGCCACGGTCTAGAATGAGCCGTGTTCTAGAGTGAGCCGAGGCTGGAAGCCTAGAGTGAGCTGCGGTCTAGAGTGAGCTGAGGCCGGCTTGAGTGCGTAGAGGCCAGAAGCCTAGAGTCAGCCATGGCCAGAAGCGTAGAGTGAGCCGCGGTCTAGAGTAAGCTGAGGCCGGAAGCCTAGAGTGAGCTGTGGTCTAGAGTGAGCTACGGTCTGGAGTGAGCTGAGGCCGGAAGCCTAGAGTGAGCTGCAGTCTAGAGTGAGCCGTAGTCTAGAGTGAGCCGCGGTCTAGAGTGAGCGGAGGCCGGAAGCCTAGAGTGAGCTGCAGTCTAGAGTGAGCCGCGGTCTAGAGTGAGCCGAGGCTGGAAACCTAGAGTGAGCCACGGTCTAGAATGAGCCGTGTTCTAGAGTGAGCCGAGGCTGGAAGCCTAGAGTGAGCTGCGGTCTAGAGTGAGCTGAGGCCGGCTTGAGTGAGTAGAGGCCAGAAGCCTAGAGTCAGCCATGGCCAGAAGCGTAGAGTGAGCCGCGGTCTAGAGTGAGCTGAGGCCGGAAGCCTAGAGTGAGCTGCAGTCTAGAGTGAGCTGCGGTGTAGAGTGAGCGGTCTAGAGTGAGCTGCGGTCTAGAGTGAGCTGAGGCCGGAAGCCTAGATTGAGCTGCAGTCTAGAGTGATCCGTGGTCTAGAGTGAGCCGAGGCTGGAAACCTAGAGTCAGCCACGGTCTAGAATGAGCCGTGTTCTAGAGTGAGCCGAGGCTGGAAGCCTAGAGTGAGCTGCGGTCTAGAGTGAGCTGAGGCCGGCTTGAGTGAGTAGAGGCCAGAAGCCTAGAGTCAGCCATGGCCAGAAGTGTAGAGTGAGCCGCGGTCTAGAGTGAGCTGAGGCCGGAAGCCTAGAGTGAGCTGTGGTCTAGAGTGAGCTACGGTCTGGAGTGAGCTGAGGCCGGAAGCCTAGAGTGAGCTGCAGTCTAGAGTGAGCCGTAGTCTAGAGTGAGCCGCGGTCTAGAGTGAGCGGAGGCCGGAAGCCTAGAGTGAGCTGCAGTCTAGAGTGAGCCGCGGTCTAGAGTGAGCCGAGGCTGGAAACCTAGAGTGAGCCACGGTCTAGAATGAGCCGTGTTCTAGAGTGAGCCGAGGCTGGAAGCCTAGAGTGAGCTGCGGTCTAGAGTGAGCTGAGGCCGGCTTGAGTGAGTAGAGGCCAGAAGCCTAGAGTCAGCCATGGCCAGAAGCGTAGAGTGAGCCGCGGTCTAGAGTGAGCTGAGGCCGGAAGCCTAGAGTGAGCTGTGGTCTAGAGTGAGCTACGGTCTGGAGTGAGCTGAGGCCGGAAGCCTAGAGTGAGCTGCAGTCTAGAGTGAGCCGTAGTCTAGAGTGAGCCGCGGTCTAGAGTGAGCGGAGGCCGGAAGCCTAGAGTGAGCTGCAGTCTAGAGTGAGCCGCGGTCTAGAGTGAGCCGAGGCTGGAAACCTAGAGTGAGCCACGGTCTAGAATGAGCCGTGTTCTAGAGTGAGCCGAGGCTGGAAGCCTAGAGTGAGCTGCGGTCTAGAGTGAGCTGAGGCCGGCTTGAGTGAGTAGAGGCCAGAAGCCTAGAGTCAGCCATGGCCAGAAGCGTAGAGTGAGCCGCGGTCTAGAGTGAGCTGAGGCCGGAAGCCTAGAGTGAGCTGCAGTCTAGAGTGAGCTGCGGTGTAGAGTGAGCGGTCTAGAGTGAGCTGCGGTCTAGAGTGAGCTGAGGCCGGAAGCCTAGATTGAGCTGCAGTCTAGAGTGATCCGTGGTCTAGAGTGAGCCGAGGCTGGAAACCTAGAGTGAGCTGCGGTCTAGAGTGAGCCATGGTCTAGAATGAGCAGTGTTCTAGAGTGAGCCGAGGCCGGAAGCCTAAAGTGAGCTGCGGTCTAGAGTGAGCTGAGGCCGGATGCCTAGAGTGAGCCGCGGTCTAGAATAAGCCACAGTCTAAAGTGAGCCACCGTCTAGAGTGAGCCACAGCAGACTTGAGTGAGCAGAAGCGGTCGGCTTGAGAATGGTGTGGCAGGCAGATTTTACAAAGCAGCGTACCTTGGTCTTACAGCAATCACATGTGACGACCCCGGGCTGGACTTCACTTCATCCACGGTGAAAGCAGATTCAGCGATCCACAGAGCAAAGTTGATATATTTCCTCAGTGGCCAGCACCGATCAGCTCCAGGAACGAGGAAAAGGATTTTGTCCTCTTTTGTAAGGGATGGACGAGTAAGATTTAAGAATATCTCTTTGGATTAGAGACTTTAGTCTTTGCAACTTCACAGATCTTCATTATTCACCAAGAGCTTGTAACACTCCAAAGAGAAAGGAAAATTTGAAATCACATCATATGACCCCTTTAAAAAAAAAGCTGTTTATAGACACCAGCTTAGTAAGCAAAATCATAGGGTAGGTGCAAAGAAACCAGGGTTTTAATAATAAAAATTAAATAAAAAGAATTTGCTGGAAAGTTGAGACATTCTACATCGTTTTTAAAGTACATTTTTGCCATTCAGACAACTATAAAGGGACATTCTCCAGCAATCTCATTGCACTTATCCAGTTTAGTGTTAATCTCGTTCACAACTCATTATGTACTAAATGATTGATCCATCTACAAGTGAAGCAGTTTCACTCATGTGGCAACACTTAAGATGACTGACACTTTACACAGCAAGCAAGAGTCAAAGGGTTTGGCGTTGAAGAACAGGACTAACGGAGGTAGCATACAACATAACACCCAACGCACATCTGGGACTTCACTAATGACAAGAAAACTCCTCACACACAAGGCATTAAACTACATCTACAGTCCGTGAAGACGGAGGCAAGTAACAGGTAAGATTGTTTCTTTTTGCTTTCCTTTTCTTTGTGTATTTTTCAATCCATTCAACCAAGTTTCTGTGTTGGGAGGCAACACCAATTATGCCAAAGGGGCGGCAAACTGAAGCAGAGCCTCTTTTTCGAACTCCTCCACCTCTTCTTCCAGGGAATCGTTCTCATGCTGTTTGTCTTCTAAACCATCTACCAGATCTTCCAGGATATCTGCAACATCCTCGGCAAACTCGCTGAAGAGCATTCTATCATGGGCAAAAACACCGCCGCTGAAGAACTGAGCGGTGAGGCGACTGAGAGACTCCTTGCTTTCCTGTGGAACACCATCTATTTTGTTTAGGTAGACCTCGAGAAGGTCCTGAAACTCTACTAGCTTTACTGGAACAAGTCCCTCTGCATCAGCGCAGTTGGATGTGCCATGGCAGCCTTCGGCAGGACGTCGGTTCCTCCTGAGCTTCTCTTCTTGGTGTTTCCAGAAGTCTACCTGCTCATGGTGGTGGTGGTGATGATGCTTGGATGGTTTGGCCTTCCAAGGTCTTTCCTTCTGTCTCCTTTCTCTCTCGTGCCTTCTCTCATCTCTCTTCTGGTCCCACTCTTCTGTGTACTTCTTGAGATGGTCTTTCTGTTTGCCCTTACCATGCTTCCACTCTTTTCCCCTTTCCATCTCATCCTTCTTCCAGTGACTGTCATGTTCTTTCTTTCTGCCCCATTCCTTCTTCTCCCCTTTGTGCTCTTGGTGTTTCCTCTTCCTCTCTTCCTGCTTGCCCAGCTGATCCACCTGTTTTGAGAGTCTCTTCTGCATCTCCACCAAGCTCTCCCTCAAACCCTGTTTCTTCATTCCCTCCAGCCTCTTCCGGCTTTCCTCCAAAAGAGTTTTCTGACGCTTGAGTTCATCTTTTTTATCCCAGTGTTTCTCAGTTCCTTCTGGACTAGACTCACCAGTGGAAGGCGGGCCAGAGTCGGGGAGCTGCTGTGGAAGGTCTTCTTGAACTGAAGGAGGAAAATAAATAGTAGAATACACTCCCTAAATATTATTCCACATTTTAACTGATGTAGGGTTGTAAAAAGAAAATGGTTTAATTATAAAAACTCCATATTATCTTGTCTAAACATAACAGTAAAACTAATAATTCACATTTTTACTACAAGTAAATCCAGGAAGCACTATATTATTATGTGCAGTGAGAAAACGGGGGATATATGATAAAAGGCACTTATTTTGAAATTTGCTTAAAATTACATTTTTAAGATTACATTTACAAAATTGCATTTTTATTAAATTATTAAAAAAATATATATTTTATAGATAAACTTCCAGTCAGGGTTATATGACAGAAAGGTAATCTAAATGTTAAAATAAAAGCCATTAGCAATCACAATTAAATATAGGTAAATTAGTAATGTTTATTGTGGGTATAAACATACACTACCATTCAAAAAATAGATTGCCGAGATTGTTTTTTAATTGTTTTTGAAAAAATATCATGCTCACCAGGGCTGCATTTATTTTATCAGTAATACAGTAAAAACTGTATTTTTTTTAATTTTTTTTACAAATGTAAAAAAATAAATAAAGTGTTGTTAAATCTGAATTTGTCAGAATCATTAGTCCAGTATTTAGCTTCACATGATCCTTCAGAAATCATTCTTATATGCGGATTTGGTGCTGAAATCAGCTTCACTTTTTTTAAATATTTTTGTAAAATCATATTTTTCAGTATCCTTTGATTAATATAAAAATCAAAATAAATGCATTTATTTTAATGTAAATAATTAGTACCATTATAGATGTCCTTAGTGTCTCTTTAGTGTCCTTGCTTTCATTATCAAAGCATTCATTGCTCAAAGCATTCATTTACTTTTTTAAAAAATATGTTTTACTGACCACAATCTTTTGAACTATAGGGTAAAAGCTAACAAAAAAGCTAACAACATCATTCTAATCTTGTTCAATCTTTTGGCTGTTAAATAGCCTATCCAAATACATCCAAATCTAGATGCAGAGTTTTAAAATTCAAATACTGTTCATGTGCCACTCCCACTCTCTCATCATACCGGTAAGCTTTGTGAGCTCAGCAACTCTAGCTCTCAGCATCTGTAGTTCTTCTTTTAAACCAGGCAGATCAGACAGTTGTTCTTTCAGTTTAGTGTTCTCATTTTCCAGAGCTCCCTTCTCCGTGCTATGCATATCTGCCGCCATTTTCAGAGCCCGGTCCAACTCCTCTTTCTGTGACTGATCAGTGACAAAGACCATATCCTAAGAGTTCAACATTTGAACATATCATTTTCTCAAATGTGCTATAGAGGCCATTTAATGGGAAAACTGCATTCACATAGAAAAAGTGGCAACATTTATATGAATTCACTATAATGCAATGAGATTTCCTTATGTCATATGGTGAAAGTTAGAGAATAGAGGAACTGTGTACTAACCTCAATCTGAGCCTCTAATATATTTATTTGTTTGTTCTCTTGAGCAAGTTTATCAAGAAGTTCCTAGAAACAGAGACACAAGTCAGAGGAGAAATGAACTTGTAAATGTCAATAATGAAACAGAGCTAAGTCAAAAAAATAAAGCAATGCACAAACCTGGTCACTCAATTCTGTGCCATCAAAATCACCTGCAGGAGAGAAAATGTATTTTTAATCTTCTTTGGGATTTTATGGACAATTACAAAACTGTTAGTGTCAAAAACTGCAAGTAAAGGTCAGTGTAGTTTATGCAACAGCAGCCACACATTTCTCGAGTTTCTGTAGACACACTGAAAAGTTTGGGGTCATTAAGATGCTTATTTTATTTTATTTTTTTAAGAAAGAAATTAATACATGTATTGTGCAAGGATGCATTCATTAATCAAAAGCGACCATAAAGGTGTTTATAATGTGGCAAAAGATTTCCATTTCAAATGCTGATCTTTTTAACTTTCTATTCAAACAATCCAGATTTTTTAAATCACAAAAATATAAAGCAGCACAACGCTTTAACAATGACAATAATAAGAAATGTTTCTTAAGCACCAAGTCAGCATATTCCTGAAGGATTATGTGACTCTGAAGACTGGAGTAATGATGCTGAAAATTCAGCTTTGCTATCACAGGAATACATTTTTAAATATAAAAAAATATAAGTTTTAAAATTACACCATTTTATAATTATAATAATATGTAAACTATTAAATAATAATATTTTACAATATTACCGTTATTACAGTATTTTTTAAATCAAATAAAAACTAAACATCTTTAAAAAAAAAAATAAAAGAAAATTCTTAATTACACCAAAGTTTATTTCAGATTTCGTAACCCTGGCATTCTTTACAAACAGCTTCATGTCAGCTGAATCTCAGGATTAAGCCGTTTCAGGGTGAGGCAGCTACTACTGAAACTAAACAACAACAAAAAAGATGAAGTGTGTCATTTCTTGTCCCAAGTCGCACCAAACTGAAGTCTGTTTGTTTGAGTGGCCTGAACAAAAGTGTAAGTTTGGGAAGCTCCCTGCATGTTTGAGCACTGGAAGAGTGTTTGACAAAATGTGACCCAGAAATGATACACTTCAACTTTAAAAGGGAAATGTAGAAGCAACCAGCTGATAAGCCCCTTGGTAAAGTAGTGCATCCGCAGTGAAGATACAGGCTGATGATAAGAGGCTGCCCTCAGGTAAATGTAGCTTTTTTCCTTACTCATTTGTTAATGTTTGAATATGTGATGGGAACAAACTCTATCATCAGCACTGGAGGGCAACTCCTATCTACAGCTCAAGCACAAGCACACACTGCCACCTAGCTCAAACTAGGCACCTACCATCAGACAGGTCAACCACAGAACCTGGAGGCATAACAACATGAATGCAACCACTGAAAATGGAAAACTAATGATCTTTCTCAAGTCCTCATAACCATCGGCTAAATATGAATTATGCCCAACCAGTGTTGTGTGTGATGTCATTTGCCATCTGTTTTATAGGACCAATTACAGAGTGTGTGACTTTTTAGATTCGAATCAATGTCACAAAAAAACTCACCGGAGAAAAAGAATGATCCAACACAGAGCAGGACCAAAGCTCCCACTATCAGCTGATTCAAAGAGAAAGCTCGTTTCTCTTCTTTCCTCGCTGGCAGATTGAATTCTTCCTCTTCCTCTTCCTCTTCCTCCTCATCTGAGCTTCGCTTCAACAATACGGCAGGTTGCACATGTCGGAGCCTCAGACCATCATCTTCTGCCGAGATGCCCGCTGGAAGTTCAGCACCAAGAGATTCTGAACATTATAGAAAAAAATAAGGAGAAACGAGATAAGCAGTAATATGGTGTAGAAACTGGGTAGAAATATACATAATGGTGGTAGGAAAAAACTCTACATCATGTTTACTATATTAAAACACTGTAACATTTCTCAACCTCAGTAAAATTCATTATTGCAATGCATAAAGCTAAATAATAATGCATTATTTTACATTCTATATTATAAATACATTATATATAAATCAATATTTATAGAATTTATTTTCAATACAATTTTCAATATTTTGTATACAGTCAGAATTGTAACACACACACACACACACACACACAAACACACACACACACACACAAATACACATCATAATCATGATATATCATTATATTTATAATGTGCATCTATTTATACACAAACACTAATTATAATGGAGAGAGACATGCTTACACAAAAACAAACAGTAAAACAAACATTTTATACTAATTATACAAATTTTATACAATATATTTGTGTATATTTAGAGATACATTTAATATTTGTTAATAATATTTATTTAAAATACATACTCTGGTTGTTTTACTTACACGCACACACATACAAACTGTGTGCGTGTGTGTGTGTGTGTGCGTGCATGTGTATACATATAAAACAACACAACGGGTAAATATAATGAAAATAAATTTATAGGCTGAAAAAAGATTTTCTGGAACATATGATGCTTAATAAACCTTTTTTGAACATCATACCTGGCTCTCTGATAACATCTGGGAATTTCTCTGGCAGCTCGATGTCTTCTTTCTCAAAGGTAGCCTCCTCCTCCTCAGTTTCAACTGAACCAATGGTTTCAGGGTAAGGGCTGTCAGGGGCGTGGCTTTCTATTGTAGAACCAAAACCTGTATCAGTCTCAGAGGGCGGGGCCAGAGGCGGGGTTTCAGGTGCAGGATGTACATCAGCATGAATATCAAGCACAGGGACTGTATAAGAATCACTGATTTCAGGGATGGGGCTCACAGGGACATCTGGAGAAGAGATAATTTCTCTGAATGGTTTGGGACTGGAGGTGATTTTGGGCACTGGTCCAGGGGCGGGGCTTTCTTGGACTGGAACATGCTGGCCAGGGGAGATATCAGCAACTTCCTCTTCAGTGGCTTCATCAAGGACCGACTCCTCTGAAAACTGAAAGGCTGATTCTGTAGTGATGCTGAAGGGAACAGCACCCAGAAGGTCACTGTCAGGGGGAGAACTGGTGATTGTGTCATGGATGACAGGAGCATGGATCTCAGGATCAAGCTCAACATCAGGATGACCAGATGCTGCCACTTCCTCAAAGAAATCTGGAGATGTTTCCTGGCAAATCTGGACATCAGACAACAAACAATTGTTAGTCTTTTAGGTTTAGCATTAAGTATCAAGAAAAAGTCAATCTGAACTTCAAATTCAGATAACAGACACCACTTTCAGTAGGATTAGTAGATAAACAGAGAAAAAGAAGTTTAAAACCTGTTTCAAATATTTACATGGAAATTGTAGTTACAATTTGATTCAGATTTTTTTTTTTCTTTTACATGCATGAACGGACATCTGAACAAACGAAACAGACTTAATCACTTTCAAAATAGCAATATTCAGAATCAGGTTGAATTTAAAGACCAAGTCATACTTATGCACAATGTGAAAAAAGTGTACAAAACAAATACTGTGATATAGAATGATAGCTGAACGTCATGCGCTTTACATACCGTTGGTGAAGCACTGACCTGGTGACCCACCTCGGACAAAACACTCTCCACCATTGGCGTTTCGGGGTCAAGTGACCTCACCTCCAAAGAGCTTCCTGAAATAAACACAGTTTCACGTAACAAAATCTACAAAAGGTGTTACAACTATAGAGATGATGTCGTTTCATTCAACAGATCCTATAAGCAGCACATCAATAAGCACTACAGTTCAAAGGTTTTGGGTTGCTACAATTTTTACAAGTTTTTATGTCTTTTATGGTCAACCAAGGATGTATTTCTTTTACCAGTAAAACAGTATTATTAATACAACTTTAAAAATAACTATTTCCTATTTTAAGATTTTGTTATAATATAGTTTATTCTTGTGATGTCAAAGCTGAATTTTCAGCAGTCATTATTCCAGACTTCAATGTCACATGATCCTCCAGAAATAATTATAATATGTTGATCTTGTGCTCAAGGAAAAAAAAATCCAATTATATAATGTTGAAAACATTTTTGCTGCACTTTATTTTTGTGAAAATCATGACACTTGCTAAAGTAGTTCAAAGTTCAAATTAACAATATTTATGTGGAACTGATTTTCAAATAAATATTTAATTTTTAAAATCACTTTTCGTCAATTTAATGTGTTCTTGCTGGATAAAAATATTAACTTCTTTAAAAAAAAAAAAAAACATTTATTTTACTTTTTTCCCAATTCCCAAAATAATACTGATCCTTACTACTAATTCAAAAGAAGTATTAAGGAGCAATTAGGTTTATAACCTGCTATTTCTTCTGAAAGACTGGGTGCATCTCCAATACTCTCTGTCCCATCATCCACTGGTGCAGTAGGGTCAGCAGCAGCCTCCTAAAAATCAAGTGCACATCACTACATCTGATTCATTCATTCATACAAAATCAGACAATATCACTAACACAAGCATTTTGATAATATGTTATGCAAACCTCTGGAGAGAGCAGAGTCCAGCTATTACTGGATGACCCAGTGCTGCCGGTGCTGTTATCAGACATGGCCCTCTTGTGGCTCTGCACAGCACCTTTATAATGAAGATAACCACATGCAGAAAGATTGATTTATTACCATTGTCTACTGTTTTGCACAGGCCATGACATTCACCAGAATAAATTATAGCATAAGTTAATATTGTTGCAAGTATTGCATTGATTTCATAATTCCACCTACACTATGCAACTGATTGTACTGATTTAGATATTATACTAACGCGGTCAACAGATCCCATAACTTTAACATATTTACACTTTGAAATTAACCAGTGAGGATCAATTACCACAAATATGCCATTTTAGTAGATTGTCTTTTTGTTCTAAGGACACTGCATTCTCAATTATCCCTAAACCCACCTGTCTTCAGACTAATAACTCAATAATTCATATTGATTAAAACATACATTCAATTAAAGAAACACATAAATAAGCATATTTCAAAGAAACATTACAACGAAATCCTGACAGAATTGTCTAAGGCTTCAAAACTTTGTCTCTGCCTTTTCACAGATCTGTCACTTCCCTCATTTTAAGTGTTGCAAGCAACATGTGAAGCATTTAAAACACAAAATGACTACTAAAGGCTGTTGTAATACATGTGTGAAAAAAATTCATTTAGTCAACATTGTAAGATTTTCAATCTTACTGTGGTAACAATTGCATACGTAGTTGGACTATAGTCTCAGTTCATTCATTCATTCATTCATTCATTCAAGCGAATGCTAGATTTGTCAGTATTTCTATTGCATATTTCACAATGTGTTTGTATTTGACAATCAGGGAAAAACACATTTTGTGAGAAAATGGAGGATGCCTAAACCCCACGCATAGGTAAATATATCTTGAAATAAACAGGTTCACAAAACAACAATGCATATAAATGCATAAACATAATTTGTACAGGTTTTTCGTTGCATTCCTCCAGAATCAGTCAACCAAACTACACAATTATTACATAATCCACACTGGCGCACGGTTTACCTTATTTATTCAATTAGACATTACCTTTGTAAATCAACGACTCGAGATAATGATTATAGCCATTACATAACAATAGGCAAACACAAGCCACGAACAATACACAAGAGGCTGCTGTAGTCTATAAAGCCACAAATGTGACCAAAAATGGTCGGACGGCCTCGCTGCATTCCTGGCCTATCAGTTATTGCATTAAAATAGACAGATTTGATTCTGTAAAGCGCTGTCATAATGGTGATGCACATCGTAGGCTGCGTATTTACATTGTGTACTGTAGCCAATACAGCGTTCAGCAACACCACACGCCATGCAGAATGAACACAACCCTCTTCCGCATGAAATAAGAATCCTTATATACTAGTTTCAGATTATATAAACGGATGCTGTTACATAAAACGCTTACCGTGCTTAAAACGGCCTCAGATGAATTGCGCACGTCTGCTAACGTTTAATTTCACCACGCGCGATCCGTCTCGCGAACTTCGCAACTTCGGGAAATTCGGGTTCCTCTCCAATGGGACGCTGATAGCGTTCCGCTTAAACACTAAACAGCCAATGGGAATAAAGCGTCGTGTCGCGCATACAGACAGCCCATTTCAGCCGTGACTGACAAAGGCAGGTGAAAGTGACAATCTGAACGTGAAGTGCTGTCTTATCTTAACTTGAGGGAAGGTAAAGACTCCCCACAACATGCATTAACTCCCTATATATAGGGACAAGACATGTTCTCCTCCAGCAGTCTAATGACACGTCTACACAACTAGAGCTAAATCTGTTGGGACTTCCCGAATGTCTGACTGTTACAGCTGGACTGGTCTAAATAAACATCGCTCTTGTGTTGCAACATGTTCTTTTGTAGAATAATTTGCACATAGCTAAAGCAAACAGATATGTATAAAACATTGCTGTATTATATAAAAGGAAGCAAAAAAACAAAAAAACAAAAACAAACAAACATAGGCTTCACATAAACTTTAATCCAGTGGTTCTCAAACTTGTTTCCAGGGGACCCTTGAAAAAATAATTTAACTACCACCCAAAGTAGGTTGTTACATTTTTAATAAGCTAAATTAAACAACAGCAGGAACATTAAAATAATTACATTAACAACAATGACTGGTTTTTAACCGGGGGAAAAAATGTTGGTTGGGTCACTATAAATATGTTAATAATAATAAACCTTAATTTCAGATTTTAAACCATTTTAAAGAAAAAGGATACAAGTCAAATTAATGAATGATTTTATCTGCTCTGGTAATAATTATAGAGACCGTATGATAATAGTTTAGATTTTTTGAGAACGCACAGCTTTGTTTTCCACCAGTTAAAATTTACAACAGTAGCCTACCTAAAATCGGTCTTGACATTTGCATTGGTTTGAGCAAAAACTACAGACTGGCTGGATGAAATTGTGAATCCACTGTCTGACTGCAGGTGGCACTTAAGGAACAGCAGAAATATAGCTCTGTATATGTTTCATATTTAAAGGGTTAGTTCACCCAAAAGCGATGTCATTTGTACGCGGCGTTCAACAACGTTAACAAAGAAGAATAAATGTTAACAACAGGAGGACGAAGGACACTTTGATCTGAGCTGTATTTTTGTTGTGTCTTGCGGCCCGGGTTTCACAATAATGGACATGGAATGTGGACGCATAAATAAAGCGATTGAAAGAACGGAAAAAAGGAATCTCCAACGGCAACTGGCAGTGTTACATTTGCTACATTTGCACTTCAGCATCCGTATATTTATCGCTGTCCATCTCACTTGCAAAATAAGTTGACAATGTTTACAGTGTGTTACACAGCGTTTTAAATCATGCCAGGTGAGGCCGTTTTTGAACGCGTCTGGCCAATCAGTGTCTACTTAAATCATGGTTAGTACCAGCTGTGCTGGTTAGACCCTGTCCAGAGTATCTGTACTAAAAATCACACCTAGTTCCTGTCGTGCAAAAACGCCTAATATTGAATAGTTCCACAATTAGTTCTGGTATGAATCCAGTTGGAGTTATATATATATATCTTTCAAGCTGTTTAATGGCACTCAGCAGGTGTTGCATGGATCAGTCCGAAAGAAGTTAAATAAAAAGTGGCCATCCATCTCACACGGCTCCGGTGGGGGGTGGGGGGTGGGGGTTGGTTTGCGAATCGATGCATTTTTGTAAGAAAAATATCCATATTCAAAACAATCATAACTTTAATTTACGCTTGCCTTGCGCTCACTGTTGTACACGAAAGCAGCTCTGGGCAAATAATGTATTTATTATTTGTAATTAAATGGAAATGTCATTTTTGTAAATGGTATTTTTTACATTTGTAAATGGAAATGTCATTTTCAGGTCTATGCTCAAAAAGTGGAACCGACAGTTACCAGGTTAAACAAGTTGCTTCACAAAACACACTCGCTATTTCCAAGCATATATATAACAATTCAAGAAGTTGCAAATGCGACGAAGACAAAAATTTCACAAAAGTTTTAGTATTAAATGTAATTTACTTATAATTTAATACCATTAAATATGAAGGGTCTGTAAAATCTGTGTACTTTTATTAATATGTATGGATTATAATAAATAAATAACCAGAATTATAAAACTAAACCAAGAGCAGTTAAAATATTTGACACTGTTCATGGCTTTACCAAATCAATGCCATCAGCAGCGAAGGGTAGGATTTGTGAGAGTACTTCTTACAAATTCATAAAACATAACCTTGCGTCACCTGGCGGTGTCTGAGCAGAAAGGTTCGAAACGAGAGCATGATGTGCATGAGGCAAGTCACAAATGTTTCAAAGCTTCATATGTAGCAGAAGTACCTACAAGAGACAATCAATGATATATAAAATATTTATAAATAGACTATTTATTGCAAAATGATACAAAAAATTATAGTTGCAGTATAAGCAAAGGGTAGCATCATTTGTTTTCAACACAAATGCCACTTGATATTTTGCCTAAAAATTAAACTATAAACTAATAATCTAATAAATACAAATTTTAGGTGTAGCTAAAGTGTCTGAATAATTTTTGGGGTCACTACTGTCAAAAACATTAATATTGTATTCTTTGTTCTATATATTGTACTATGTCTGAATCTTCTATTCATAACAGCAGCTTTCAGCCAGGCCTTCTCCTTTTTTGCATATGGTGATCATAAGACTTCCAGAATGTTCTGCTGCCATTACAGAGGGAACTTTTTCTATGCAGGCAACTGGATCACCGAGGAACCACAGAACGATGAGTAATCGGTGCAGCTCATTTCAAGTGCTTTGTGCCGTTTCTTTGTGCATACTTTCAGTGAACTTTCCAGAGCTCTTGCCAGTTTTATATTTCAATCTTACTTCTTTGACAGCAGAGAGCGGCTTGTTATAAACCATGCAGAAGGAGATGGTAGACATATGATCACCCTTGAGACTTCAGCTCAACACAAATTTTCATCAGTAGTGCTCCAAGGGGAATTGAAGTAAAAATGGCAACACACTCACAGGCTTAAACAGAAAAACATAAAAGATTAGGAGGAAGCAACTGACTCATTTTTAATGGATCACATAAACATGGTCAGTGCAAATTTACATTAAGTACAAAGAGTGCTATTGTCACAGAGGTTGTAAATTATACATGTATAAACATGTATAATATACATCAAATTAGAAAGAGAGAGAACACGCTGATTTAATCGATGCCAGAGTTGTCATTTAACAACTATAATAATCAAAAACAAATTATTAATTTATAGGTCACTCCTCCAACTCCATTCCTCCAAAATACTTGACGAAACAATAATAACATATTATTATCATGGCACGTTTTGTAACTGTAACTCAACAGCTGAATATCTGATATGCTGTAGCTGTTGTTGCATAGGGTTCAAGACACTAGGCAAAAACACCCTTTTCCCCTTTTTTTGTGCACACATGAAATATATTTTTTAAGATTTTAAGCTATTTTGCTTTCATAACATGTGTTTCTTCAGACAAGTAGAAAAAAACATTAAGTGTTTATTTTATTACACATCTAGCCTATTGCATCCATTTGCTTCTTTACATTTTAGTTAAAATACATATCTTAAAAGGCAGTTTTCTCAAAATGGTGAACATTTATTTATTCTTTTTGCCTGCCTATATATATATAAAACAGTACACACACACACACATATTATATATATATATATATTTATGGAGCATTAAAACGCATATCCAAATCAATCAGGGTATCTTCCGTCCATTCCAAATCCGTTTCAAATTAAAAAACAGAAAACGAAAAACTCAAGAGGATTCAAGTGAGATAACATGAATTAAATAACGAGAAATGGAAAAATGGCTCGTTTATTCGTTATTCCATCTAGGTTAACAAACGGAAAATGAGTTTTTGACTTGATTTCTCATTTTGTCGTTTTGGGTTTAAAAAACGGCTTATGGCTTCAATATTTCATTCGCACTTGTGGGCGGAGCTGAAACGCTTCTTTCATCTGATTGGTCGGATCGATCCGCCTTCTACTCGGGCTCCTCAGTCTTTCAGAATAAGAGTCTTACAAGAGCAATATCTGAAACCAGATGTAGACACATAATTCGCGTTGTTGCGACTTGCAAGTCACCCCTTTAAATTATTTCTAGGTTATAGTATTGTATGAATATTGTCCCACTGTAAATACAGTGCAAATAGTTCTGTCTCCTGGGATAAAAGTGAAGTGGAAATAAAAATCAATAATAGACTGAACATTTCCATGATAATATGTCTGTAACATTTACCACTCTCATCTTTTAAGTCTAATGGCACTAGGTAGGTGTGTGTGACATTAATAATTAATTGTGGAAATTAATATAGTTAAATTTATTAAATAAATTAGAATTATTAGTTTTATTACAGACAAAATTGAATGATGTTTCTCTTTTAGTCTTCTTTGTTGGCCTTGACAACGACTAAAATTTTATTGTTTCACCAAATTCAGCTCAGATCTTCAGACTAGTTTGACTCGTTGCTGTAACTGGTCAGACTTTTTCCTTCTCAAAAAATCCAAGTGACTTTCATTATCTGAGCAATGAAGGTCTTACACTTAATGTCCACTAGAGGGGGAGACAGGATTTCTATTTACATAAGTTTAAATGACAAATAAAAACATTACCATGAATATGCCATATCTGTGTAACACAGGTTCTTCAGTGATAGATGGTGTGGTAGGGGGGTATACCTTAGCCAAATGATAACTGTATAATAGAAAACAACATTAACTACTGCAGGTGGTGCCAAATAAAAATGATTATGTTTTGGAAAACTGCAAGTCAAATGTACTTGCACAAATGACTTGCTGTTACATAATACCCCATATGCGTTGTTGGGGACGTTTTCGTCCACTAGAAGTTGAGCCTTATTTTGGCCACAACTTTCTCTGTTTCAGCTAATGGAATGATTTTTGGTGAAAATGCTTGGAAAGTTTCAAAAATCAACAGTACACTGTGGGCAAATTCACTGCCCTTTTGTTATGTTCGGGATGAGGCTTCATATACAAGTCAGAAACTAAGCTTTTTTATGCACAGGCCTATCTAAAGGGTTGATGGTCCCACCTAGTGATCAACTGTAAAAATAAAAATTTTTACCTCTTCCCAAAAGGGAAAGCCACAAACAATCAAGAATGCATGATTTTGTGTCATGGCTTTGCAATTCAAAGTGTCATTATAATGGAAGTCAATGGAGCAAAAAACAGCCACCAACAGTAAATTAGGGAAAAAAAAAAATAAATCTAATGCTGCACAAAAACTAAAAATGCATCAAAGCCAATGTTGTTACTAATCTTTGACATGCCCAAGACTGTGATAAAAAAAAAATCCAGCCACAATACTTTTATATTGAAAATAAGACATTTTGTTAGTTTTTTCCCCCCAAATCAGTGACATCATTTATGAACTTGGCAATTAAAGAGTTAAAATCTTGAATTTTTTTAAAAAACATTTGGTAGTTTGGATCAGGACTGAGGTTGATTAATAGATTTATGCAAAAAAAAAATATTGAATTTTTTTTTTTATCTGATACATTTTTATAGCAGTTTAATTGAGTGGATGTTTTCATCCCGAACAATTCGAAAGGGTAGTGAATTTGAACAATGCACAAGGGATACATAATAATTTTTATTTGGCACCAGCCGCAATTAATGTTGACAGCTAGCAGGAGTGTGGTGGGGTGCGAGGTCTGTTTTGACCAATGGATGGAGACCTCAAGGCAGTGGCCTTAATGCTTATCTGAAGATTTGTCTTTATAGATTACAGTTTACATTGTACTTACTGAAGTACACCTCTGCATGCAGACACCCAACTGTACAAATTCATTTATAGATTTAAAACTCAGTCCTGAACCGGGAGAACCATGTTCTGCAGAGTTCAGTTCCAACACACTTGCTTGGACATTGCTACTGATCCTGAAGACCTTGCTTAGCTTAGGTGTGTTTATTTGGGGTAGCTAAACTTTGCAGGACACTGGCCATCCAAGAGGAGGACTGAGAGTCCTGACATTAGCATTTACATTCAGTGCATGTGATTTATCAACACTGAGTACATCTTAAAATGTACAGCTCATGAAAAATAAAAGTTCTAGATGGACAAACATTAAATGAATAAACCAGTGTGAATAAAAAATATATTAAAATACATTTGGAGGTAGGTTGAAAAAGCCAGAATGGGAAGTTTTAAAGTACAGCTTGAAGTGTGAAGTTTATTCGTGTACACAGATATGGCATATTCATGGTAGTACACATGAAATTAATGTATTTATTTGCCATTTTACGTAAATAGAAATCCTGTCTCCCCCTCTAGTGGACATTAAGTGTAAGACCTTCATTGCTCAGATAATGAAAGTCACTAGGATTTTTTGAGAAGGAAATTTGGTGAAACATTAAAATTTTAGTCGTTGTCAATTACTCTCATAATAAATGATAATAATGTTCAAATATATGTTGGCTTTCTCAAGGCCAACAAAGAAGACTAAAAGAAAAACCATTCAATTTAGTATGTAATAAAACGAATATTACTAATATATTTCATAAATTTAACTATAGTAATTTTCCCAATTAATTATTAATGTCACACACACCTACCTAGTGCCTTTTGACTTAAAAGATGAGAGTGGTAAATGTTACAGACATATTAACATGGAACTGTTCAGTCTATTATTGATTTTTATTTCCTCTTCACTTTTATCCAAGGAGACAAAACTATTTGCACTGTATTTACAGTGGGACAATATTCATACAATACTATAACCTAGAAATAATTTAAAGGCGTGACTTGCAAGTCACAGCAGCACGAATTATGTGCGCAGCAACATCTGACTCAAATATTATGTTAATTAACAGTGAGCGGTGGTTTCAGACACTACTCTTATAAGACTCTTATTCTGAAAGAATGTAAGATCGAGTTGAAGGCGGAGCGATCCGACCAATCAGATGAAAGGAGCGTTTCAGCTCCGCCCACAAGTGCGATTGAAATATTGAAGCCATAAGCCGTTTTTTAAACCCAAAACGACAAAATGAGAAATGAAGTCAAAAACTCATTTTCCATTTGTTAACCTAGATGGAATAACGAATAAACGAGCCATTTTTCCATTTCTCGTTATTTAATTCATGTTCTCTCACTTGAATCCTCTTGAGTCTTTCGTTTTCTGTTTTTTCATTTGAAACGGATTTGAAATGGACGGAAGATACCCTGATTCAAATCCCATCTGGTTCAACAAAATGAAACAATTCTCTTCATCGAATGCTTATGCTATTCTGAACTCTAGAAAAAGTGCAACTCTTTATTTCTATAAAAACAATGACCACTTTATGAGACATCAAAATGTTGATTATTTTTTATTATGGAAGGTCTTTTTTTGTGTGGCATTTTTAATTTGATGTGCAGCATTTTCATATTCAAACAACTTTTTACAAAACGTGTAGTACGCCTAAAAAAAATCTTTATATGCTGTGAATAATCAGCTGAAACAAATTTGGTGATATTAATTAAAAAAATGTTTTTCATCTATTCATCTGTGGTTTATTGTGCTGAGAAGTAGCCTACCATTTTACTTGTCTTGTTTAGTAGCTACTAGCTAGTTGTACTAAATTGCTCTAATTTTCTATATAAGTATCTTTGGTCGTGTGAGATTTGTAAAGTGTGCTTTAGGCTACACAAATATGCATAACCGTACAGCAGCTATTTGAAAACGGCGATGTTTAGACTGATTTGGTTACAGAGATTTGTGCATTTGGGATTGGGAAGGTTTGTCCGGACGTGCCACGTCACACAGCGTGAATCCATCTATTGGTCAAACAAACACAAGCGTATGCTGCTCCTTTTTCCTCCCTATGGCTGTTTTACGCCCCAAACAGTAAATAATATTTTTGCCCAATCAACTTAACAAAGCTCATACCTTCGAGAAACACTTTTTTTGTTTGTCATATGCATCTTTAATCGGCTTTGCAATCGTTTCAGGCAATCGTTCCCTTTGTGTTGGTTTCTTTTGCATCACTTTTCGAGACAATGGAGTCTCTTCGCCATCAGCGCTTACAGCCCGGTATCGGATACGGAGCGAGCGCGACCGGGACTCTCCGGTCCCTGCGGCCCGGTGTAACCGGCACTCTTTCCTCGGCTCAGGGTTCCCACGTCTCGGTGTCTGCCTCCCCGGGGCCGCCGCCACCACCGCCGCCCCTTCAGCTCCACAGCCTCGGGTCCGGTATCATGGGCAGCGGGTTCGGTTCGGTGGACATGTCTGCGGGTCTGGGTCTGTCCAATCCTAGCAACCCCGCGGTTCTGAGAGAGGCAGTGGACGCGGTGGTCCGGAGCTTTGCCAAACACACGCAAGGATACGGCAGGGGTACGTGGGGTGAACATGGACATGTTTTGCACATGAGAGCATTAGAGTCTATGATAAACAACAACATGTTTTTTTTTTTAAATAATTAAATCGTAAATGTAAAAAGTGATTAGAAATGTATTCAGATTGGTTCTTATATTAAATTTAATATTTTTTATTTTATTTAATAACTATCAAAATGGCAGTGTTTAATAAGTAGTTTAAACATAACAATTACCATAAAATTTCAAATGCACAAATCTTTATTTTCACAAATTAGTTTTTGAATAATGAATATCAATAAGTTTTCTTGGGGCTAATTAATTTGAAAGGAATTAAATTGACCCTTTCTTAAAAATAATAATCTATCTATCTATCTATATGTGTGTGTGCATTGACTTTAAGTGCTGCAAAATAAGATTTTTAATTCAGAAATTAAAAACTTGACAATCATAGAATAGATTCTAATCCTCTGTATGAATTGCATTTTTAATGCATTTTTTAATTATTTAATAGACTAGATCTGGGGAAGAAATGTGCCACATGATTGACCCACATACAATATATTTCAAGCAAACACATTCAGAAATGAGTACTTCTTACAAATTCATAAAACATAACCTCGCGTCACCTGGCGGTGTCTCAGCAGTAACTGTTTGGAATCTCATTTCATTACAAAAAAAAAAAAACATTTTGTATAAAGCCTATATTTTAGAACCATTAATATTGTTAGCATTTAATATAAATTATATTTTATTATTTAAATTAATTTAAATGTAAATTTATTATTTTAATTTTAATAAGATGAGAGTCATCACGAACAATTATTAGGAAAGGCAGTATGCTTAATTGATATGAAAATGTCACGGAGCAAAACAATTAAATAAAAATAAATAAAAGTTTACTTTTCCTGGAATATATTGTCTTCTTTTGATTTTCAATATATTACCCAGACATTTTCTCCTAACTATACCATATTTTTCAGCACCGTAGGTGTGTTTAAACGTTCGATCCCAGCACTTAGATTGAGCCACATGACATGCTGACCTAATTACATTAAATGGATTATTGTTGGATAGACTGTTGCCAGTGTTCTTTAGAGGCAGGCTAAGTGTTTTAATCTAGCTCCTAGACACCTCAAACCGTCTGAATGCATCCTCCAAGAAGCTTAGTGTAAGCTTTATATATATGAGCTTGAGTGTGATGATTTTCACATTACTCCTGTCCAAATACACCACCCTTTATTTCCTGTTAGAAACTTGTATCCAAGCAATTCCACAACAACAAGCTTCCTTTAAAACAGCCATTCAATGAGCATGTGCTTTTCATTGTTTACTGACACGGTCATGGTGATAGATTAATTTATGAACTTGTTTTGTAAAAGTACTGTTCATCAAATTGTTCCAAAACTTTTATGGGCTGCTTTCTTCTGTTGAACACATAATAAGATATTTTGAACCGAGCAGTTGCCAGTAGCCACTGTCAGGTTTGGAACAACTTGACAGTGAGTAAATGAGTGAACTTTTTGGGTGAACTCTCTTTAGGCATATTAAAAACACCAGACAGACAATTTAAGTTTCTTCAATTTGAATACAATTAGCCAAACTGAAGAATTAGTGCACGATAACAGGTGTTTGATGATATGTGAAATGTGACTGCTGCTGTTTCAAGCCACATTTGAACTCGGGAGTCTTAAAATAAACTAGAATGGTGTTGTATACTGTGATCTGATGGGCTTTTTCCCACAGTGAATGTTGTGGAGGCCTTGCAGGAGTTCTGGCAGATGAAGCAGTCACGAGGTGCTGACCTGAGGAACGGGGCTCTTGTTGTCTATGAGATGGTCCCATCTAATAACCCCCCTTATGTCTGCTACGTCAGTCTCCCCGGGGGAAGTTGCTTTGGGAGTTTTCAGGCAAGCAATATTCTCTTCACATATTCCAATTCATTTGTCTTTGAACCTCAGATCTTCAGCAATAAATAATTGTGTTTTGGTTGCCGTCTGTGTCTGCACATTTTCTGCCTAATGTTTTCTCTTGAGGATCTCTTGGAAAATAATTCTGCGAGCATCTTCAGGATTCGATTACAGTGTGGTTAAATAGCATCTTTCATCTTTTCAGTTCTGCCCGACCAAAGCTGAAGCAAGACGAAGCGCGGCCAAAATTGCCCTAATGAATTCTGTTTTCAATGAGCATCCATCTCGACGCATCACAGATGAGTTCATAGAGAAGAGTGTGTGCGAGGCTCTAGCCTCTTTTAATGTGAGTTCTCACAGTTTTTGGAGAGGATTTTTGTTCCAGCTAAAGAGATCATTCACCCAAAGATTAAAGTTCTTGCTTCATGTACTCTTTTATTTCTTCTGGGGAACACCATGCAGTTATAATGAATGAGCACTGGAGCTTTTAAAGGGATGGTTCGCCAAAAAATGAAGATTCTTTCATTAATTATTCATCCTCATGTCCTTCCAAACCCAAAAGACCTTCGTTCATCTTCAGACACAAATTAAGATATTTTTGATGCATTCCGAGAGCACTCTGACCCTCCCATAGACAGCAAGGATCCTTACACAATCAAGGCTCAGAAACGTAGCAAGGAGATCGCTAAAACAATCCATGTGACATCAGGGGTTCAACCGTAATTTTACAAAGCTACGAGAATACTTTGTGCGCAAAGGAAATAAAAATAACGACTTTATTCAACAATGCATCTACTTTGCGTAACCCTTGGTATTGCACACGTAAACAATGTATGCTGTTCTTTGTCAGCAGCACTGTACGCTTATATGTGGTTTACATTGATTATGCTTTTAATCTGAACTTAAACAACGTATCTGCATACATATGTTGCATACGTTGTTTACATATGTGATACTCTCCAAAATGGCGTTGTAGGGTGATGTTGAGGAGACATAATTGTTGAAAAAGTCATTAATTTTGTTTTCTTTGTGCACAAAAAGTATTCTTGTAGCTTTGTAAAATTACGGTTGAACCCCTGATGTCACATGGTCTTTTACGAAGGTCTTACGGGTTTTGAACATCATGAGGGTGAGTATTAATGACAGAATTTCCATTTTTTGGTGAACTATCGTTAAAATATAAATGTCACTTTACTGTCACTTTGATCAATCTAATGCAATCCTTGCTGAATGAAAGAACTCATTTCTCTTGACCTTTACTCATTTGTATTTCCTGTAGGGAAACCGAGAAGAAGCTGATAACCCTAGTACAGGCATCGGTGCTTTTCGGTTCATGTTAGAGTCTAATAAGGGGAAATCTATGCTAGAGTTCCAGGTAAGTGAGATCTTTACTGGACTATATGAAAAGTTGTGAGTAACTGTACTGTGGATTTTAATTTTAAAACTTTTTCTTAGGAACTGATGACCGTTTTCCAGCTTCTCCATTGGAATGGTAGTCTGAAAGCCATGAGAGAAAGGCAATGCTCTCGTCAGGTAAAGACACATATACTATTTTCAATAATACTTAAGAGTCATATGATGAGGAGTGATATGTACCTTCATCTCTTGAAATAAAACCGTTTACTTCACTATGTAAAAACATGGTTTTCAGATCTCAAAACCTTCTCCTCACTCCAAAAATACCATTCATTAAAACTATTCTGACATCATCGACCTCGTTTACATGTCAACAACAGCTATTCTGAGTTCAGAAACTTGGCTGACTAGTCACAGGGAAATAAAAAGAAAGTAGTAGCATAGAAGCTATTAGTCCTAATGATAGGAAAGTAATGAAAAGTAAAATGTAGGAAAGTCTACCAAACTTTATACTGATCCTGACAGATTTAGGATCAGAGAGCTGCTGCAAAATGCAACAAGTAGTTACTTGGGGGAAAAAAATCTAAGTTTGATCAAATAGATACATAAAATATACAAAAATAAAAAAGCTAGTTTCCAAGGTGACATTTATCATTTTTATTTAGTTTAACTTGATATACTGTAATAACTGAAACTAAAATTAAAATTAATAAAAATAATATAGACATAAAAGAAACCTAACTAAAATGAATTGTAAATATTAATAAAATAACTATAACAGTATCTCAATAGTAGTAAAATAACACTGGCAAAAATTTTAAAGAAAACTAAAATATAATAGAATTTTGGCACAAAAATAAAGTCATTGTATGTGTGTGATATATATATATATATATATATATATATATATATATATATATATATATATATATATATATATATATATATATATATATATATATATATATATATATATATATATAAAATCTTTTTTATTTTATTTTATTATTCCTTGTTAGTTTCTTGTAAATATTTATTTGGCCCATTAATATGTTTCACTGACCTGTCTGTGGTGTGTATAACAATCAGCCTTTTTTGTAAACAGGAAGTGCTTGCTCATTACTCCCACCGAGCGCTAGACGATGATATGCGTACACAAATGGCCGCTGACTGGGTCAGTCGAGAACACGTTTTATCCGGTACCATCAATCGAGAGATGGCCGCCACCGAGCGCGAGCTGGAAGAGGCCCGTCTGGCAGGACGGGAGCTGCGCTTTTATAAAGAAAAGAAAGACATTCTGCTAATGGCAGTGGGGCAGCTAGGTGGGTCAAACACTACCACTCTGCCCTGCACATGCTGAAGAACACGAAGAGGTGTCAGACGTACCGTATGATTGTACCAGATAGCACTCCAAAACTCAAAACAGTCTTTTTTAACTTGTGTTTGTGTGTGAGGAGGAGTCAAAGAATCAGCATTCTGCATAATTCCACAAACAAAAATGATGATGAATTATACCATTCTGTCTTTTTGATCTGAACATGTAAGGCATTTTTAACTTGAAGAGAATTAAGCGCTATATTGCTATTATTACTATACCAGTATTATCCTCCAGTGTTATCGGTTGACTGTACTGGCACATGGACCTAATATGTTGCGAAAATCCATTTTGAGGCCTTCTTTGCATTGTACTACTCATGAATCCTATTACATGTGGGCGCTGCTTTTTTTTTTAGCTAATTCGCCAAATCACTGCCTATTCGCTTTTCTTAGGAGATACAATTGTGAGGTCAAGTCATTTTTATAGCTCCAGATTGATCACAGTGATACAGTTGTTTTCAATAGTCTGCATTTACATTCACGTGATAGCCTTGCTCATTTATTTGCTACACATGTGCTTTTGAGAATATACAAACCTTTGCTTTGTAAACACACAATTTATACAGTACTTTTAAATGAACTAAACTTTTCCTCAAGAGCCAATTGCCTTAGCATAAATGTTTGCTACGGAAGCAACCTCACAATGTTTTCAAAATACAGAAGGTCAGATTTTCTTACACACTGTCACTGGTGTGAAATCCTGGCACAGGAAGCATAGCAAGGCAATTTCCTCCTGCCTTCTTCTTGCATAGGAAAACGGAGTCCGTGCCCTCATTATAATACCTTCTGTTACTTTTGTGATTTTGATTTTCATGCTCAAGGCAACATTTAATTTCTACCTCCTTTCTGAAAGCTTTTGTGAACACTTATTAGCATATATGCATACAAGGGCAAATTGGATGTGTGTTAATGGAATAGTTCACCCCAAAAAAAAAATTTGCTGATAATGTACAAATTAGATGACTTTGTTTCTATATCAGAACAGATTTGGAAAATTTAGCATTACATCACTTGCTCACCAGTGGAGCCTCTGCAGTGAATGGGTGCCATCAGAAAGAGTCCAAAGAGCTGATAAAAGCATCATAATAATCCACAAATAATCTACATTTTGGTGTCTCTTCAGTGCAAAAGTCATCCCGTCTGAATCAGGAGAGAAATATGCACAAATCAAGCACAGCTTACATTGGTGAGCAAGTGATGTAATGCTACATTTCTCCAAATCTGTTCTGATGAAGAAATAAACACTTCTACATCTCGGATAATTGGGGAGTTATTAAATTCTTAGCAAATTAGCATTTTTGAGAGAACTAACTTCAAGATGAGCAATGCTTTGCAATAGGTTGCTTGATTCAGTGCAACAGGAAATAAAACCATATATTGCGTCTTATAGACACTTGTTGGTCTCCCAACTCAAAATGGTCCTTATAGCCTGTACTATGCTTATAAATTAGTTGAAATCAAATATACAATCAAATATTTTAAAATGTAATCACTTCTTATTCCATCATCATGAATAGCTATTATAACTGATGTTACTAAGTGAAGTGATGTAAACTTGATTGTTAATGTTTTATCCCAGCCATTTGTTTCAGTATTAGGGGCTACAGTGTTATGTCACCCCTCAGTTATCTTTCAGATCATTTTAGATCAGGAGAAAGTGTCGCTGCTTTCTCCTTAAACTTAATTTGAAAAGACAAGCTGCTAAATCTTGATACTAACATCACAATGATGCTTAATGTAGGATGTGCATGGTGAGAAACATCAATGATTGTCATTAGCCAGACAAATCTGAAAATGTACTATTAAGGGCTAATTGTTGTTATTGGTTTTCCATTGTAGTAGTACAGTAGACATCATAGTTTAACTGCAGAACTGTCTTAATTATTCATTTAAAGCCCTCAAAGCTTATAGGCTGGTATTATAAAAATGGTAATATAGACAGACTGTATTACAATTCTTTACATGACATAAGAAGAAACAAAGTGTAGTTAAACTATGCACACACAAAGTTTATTGTAAAAATGCAGCTATCACTGAAACCTAAAGCCCCTTTCTTTAAATTTTCCATAATGTGCAAGATCCCAACAAATTATTTATTCATTTTAGACCATGTATTTTGTGAAATGACAAACAACATTTTGTGAATGAGGCCCGTTACTAAAAGTACAATTTGAAGTTATATTAATATTTCTTTTTCAGTGTAATTTCCACATTTCTGAAAAGAATTTCTGAGTGTTCTCTCAATGTAATTTGTTTGTACTTTGTCACATGACTACATCATATACCACTGAAATGTGTATTGAAATGTAAACTGCATTGCATATACATTGCATATAATTTTATACAATTTGTTGGGTCTTTTCCCTGTGTTTTTTACACTCTTGTTTACCAAAATTATTTTTCAAATTATACTTAAGGTAGTGAAATTGAATCAGTGCATGTGAACACATTTTATACATTCTCTATTTGTTTTGTAGTCTACCATTTTTCATGTTTTATACGATTTTGATGCGTAGCCAGTGTTTTGTTGGTTTATATTCTTTACAAATCAATAAAGCAATTTAAAACTTACCCATTTCACAGGCTGTGGTCCATGAAGGTTAATATATATATATATTTTTTTTAGAAAAGCTTAACCGCTTCAAACGTTGCAGTAAATACATGTAGCCGTTAGAAGAGACTTTTATTGAGCCAGGTCTTTTATTTTGAAATCTAGCAACTTAGGTGTCCAGTTATATAAGGACCCTTATAAATATTTGTATATATGTGTGTTTATAATACAATACAGAAATCTGGGAAACATGAGTGTTGTGCTATATTGGTGTATTAAAAGCAATTAAATATTCGACTCGTTAAACAAATTGACGTTCTGCTATTTTTGTCAGGCAAAAATAAACAACCACCCTTCTAGGGGTCCTGTAACATCCCATTGCATGTCATGTGGTTGGGGAATAACAGTTTGTGAGACATACGCGCAGATATTTATGTGAATTTTGACAGAGTATTTGAGCTGTGTTATGTTTTGGTGGCTATGATTGATATTTCCAAATAAATAAATTCATTAATCTTCTATCGTCAAGTCAGTAGAAATCATGTGGGCGGTCGCAGCTTCAAGGTTTGTCCTTCAAAGCTGCTGGACTCCTACAAATCTAACATCTTCCTTGAGTCGAATACAGAATCTGTCACAAACAGCATGCAAGGTAAGCAGGAAATAACTGATATAAATTGAAAACGCAATGGCAATCATAGTGAGGTTTTGCAATTTAGAAAAAATGATTTCTGACTGTTATTATCTATTTTTATTATTGTGATATCGTCTTGCCCAGTTGCAAATAAGTTTTTTTTAATGATCTCTTTGAATGACTGACTTAAAGATACACACACACATACTGTATATGCATGCATTCTTGTGTGTGTGCATATATGTGTGCTAGCATCTACACCTTTTGATGTTCTTCAAAGCAAATAATAATTGTATCTTATTCCAGAATACAGTTATTGTTGAACGCTGCTGGAAGATTCCTTTATCCAAAGAGGGAAAGCCACCCAGACTGCATCCCCGTCGACACCGGGTGTACCGTTTGGTCGACGACACAAAACACAAACCTCAGGACAAGATGGAGCTCATCCTCACTCAGACGGTGCCCAGTGAGTGCTTTTTCCACACAAAACAAATAAGTATGATTTCAGAACTGGGTTTTTTTTACTTAAATATTTCTTTAACAGAGCTCGGTGGACGAGGCGACACCGTATTTGTGAAGAAATCATTGGGCCGCAACAAACTGCTGCTCCAAGGTCTGGCTGTCTATCCATCACAAGAAAATAAAGACATGTTTGCAGAGGAAATAAGGGTTAGTTTCATCTTTAAAACAATTAATTTGTCTTTAAAAGAAATAGTTCACTAAAAAAATTACAATGTGATGAAAATTTTCTCCAGACATCCAAGATGTTAAGGAGTTTGCTTCTGCATCGGAACAGATTTGGAGTAATTTAGCATTACATCACTTGCTCGTCACCAGTGGATCCTCTGCAGTGAATGGGTGCCGTCAGAATGAGAGTCCAAACAGCTGATAAAAACATTGCATTAAACCTAGTTAATGTCTTGAGAAGTGAAAAAACTGTGCTGTTAGTAACATCTTCATTAAATCTTAATTGCGAATTCATTTATTACAAACATATAGATTTACCAAAGCATTAACTGATGGACTGGAGTTGTGTGGATTATGATGTTTTTATCAACTGTTTGGACTCTCATTCTGACAGCACCCATTCACTGCAGAGGATCTATTGGTGAGCAAGTGATGCAATGCAAAATTTCTCTAAAAACATTTTCCAGTAAAAAAACATATATATCTTGGATGGACCGAGGCGCAGTACATTTTAAGCAAATGTTAACTTTTGGGTGGACATCATTTACAGTGTTCACAGTTGGCTTTTTTTCCTTTAGCTACTTCGGGAGGGACGACCCGAGGACAGAGTCCAGACACGCACAGGACAGCTAGTGAGTTAACTTGTATGTTTTAGACTATAAAACATGATTATACATCTAAGCTGTTGTATGTAGTCCATGTTTAATATTTTTATATTGGTTTCCAGTTGCTTTATTTAGTCTTTGTGTTCATGTTACAGACTGTTGAATTCTTGAAGAAAACTCATCTTGAAGTTCCCATGCACACTTCAATTCAGTACTCGCTCACTAAAGAGATCGTTTGCAGATGGTTTCTTAGACGGGTAAGATAGAAAAGAGAAGTATATTAAATGTAGTAATTCTAGTAGTAAATTTAACCGCGAACAACACAATATCACTGTTTATACATTCAGTCTCCTGCTGCATAACCCAAGTGTGCCTGAGCTAGAGGTCACAAACTGACAGCCAGACATTCTCCTTCAGGAGTTTCTGATAGAGAGCAGAATTCATTGTTCTGTCAAACTGTAGAAAAGCAGCCTGACTTAACGGGACACACGCCTTCTGAAAAGTTAAACTTTTTGTTTCATCAGTCCACAGAATATTTGCCCAGATGTTTTAGGGATAATCAAGATGTTTTTTTGGTAAATGTGAGACGAGCCTTTCTGTTCTTTTTGTTCAGCAGTGGAGCTCTGCCATGGATGCCGTTTTTGCCCAGTCTCTTTCTTGTTGTTGAATCATGAACAATGACCTTAATTGAGGCGAGTGAGGCCTGCAGATCTTTAGAAGTTGTTCTGGGTTCGTTTACGACCTCCTGGATGAGTCTTCGTTGCGCTCTTGGAGTAATTTTGGTAGGCCGAACACTCCTGGGAAGGTTCACCACTGTTTTCTCTACTTGCGGAAAATGGCTCTGACCGTGGTTCGTTGGAGTCCCAAAGCCTTTCCAGACTCTGTTCTTAAATTTCTTTAGATTGCGGCATGACGTTTTGCTTTTTAAGCATGCTTCACTTTGACAGACAGGTTCTATTCCAGTGATTTCTTGATTCAACAGGTCTGACAGAGGCTAGAGAAAATTAACTTCGCTTTCTAAAATAATGTGGTTAATCACAGTTCTTTCATAATTTCATGACAGCTCATTTTTCAGGTAGGGCCAGGTATGTTTCGACAGCTTTTTCCCTTTAATAAATGAAATCATCATTTAAAAATGATGCATTTTGTATTTACTTGCATTCTATTTGTGTAATATAAAAATTTGCTTGATGATCTGATTCTTTTAAATGTGACATGAAAAAAATAAGAAATAACAGGTAGTGGCAAAAACTTTTTTACGGCACTGTTTTTACACATATATGTGTATATGTGTGTATAAAAATAATGCAGACCCACATTGTTTACATAATCCAATGCGCTGATTTATTGTGTTTATGTTTTTTTATATTATGTTATTATGCTTTTACAATTGTGACCCTGGACTACAAAACCAGTCTTAAATTGCGGGGTATATTTGAAGCAATAGCCAAAAATACACTGTATGGGTCAACATTTTTGAGTTTTTTTGTACCCTCAGATTCCAGATTTTCAAATAGTTGCGTATTGTCCCAAATGTTGTCAAATCCTAACAAACCATACATCAATGGAAAGCTCATTTGCCCAGCTTTCAAATGATGTATAAATCTCGATTTCGAAAGATTGACCCTTATAACTGGTTTTGTGGTGCAAGGTCACAATTTGCTGTTTCTGTCCACAGCTCGGTGTGGTTGTGCCGACACATGCCTTGACTCTTCCAGAAGAACCAATCACAGGGCCTGGAGAGTACTGGTGTAATGTCACAGTAAGTACATTTACTTTAAAATACAGTTTTATGATCATTTAGCTCAAATGCTCTCATATGCTTCATTGATCGCTTGCAGAACTTGCAATCTGAATGTTGTTTTTCCCTCTCTCAGGTGAACGGAGTGGACACCGTGAGGGTGCCCATGTCTGTGGTGCCGTTTGTGGAGCCCAGTCAACTGCTGCTGATGAAGAAACAGGAAAAGCAAGAGCAGTCAGATTCAGAGTAGTGTTTTCTTTACTTAAAGGCTTTGCAGGAAACAACTTGGAGAATATGCAAAAAGAATTTGTTCAAATAAAATTTTCTTTTTTTCCTTTTGTGTGGTCTGTTTTTTTTACATTTACACTACTGCATATGATGCATTTATTAGTGATTGTTGTGATCCATTACGTAGCATGTACTTTAGAAGTATCTTTCCCTTCCAGAGCAGCCCATAGTCCGTATCAACTTGACTACATCATAAAGTTCCAGCATAGCTTTCAGCTGTGAGTGTCTTGTTCCACCGCATCAAAATCATTCTCTACTGAGAATGAGATCTGAAGTACCAGAAAAATCACTGCCATTCTCACTGGTCATTGTGTCACTGTGTGTTATGTGATATGACAAAATACCGTGGGAAGAATCTGTTTGAAAATAGTTAGTCTGCCCTGACAGAGCTGTAAGAGCATGCTGTCCAAGTGCAGTAATAACTATTTTTTTGGCATCAAGGGACCCAATGTGCCACCCGAACAAACTTTCTGCCCTGACAAGAGATCTTTATAACATACTAGTGATTTATTTAAATAAATAATTTAGTTAGACCTCCACAATGTTCCTTCCTCCTGAAACGACTAGGTTTATTTACTACTAATCCAACCCATTTAAAGATCATAGTTAAGTAATTGATATTGTCAACATTTAAAAAAAAAAAATAGGTTGAGTAAAACACCTGAATTCAGTTAATATTAAATGATTGTTCAGTTTAATGTTTTGTGTCTTGAATTAATTCCAACATTTTGAGACATTTTTACACATTTAGCATTAAAGTCTTTTTAATGTTCTGCAGCTCTATGTAAAAATATAGTAAATGTCATATTATACTGTAAAGAAAATTGGTTGTGTGGAGGTTTATGTATTTTTATTTCTGGAAGTGGTATAGGAACTATTTCACACATAAAAGTGTTTTTACACAAAAAAATGAAAATTTGAGTATATTTTCTACAGTTGCAGTGAAGTTGTTATACTTTATTCATGGTTCTACAATTAAGAATCGACATTCATAATATGAAAACAAGCAGTTGTTTTTTTGCAGTACTTTACAATAAGATTGTATACATTAACATCCAATATTAATTTTGTATACATTAACATTAATTAATGCATTTTCAACTAACAATAAACAGTATTTCTATACCAACACTGACCAAAATGAAAAAATGCTATAAAAAAATCATAACACATCGCATTAACTAATGTTAACAAAGAACCTTATTGTAAAGCGTTTCCAGTTTCTGTCACCTTTTCAATCTTATATATATATATATATATATATATATATATATATATATATATATATACACAACTGCTCACGGTGGCAGTGTGGAAGACAAGACCTTCCCAAGTCAACACATCTTAATCATTTAATAAACAAATAAATCATGTGAACCAACAACAGCTAATATTATGTTACCCAAAAAAAAACAATGTAGTTCAAATGGAAAGATAATATTAGGTAGACAACTGGGAGAAATCTTAAACATTATAATAGCAGCCAAAGTCCTCAGCTCCTTATCGAAACAATACAAACTGGTATTACTCTAGAAGCTGGCAAAAACGATGACATTTCAGGATTGGCTGCAGTCTCTGACAAAATCTGCGTGACATTAGGTAGAGGTGTGCACAACATCTTGATATCCAGTCCATCAGAATCCATACTTGGCTTGCGTTTGTCGTCGAGTTAACTTGTTGTCAGCCCAGTTGTTCTTGAGTTCCAGCTCGCGTTCCTTGGCCTGATGAATCAGATAAGTGATTTGGTGCTTGCGTCTCTGTTGTCCTGTTGGCTGATCTCCTTTTTTCTGGAAATGAGATGTAAAGTCAGACCTTTTCTTTCATTTACCTACCATCAGAAAATGGACACTTGAGGTGCTCACCTTGCTGAAGGACTTGCGGGGCTCTGCCTCTGCCGTCATGTTCTTTGTCAGCCATTGCTTATTGCCACTCAGCTGATCGTCTCCTTTGATCTCCAAGAACTTGATTTCTTCTCTTCCACGATTCTGTTTGCCCTGTAGCCGCCGAAACTGAAAAAAAAAAAAAAAACTTGTACTGAATCTTGATCACCCAGGAGGACTCAGACATGCCAAAACTTGCCGTCATGATGCTGGGAAACACTAAATATTTACCAGAGCATTCTTAGCGGTTGGAAAGGGGCTATACAGAATTTAACACCTCTTTGCATTCAGCAAAATTATATATAAAATCTCAATGACATGTGTGATATGAAGCATCATTCAAAGATGTGAGATAAATACACAACTAAGTTTAGGGTTCTGGAGTAAAAAAAATCTGATCAGCTAAAGACAAAATGTTCCCATTCAATGACATTACAAAAATATTAAATATTATTATTTCAATTACTAGAATTCAATCAATAATGAGATTTGTTACTGTAGCAATCATACTACTGTACTGCAAGACAAAAAAAAATACATTTCATAAAATGCATGTTTTATTATTTAAATTACAAAAAACAAGTCACTATTACTAAGATATTTATTTATATATTTATAAATAGTATTGCCACAATGTACAATGAAAAGAGAATTTAATAAATCATCTAATTTGAGTTTTATAATTACTACAATAACAAAAAATAAGCTAATATATTAGAAGAGAAATATATACTATAAGAAATATAGTACTACTATATTCAAATAATACTACTATACTTGTACAATAAAATAATTATACATTAAAATATTGCTATTGTTCTAAATAATCATTTTATTATTTTTTTAATTCCAAAAACTTCATTAACAAAAGAATAAATTACTATCGCAATAATAATAATGTACTGTACAATAAAAAAAATGTATTTCATTATTATTTAAATTACAATATGTTACATGCCAATACTATAAAAAGTTTAGAAATGAGAAATAAAAAATACCAACAATATTGATTATTATTTTATTTAAAGAATGATAGTAATACTAATATTACTAATATTTATGTTTACAAGTGGAATAACCACATTTTTTTATTCGAGCTATTTATGTGGGTCATACTTCAGCTTGAAAAATATGTAACTAATCCATATAAATACAGAACAAAGACATCGCCTGAGTAATAGAGATACTGCAAACAACTCACTGCTTCATCATTGAATAATGAAGAGGATCCTGAATCCTCTTGGTCATCAGCCGCAGGGTTCGGGTCTGGGAAATATCCTTCACCATAGTAATCCTGCCAAACACATGCAGAAAACATCAGCTGCTGACACGGCAAGCAATATACTGGTGTATGAAGCGTATTCATAATGACAGGTTTTACCTGTGGAGAGGTCTCTGGCAGTGGATTTGCAGGATACTGAGGTTGATATTCTCCGCTCTCATAGTCTTGCATGGCTCCAACTGATCTACTGTCTGCGTTAGGAACAAAGTCCAGTGGGGTGTCCTCCACACCGGGCAGAGGGTGCAGAGAGGGAACGTACTGCTGAGAATGGGGGTTTTGAGACATCACATGCTGTGCTGAGCTTTCCGGAAGGGAAAAGTAGTTCTCTGGAGCGAGTTCATCGTCACTTCCCTCTTCATCCGCGGCCATTTGTTTGGCTAGCTGCAGCGCCGCAGACTTTGCAGCCGCTTTGATGGCAGACGGGGACGGGCTGCTTCCAGAAAGAGCCTGGGACTTTGCTGGGGTCACCTTCGGCTTATCTGACCCGGGACGTTTGGTTAGGGTGTGTGGCAGCAAGGGCCGCGCGGTCTCCTTCATCACCAGATTCTTAGGCTGGGGCAGCAGAGAGGACAGACCACCACCTCCCTGGAAGAATACAGAGGAAATAATCTAATTTACTATTATGTAAATTCATGATTTTTAACATTATGATAAAAAAAAATGGGTCAACGCGAGGATGCTGTGGTAACGATGCCACAACCAACAGCTCACTAACATATGCCTTAATCATTATTCATAAGGAAAAGAACTACAATTCTATGAAGCATACAAATATTTAAGTAGTTTGAGAGTGGAAAGATTTGCTTGTAATGATTCTCTTAGAGCTGTCAAACGATTAATCGTGATTAATAGCATCCAAAATAAAAGATTTTGTTTACATAACATATATGAGTGTATTGTTTATATTTATTATGTTTATATACATACACACACATGCATTTATACATTTAAGAAAACAGTGTTATGTTTATATATTAAATATATTTATATTAATATTAATTATATTAATATAAATATATACATGTAAACACTTTTAAAATATATAATGCGTGTATTTATATATACATAATAAATATACACAGTACACACAAACATATATTATGTGAACAAAAACTTTGGATGCAAATAATCGTGATTAATCGTTTGACAGCAGTAGATTGGTGGAGATTTCTGCAGAGTAGGTCTGTTTTTTTGTTTTTGTGTGTGTTTGTTTTTTCCTTACAGTAGGTCTTAATGGTTTATAAGTTAGCATTTAAATTCCTTCACCTATGGAAAAAAAAAATAAGGAGATTTTTGCACTCAAAAAAGGAACTGTAGTAAACGTACTTAATAGTTAATTATAAATAATTTATAGCAAATAAATATACTCATATCTAATTATAGATATTTAATAATACTTTGATATGTTTCAATATTTAAAAACAGTCTGTTTATTAATCCAAAGGATCAAATAGTTTGTTATAAATTTATATCTAATAAAAATAACTAATTACAGATATGTAAGGAAGTTTTTATATTTTTAAAATAGCTTGTTTAATTCTAAGGGTCAGAAAAGGGAGAAAATAATCATTTAAAATTAAATTACAGCTGTTTTGGTGAAGGAAATATATAAAAAAATAAATAAATAAAAAAAAATTATCCATACCTGAGGAGCGGATTTCTTTCGCACGGGCTCGTCTTCATCAGAGTCAGACTAGAACAGAAGAACACCATCAGTCAGAAAAAGTTTCAGTATAATTATAGGACATTCATGGATCTGTAAAACTCACATCTGCTGGTTTTATAACAGGAACGGTGATTTTAACGGGCTCTGTGCGTTTCTTGGCTTTGGGCAGATCCATAGTCATCCTCTTGTGTTGAGGAGCTGATATTCTGGGCGCGGGCAGAGACGCGAAGAGTCCTGCGATCTTCCCCGGGGGGCGAGGCGCTGAAGCCGGGCGTTCATCGCGATCATCGCGGTCACTGTCGTCGCTGCTGTCGTACGCGACCAGAGACATCTCCACCGATCAGAGCCGTTCACTTCAGTTCAGACGAAAGTATCGCTGACGAGCTACTTTTGCATCACTTTCATCAAAGCAGCTCCACTGATCTCAAATCCTCCTGTACGCCCAGATTTATATTGTGTGTAAATATATAATAAATGTCAGATCTCAACATCAATGAAAAATTCGCCTCCAGATAATTCAACGCGTGCATAAGAAATGCAGTTTCAAAATTAATATTGTCCCTGCAAAACGCAAACAACGTAAATATATTAGTCTAAACAAACAAGTGATAACTGTTAATAATTATAAACCATTCCTCTCTAACCATTAGATCCGTAAACAGTTTCTTTCTTCCACCATCGTGAAGTACAACCTCAACATCCGCTGCACAGTTTCACATGATCCCGCAACACTGCCACCAACCGGACTGGAAGCTCATCAATAAACACGACCAACGAATTAATATACTAATGACCCGAACGATATTAAATATGATAGTCTTGCAAAAAAAAAAAAAAAAAAAAAAAAAAACTATATCTGAACCACAGGTCTGTTCTAGAAACTCGAAAGTAGAAATACTAGAAAGTATTTTTAATGATATTTTATCAATCTCTAGGAAGATGAACAGATACATGTTGTTATTAAGACGAAGAAGCTAAGTTTATTTGTTTGACACTACTGTTTAAACTGTTCACATTTGTTTAATACTACTTCAGACATAAGTTGTAAACACATTTGCAAAAAATTCAACTCAAATTGTGTTAGGCTTTTATTGTCTGTGTAGAATGTAAACAGTGTCTACTTGTTCAGTAGTGTTCGATACAATACGGAGTGGTGTTGATAATTTATGTTTTCGAAAGAATTCTCTCATGCTGACCGAGGCTAAATTACTCTCAGAAATACAGTAAAAGCAGTAATATAGCAAAATATTATTTGAATAGAAAACAGTTGAAATTTCAGAAGTCATTTCTCCAGTCTTCAGTGTCACACAGTACTTCAGAAATCACTCTAGTAAGCTGATTTGAAACACTTATTTGTAATATCAATGTTAAAGCTGCGGTAGGGAACTTTTGACGCTCTAGGGGTTAATAAACAGAACTGCTTGCGTCTTGCGGAAGAACATCGTTGCCGGAGCTACATCTCTCTGTTTATGTCTATGAAGAATCACAAAGGTACTGGGTTACTCCGCCACGGTCTCCCCGAAGCAATCTAAAATAGTCCGTATATAAACACTTATTATAGGTGCAGTGCACCCTAGTGATTCAGGACAAGCTAAAAACACGGTTTGGAAAATGGATTCATTGTGTACTCGCGTATTATATACATTTTGTAAATCTTGAACACAAAAAAAAGTTACGGACCGCAGCTCTGTGTTTGTTTCTTACCGGGAGCGGATGAATTTCTGCAAATGGACCACTGGGAGGAGCCAGAGGAGCTTGATTTTTTCATGGATTATCTATCTCATATTCTACTGTCAGGACATAATGACAGGTTTCACAAATACATTTTTACAAGTTACCTACTTCAGCTTTAAAAAGAGTTATTTTTCAGGATTCTTTGATAAATAGAGTTCAAAATAGCATTTATTTGAAATAGAAATCAGTTGTAACATATGTCTTTTTAAAAAAAATCTATCAATTTAACACATTCTTGCGGAATAAACGTACTAATCGATGATATGAATAGTAATGTTCATTCGTACAGAAAAATAAGTAATGTGTAATCAGCTGGTAGTATGTGTTGGTGGCATAAAAGCAAGGAAACGGACCGAAACATTTGGTTGTGTTTATTGACAAAGTCTGCAGAACTCATACAACATTTCTCCATGATAAATTGTCTTGCTAATCTCTGTGGTAACTCAGTACCAGTAGCTTTTACGAGGCCTTCTATCTTCCCGAATGTTCATTTTCTCCAAAACTTCTTCCTCGAGGGTTTTCAAAGATGGCGTGTATGTTTTCTGAAGCGTGTCTTCTGGTGATGTGTCTTTGGGTCCATCTGCAAGGTACAGAAACACTTTCAGATTTCTGATAACCGAACCATATTTAAATGTCTAAAACTCAAGGAAGAAATGCATTGTTTTTAAGCTTTCAGAAACACCACCTTTCCACTGCTGAGGAATGATGCCATCTTTTCTCTGAAAGACTGGTTTAGGAATTATCCGTCCTGTCCTGACAGAAACACGCACTCGCTCGCCCTCTTCAGTGTACCTCCACTCGATATCTGTGGGCTTCCTAAGAAACATTACACATACATTAAGAGTCAGACGCATTGCACCGTTTTTATATTTACTACTTTATTTAATGTCTGATGCTCACCTGTCAGTAGGGTCAACTAATGTAACATCCTTCAGCAGCAGAGGGGCTTCACTGGCGATGTAAGTACCCCGGTAATCTCCAGATCTGCCAATATACCTGTAATGCTGGAAAAGATCGTTTGAAACAATTAAAAGTGCTGCTTTGCAATGCAATTATTATTTTTAAAAAAAGTTACTCCTACCGTGTTCAGGCCCTCGAGTATGACCCAGTTTCGACGTCGGAAAACCTGAGCAACTTTGCCTTGCTTTCCTTTGTCCTTTCCAGACAAAATCTCCACCTGGTTTGAATCAGATTTCAGTGGTTAGTTCTATGAATATACATTGTAAAATAACACACAACATGCAGAATTTAAGAATTAAATGGTGTTAAAACATTCACAAGATTTTTTAGATTCCAAAGACCCAGATATAACCAGATATAATAAAAGGGACCTCATTCTAAAATATAAAAGGCACGTACATATTTTTAACCATTACCCTATATTTTACCCTATGGATATTTGTATCCAAGTGTGAAAAACACATCCTTCCTGTTGACAGATACAGCTATCATAAGCGTTTTTTTGTACTTGTTTTTACCATAGACTGTATAAAAACACGGTGTTACGAAGTGTCCGGGACGTCACCCGTAGACTCCTGAAGAACGTTTTTGAAGCCTAAAGTGTGCTGAGCAAGCCATCACTATCTTGGCCAGCCTCAAGCGACCAGTCGATGAATTACAGTTTTAGTGACTTCCTTATTGGCTACACTAGAGAGAGCGGGAGGTTGCCGCTCGGTTTTTACACTAAATTTGATACTTTAGAAAGTTAATAAAGTAGCAAATTGAAGTTTAGGATCAGCAATAATTTTATCTCATCTAATTTCCAAAATATTTGAAATAATTTCGGTTTATTTTATTTATTTATATGCTTTTGATTATTTTAATAGCAATATCTGGCAACATTGCATCGCCGACATTAGTCTGGCAGTTATCAAAAAAGGCAGAGGCTATTTAAGTGCAAATAGATTCGATTTATAGTATGTTAAATTTGCAGGATTTTCTGCTATTTATACTACTTGTTGCAAATAGTGGCAATTATCTGCACCTCAGTATTGTAGTACATTATAAAACAGTATGTTAATAACTTAATATAATAACTTATTCAGTGTAATTAAATGGATGCCACCTTATTGGGACAATAAAGCCCTCCCTACACATACCCTTACTATACCCAATCCTTTATTTTCATCTTTTTGATTATTTACTTCATTTTGAGTGAAAATAAATGCTTTTCTGATGTAATTTGAAATTTGAAAAGGGAGAAATAAGTTATCTTTTGTAAACTAAATAACACGTCTGGTGGGCAATATGTATGTTTGCATGAATAATAAACAACTGATACAATTATCCACCCCATAAATATAGTGTATTAACAAAATTTGATGCATTATATAGGGTATGATTTAAAAATGAGCATCCATCCAAAAACATATAAATGTCGGTCTCTTTTCAAGTGTTAGTTAGTGTATATAATTAGTTGTATATATAGGAGTTATTATAGCACAATTGTATAATAAGGGGGTTATTATAGAAACCCCCTGGACCTCACTAATTTTCAAAGCCTGGCTACTGCCATGAAAACTTCCACTAAATATGAAATGCTTTTAAGGTGTAAAAGACACACAGGAAGGATCACTTACTGTATCTCCTCTCACAACATGCCAGTCCTCATTTGCTATAGGTTCAACAAACACCTTTCTTCTGGTCTTGCCGGGTGGATTGAGCCGCTGGGCTGCGATAGTCCATGGTCTGTTTGTGCCATAGCGATAATCCCGTGGAAATGCAGCTTTTGCTGCCAAAGAAAGCCACGCTGTCAGTCTCATGCTGCTGTGGAAGATTACAAGGAACAAGAGATTCTTAAAAATATGCAAACGATCCAGAAATTATATTTGAAATCTACACTTGAATTGACCTAAATAGATATTTTACCAATCTTTTTTGTTAAATTATGTAGGAAAAGTAATAGATTAATTTATGGCAAGAGTGCACCCCAAAAACCTACATCATATCAGGAGTTCTTACCTTTGTAAAAAAAAAAAAGTCTTCTTTGTTGCCTTTTTCTCTATCACACTTTAGAAATCATCAGAAATGATTGAAAACTTTAAATCTCAAAATTCATCCTTTGAAACCAATTTTAAATTCAAACATTTAATTAGCATAAAAAATGGTACATCAAAATCATGTTACAAAATGTTTTCAGTCATGAATTATAAAAATGTAGGTTTGGATCAAAAACCTTCAAGTCTATGGTTAAAATATGTTATGCATTTCTATGGAAAGAAAGAGGAGATATATTCTTCAGTGACAGTTTGTAATGCTACAACGGTTTTGAAACCAGTGTTAAAATGATTATGCGTAATGTTTTTGAGCGGTCCCTCATAATACAGTGGTATTCTACCTACCTGAATTATTTTTCCGCTTTTAGAGGTACATTTCACTAAAATAAGGATATAAATTTATGGTAATGATAAATTCTAACGTTACAACCACAAGGGTCAAACTTGTGTAGAACATGCGCTACTTCCTTTTCCTTTCGAGCTAAGCGACATAGATGTCAAAATAAAAGTGTCGATTATCAGCGCACACTTTCAAAAAAGATTTGTAAATAATAAAATAAATAAATTACCGTTTTTTTTAATGAATGGAGCTATTTTAATATGTTTTACGATTTTTTTTATAATTAAATATGTGTTTTGAATTATGGATAAAAATGGTTTTGTCTGCACTTTCATGAATATCAAGTTTTTCTAACCATTAGAAGTTATTAGGAGGAATATATGTTAGTATTTTTTTTTTTTTTTTAAGAATTGCTTTTGGAAGAATGTGAAAGCATTAATACATTGCTCTTAATTTACTGCAAACTGGGCTCGGAACTGTCAGCCAATTCTGGATAACTCTATTTGGTAAACAACACACAATAAATTCATGTGACATTAAGTTTATTTAAGGTGACTACTCGAGTGAAATAAATCAAAGCAGTGTAAAAAGTTGCTCTTTTCATGTTCCTTGGATTGAGTTGAGCTTGACATTAAATCAAGAGCTGTATTAATGATTGACAAGCTGTGTTCATAAATGTAGTGTCTTGCTTTTACACAGTGTTCCTGGTTTCAGTACATACCGTAAAAGTAAATGTCAGGTTAAGACTCGGGCAGTAAACAATTCATATTACAACAGTAGTATTTATTAATTCAAATTATTGTATTAAAACCACCATATAAATCCATAGTATGCATTTTCAACATTTTAAAAAAATACTCATTATTGTTAGCCCAATATCAGTTGTTTATGTTTTATGGAAATGTACACAAAAATATCATACAGAATATTAAAAGGATTCTCTCTTCTTTTTTTTTACTGGCATAAAACCATTAACCAATCAAATCGCCTTTTCATTCTGTATCCAAGTAGGATGACTCAGACCAGCCAACTAGCGTCGAGCTTTGCTTTGTAGTCAGGCAGACATAACACATTCGTCCAATCACAAAATAATACGAAAGGGGATTTTTGCTCTATATTTGTCTCAGGTAGTTTCTTTTTCGTTTATAAAATAAACGATACGATTATTTTGTATTTGAATGAGATATTGCACTAGGTAAACTTTGTACAATAACAATAGGTATAGTTTATGAGAAAGGCCGGGCATTTCAACGTAATAATCGAAGGTTTTCGAGGCGTACAAGTGTGGCTAGCTACTTCTATAGCAACAGTCATTGGTAATTATATTAACGATAACTAGCTTAGCTTGTGCATACTTATTCTAAAAACAAAAGTTTTTTTTTTTTAATAATGTCGTTAAGCTACGAATTATATTAAGTAACTGTTCATTTATGTCGGTTTTGTTTAGTCGACGTCTCTTCGGCCTGTTCGAACTCATGTTAGCATATTAGCTGCTATGTCATGCTCATTTAAACTAGGCTGCTGTGAGGTTTTTTCTACTGATCAATGAGCATTTGCGTTTGAGAATAGGGTTAACTTGCGCTAAAATGTGCTTTTGGTCATAAATAACCAATGGCTTCGTCTAGTTTCTGGTTGGTTGGCCTTTCCATACGCCCACAAAGAGATACACATGGGTGTAATCAACCAGACCTGTGCATGTCTCATATACGTTAGTCGTACATTAGATTAAATCATGCATTAAAGTGATCGGATTTGCTCCTAGTATCGTGCATACACCGGCCGAACGCTTAAGTTTCTTATGTTGAGATCTTCATTGGGCGCGTGTGTGCTGAATATGAGGAAATGTCTGGACTGGGGCAGGAAAAACAGCCCTGCAGTATTTGGGCATGGTCGCTATCCGATTGACCTGACAACAGTTTCATGAGTGGCTGTATTTTCGAAATGGTAGAAAATATCTTGAGCGTTTAGACGTGGGAGAATTAGGCGCTTGCGTGGTTTCATTTCGTGTTTACAGTCTGTCGCTGTACGTGTAAACCTGGCCTAAATATGTCAGTTTGTAGTGAAACTGATGATCATTTACAGACATGTGATGAATTGAGTGTTTACCAGTAAGCAGCTTGTTCCAAGACTGTTATAGCATTTTGCCTGCAGACTATGAATTGTTGTGCATATTAAAGATACTATAAAACAATTGTGCATTTTAAACACTTAATACTACATATGTGATCTAAAACTGCAAAACCCTACAACTTTTTCTGTTGACTTTTAGTTGCATTGATCTAATGTGCAATACTCTGGTTGCATGCTGAATAGACCGCTCAATAAACCTAGGATTAATTTACTTTTTAAAACACACTGTTGCACATCAAGACACTCCGATTTGAAAAGTTATCCAAAACCTTATGTGGACACATACTAACATCTGCCTCGTGTTCCAGAGCTTCAGGTCCAGGAGGGTTCTGAATGCAGTTTGTCGGTCCAGTGTGGTTGAGATATGGCAGAAGATCAGTTAAAGGCAGACGCCTCGGCTGGGGAGGGGGAGACGGAGCCCAGCATGCTGCTGCAGAAGCTTAAAAGCAACATTTCGTAAGAACTATTTATTTTTACTCTTTCTTCATTGTGGTTCAGATAGAAAGTTAAATCTTAATTTTCTAAAGAAATGGTGAATCCTGATTAAAATTAAACAGAGTGTTTTTTGCAGAGCTGTAGCATTAAGGGAATAGTTTAACCAAAATGAAAGTTTGTGTAAAATGTGGTAGTGATTGTTTCTTCATTGGAACGGATTCTGAGAAATTTAGCATTACTTTACCTGCTTAACTAAGGACCCTCTACACAGTGAATGGGTGCCATCAGAATGAGAGTCCAAACAGCTGATAAAAAGCATCACAATAATCCACAACACTCCAATCCATCAATTCTTGTGAAGCAAAAAGTTGTTATCAGAAAGAAATCCATCTTTAAGGCATTCACTAGAAGAGGATCCATTGTTGAGCAAATGATGTAAGGCCACATTTCTCCAAATCTGTTATGATGAAAAAACAACCTCATCTTCATCTTGGATGACCTGAGGTTAAATTCATTATTAGCACATTCTTATTACCCTGAACCCTTAATGTCATTGATGAATGCACTATACATGTGTGTATGCAGATTTAAATGTAAATATATGCACATTCCATTTTTTCACAGTAAAAATGTGCAGGGCAAAGTGGACAAAATTTTGGTAAGTTTCATAGAGGATATAATAACATAGCCTTCTGACATTTTAGATCTGTATTGTCTTATAATATAGTATTTCACACTCATTCAGCTAATTTGTGTTTTTGAGCACACATTCTTCCCCTTATTCTGTCTTTCTCCCTGTGACATGTCTCCTCTTAGGAAGATGTACAGCGTTTCTCTGACAACGACAAGCTCTACCTTTATCTACAGCTACCCTCAGGTCCAGGTGCAGGCGAGAAGAGGTAGAGAAAATCACACAGTCAGCCTTGATCCACTTTTTAAATCTGTGTATTTCTTAATATATCAATTCTGAAAAATGAAATCCGAGTAAATGAAAGCATTTGATGTCTCAAGTTTTTTTTTTAATTCCCAGTTAATCAGGGTAGCTAGAAATATGACAAATGTGACGAGATATCATATGTGATGCATGTTTGCAAACCGCTTCTCTGTGTGCACCAGTGGTGATTCAAACTCGGTCAACACGGCAGACCAGCTTCACACCTGCAACTGGATCCGTAGCCACCTGGAAGAACATCCTGACACATGCCTACCTAAACAAGATGTTTACGAGACATACCGGTAAGGACTGGGGTGCTGAATATGTACACAAGCCTCTTAGACCGAGTTATAATTCAAGTAAACACTCGCTGTTTTCCTAGACTTTTAAGGGTCCATTATCAATTGTTTCTGTCCAAAATATAATGATTTCTTACTGGCTTTTATATCTAAACAGGAAGCACTGTGACAACTTACAGCATCGGCCTCTAAGTGCAGCAAATTTTGGCAAAATCATCCGAGACATCTTCCCAAACATTAAAGCACGAAGACTGGGTGGTAGAGGGCAGTCCAAATATCCTTTTGTCTCTGATTTCAGTTAATTTGTATAAATGTAGACAAACATTTATGACTTCTAAAACCCTGTCTAGAGCAGTCGAAGACATCTCAGTGAATGTAGATTCACCAATCTAATGAAAAACACTGTAAAATATTTTTTTAATATTTGAGAGATTTAGATGTCTTGACACTCTTGATACAGTTTTTCTCTGTAATGGTTTAGTTTAGAGAGGTTTTCAAGGTGTCTTTTTACTCTTGAAAAGTAAATGTAATCTCATCCTTTAAATTCATAAAAATAATATAACTAAATGCGAACTAAGTGTATTGTTCAGTGTCCCTTAACATAATTGCTAGCACATACTGCTATAGTGGGATACGTCGAAAGACCGTGTTAAACATGCCATTACTGCCCAACCTGGACCTAAAAAATGACCCGGTATGATTTCTTTCTCTAAATTGCTTTCACAACATTAAAATAATATAGGTTAGTGGTTTTCAACCCTGTTCCCCTGTCTCACACACACAGGGTTGAAAGCCACTGATATAGGTTGTCGGTTATATTTTGTTAAGTTTATGCTTAAATGTTCTGTTAATGTATCTGTGTGATGTGCCACCTCCAGTCTGAACTGACAGAACTGGTGCAAACCTACAAGCAAGAGGTCACCGAAGCAGCCTGTGAACTTATCTGTGACTGGGCCCAAAAGATCCTCAAGCGCTCTTTTGACACGGTGGTAGAAATCGCACGGTTCCTCGTACAGGAGCACATCGTCAACCCACGCTGCAGCCAGGCCGAGCTCGTCACTTCAGCTGCTCTGGCAGGTACGAAAATTGTAAGATGACATGTTAGGATTTTCTCAGCATTATTGTGGTGTCACTAAAGAAAATGAGAAATGTTGCATTGGCACACCTTTTTTATATTTTATTTTAAAACATTTTTTTTATGTATTAGTTAACAATAATAGCCCTGATTTTGCTACATTACTTTTTGGTTTTCATAGGCGGATCCTCCAAACCTCATAAAGTAATCAAAAAGATTCCAGCAGCTTCCCGAGCAGAAGAAGATAATGTCACTGGAGAAAATAAGGTAATACTGGAATGAAATTTGAACATTTCAGATTTTGTATCTGGGCTTTTTCCCCGAAACTCTCCACCGAATCATTTTGATTCATAAGTCAATAATTTTTGTACTAATCTCTGGAATGGAGAATCCTCAAATATTTTTGTACAATGACTGTATAAGTGATAATAGCCCCAGTCAACTGATTTCCTAAATATTTGTGCCACTTTTATATTTCTCAACTGAAATCAATATGTTACGGCTCTTTTTTTTTTTTTTTTTTTTTTTTTTTTTGGTGAGCAGTCATGTCAAAGTAGGATAAATATAATCAGCCAATCCGTTTCAAAGAACAAGCCCAATAAAGGCACGCTGATCACCTTGTCAGCTTTGTTTTATGATTAAAACATGGTAAATATAGTATCATTGTGATGTTTTTGGCAGCAAAAAGAGAAAGACGGTGTGGACCAGCCACCATCCAGTAAGCAGCAGGTCAGTGAAAAACCAACCAATAAGGTTGAGTCTGCTCGAGTGGAGGCTTATATGAAGAAGCTTCCTCAGCTCCTTCCCAGAGGCACCATTCCAGAGAAAACCTCCCCACCGTGTCTCGCACCAGCCGATTCGGGCAGCGTTCAAGTCACTCTACCCATCACAGTCACAACGATACCCTCTCAACCAGGCGGCACCGTCCCTGTTATGATTCTGCCATCAGGCATGAGTCTTTCTTACCCAGAGCGCGAGAAAACATCCGTCACGGTCGCCACTTCTGCTGCTCCGACTCCAGTCGTCCAGAGAGCGCGACCGGCGGCTCCAAAGCGTGGCCCTGACCCCACCACCTCAGTGTCAGCTGCTGGTGTTGCTCCGAAACGCAAAAGAGGACGTCCCAGAAAGCAAAGGCCAGAAGACATGGCACCGCAGCTGCCGTCAGCCCCAAGCTCAAATCCGAATCCAGCTTTGCTCACGAGAGGAGTGATCCAAAAGGCCTTGCCTTCCTGTGCACCCGCCGTTCCTTCTCAGTTGGTGGAAATTGTGATCCAGGACCAGCAAGGCTTGATGCTTAGCCAACTTCCGACCATCCAGGAAGTGACAGATGCTGAGCATAGAGGTGTAGTGGTGCAATGTCAACCTGCAGCAGAACCTGAGAAGCAGCAGTCCGTCCTGCTAATGCGAGGGCCCAACCAACCAGGTTACGAGCTGAGCCGCAGGATGGTCATCCAGCGTGCGCCGTTATCCAGAGAAGGAAGGCCGGCTCCCCAAGAAGTGCCACAGTCCACCGTTACGTACCTCCCGCCGGCGATGTTATTAGAAGACAGAGGAGAAGTGGAAATCACTCTGACTCCTGTGGAGCCACAGGTCGATTCCATGCCAAACTCAGCAAGTATTCCCAGCTCCTTCGGTTCCTCGTTTGGAGAAACCCCATAAGCAGACGCCCCGTAACAGCAGCACAGCACCCGACTCCCTGATCTCAATGTGCAATGCTTTTCCAGTGCTTCTGTGAATTGCATTCTAGCTTGTAGTCAAACTGAGGTGTACCATCTTGGCTGAGCTTGACTGGGTGTGTCTGCCTTCTGTGTAAAATGATGTATAGAAGTACAACCTGTCATTGTTGCCTTCAAACAGCAACTACACTCATTTTCATATGATTAATACGAAAACATAAGTGAATTCCTGTGAAGAGATTATGAATTTAAGTGGCCTAGAACAAAAGTTTTTACAAGAAAGAGTGAATTTTAGAGTAGTGAAAACTGAAACGAAGGAATATAATCACAAATAACAGTCCCATCTGGTCCAGCTCAGTTATAAAATGAAAGGACATCAAAAAAAAAGATAAATCATCCAAGTTACCAAGGAACTGCTTACCATATGTTGGCGTTTGTCACCATTCTCAGTGCCATAAGAGGGCAGTTGGTCTTTTTTGCTCAAACCGTCTTTGCATGTTTGTGTTTGTGAAACATGAATTGAGACATTTGCGTGTGTTTTCTAGCTGTTCAAATGACAAAGAGTGGTATTACGGGTTTGCAACTTCAGGGTTCTAAAAAAGTCCCTCCCTCGCCCTGTGAATGGGTTTAAGAGTTCGTTTTTTTTTTTTTTTTAGACGTTGCAAATAACAGATACACAAACTTCTAAATGACTACATCGAGTTGCTGTTGTGAAGGTCGAGAACACACTACTGGTTCAGATGGTGCACAGTGTAGGTGGATGGAAAAACTAAGACCTCTAAAGTCCCTTTAAATATGCAAATGAGGATTCTTCTCAAAGCCCCGCCCCCTGCGTTCAGGTCTGTTCAGTCGTTCTCGTACAGCAACGTTATTTAGCACTTAACAGATGTAAATAGTTTATCCGTCAGCCCAGAAGAATATCTTCATAGGTAAAGCATACCAGAGCTAATAAAACGGTTTATTTTCCAAATGTATAGCCGTCGTCACTATATTGCTAATATGGAATATTACTATTAGTTACTAGTAAGGTGTGCACTGTCACCCTAAAAGCATGTACAAAAAAAAATGAGAAGTTAAGATGTTAAATTTCTTAAATTTGATTATATTGTTTAAATTTAAACTGAAATATGTACTATTTATTTATACAAATTTTAGAAAGCTTTAGCCACAACAGCATCCTTTTGTGTAGATTATCATGTCTCAAAGGAGAATTTTGCTCTATTTTTATAGCCTTAAATAATTTTTGCTAGTTGTTTTCAGATATTACACTTGATCTTAGCCAAAAGTTAAAAAATAATAATAATTTGCAATTAAAATTAATATTTTTTTTATTTGGAAGTAAATAATTAATAGAATGGAAAAATAGATTTGTTTCTAGTAGTTTTATTATTATTATTTGATGCGCTTTATTCAATTTTAAAGTTATTGAAAGGCTATGATTTAGGGGGGAAAATCTCCTTTAAGGTTAAAGCTCGACAAAGGCTGTTGATGGTTACTAGAGGTTTAATAGGCACTTAATTTAAAAGCAAAGCCACTCCGATTATTTATAAAGTGATTTGAAATCAGATGTAGCTATTTATTCAAATATTGTAGTTATATATTTGAGATGGGAAATGACTAGAAGTGATAATTTTACAATGGAGAAACGGTGCTTTAAAAAGCTAAACGGGTTTAACAAACAACACAAATGATTGTGATTCACATGGCAGTGATTTCACCGATCTGACTGCACTTATCCACTGCTCACTGGTGCTGATTCTGAGTAGAATTACTATGGTACAATGATGGCAAAATGGCAACTGGCTGTCAGACAGCCTGCGAGCGTTGCGTCAGCATACATTACATGTAGGAAATGAAATAAATGTGCTATAAATGCCATGTTTAATTCTCAATAAACACGGCTGCTTGATTTACTCAAGGGTTTAAAGTTTGACTCCAGCCAAAATTAATGGAAATCTTTTTTATAATTACTTGAGCTTTTATTTTGAACATTGTGATCTTGTTAGGGCCTGTTGCTTTTGTTCATTTGTGTTCATTATAATATATTCCCTCTAAAAGGAATCCAGATTTAGGAATCATCTGAACATTTTTGGAGAAAGTGGCATCACATCACTTGCTCACCAGTGGATCCTCTGCAGTGGATGGTTGCCGTGAGAAGGAGAGTCCAAACAGCTGATTAAAAACATCGCAATTAACATCTTGCGAAGTGAAAAGCTACATGCTTGTAAGAAACAAATCCATCATTAAGACATTTTTCACTTAAAAGCCATCACCTCTGGTCAAAATTCGGACTAATTCATAATCCATTATGATGCTTTCTCCTGTGAAAAAGTCCATCCTCTGTTGCTGTCACAACACACAGTTTTCTGTTGTAAACGGTGCATGATCTGTGCAGATTTCTTTCCTGATTCAGATGAGACCATTTTTTTAAAGTTAAAAATATCTTGATGGAATTGATTCATACAAACATGGTGCTTTTTTGACAAGAAATTAATTAATGGACTGGAGTCATGTGGATTATCGTGATGTTTTTCTCAGCTGTTTGGACTCTCATTCTGACGGCACCCATTCACTGCAGAGGATCTATTGATGAGCAAGTGATGTAAAGCTACATTTCTCCAAATCCGTTCTGATAAAGAAGCAAATCTCATCTCGGATGGCCTGAGGATGAGTTCATTTTTGGCAAACTATATTCCTCTACAGGCACAGTTCTAATCTTCTGCCTCATTTGCAATCTTGAGATTTGAATACTAATATTATATCTTAATATCCTAACAGCAGCAATTCAGTATCCTGTTAAATAAAATATCAGACTTAGGATCTTAAAAAAATAAAAACACATTAAGAAGAAAACTTTTAATTTACATTAATAAACTGCAAACAGTTAAAGAAATAATTCATTTTGACCATTCTAGATTGCAACATTCACAAGAATGACTGAACAGTGAGACGTTAGATTTATATGAATCTAGCAAATTGCATAATGATGGAGTGAATAATCGGATCTGTAGCTGTAAAGTGCTTGAAAGCAGTTTGGGCATATGATAATTTATATCCATTTATGGATATGCTATTCGTACTCTCAGTCCATTGACAATGTCATTTTTGTTGTTGTTGCAAGTACAATGTCACGCCACAGAAATGTAACTTGTTCAGTACAACATAGTGCCTCATACAAACCCACTGTGCTCTGTAAATATCCATTTTCTTCGCATTATTTATAAGGTTGTGATTTCGCTCTGAAGCATTGAGTGGATTATATGTTTCAATCTTTGGAAAAGGCTCTCAAAACTGTTGCCCTCGAAAAGAAGGAAAACCAAAACGACACGCTGATCTCAATGGTTGTGTCGAGCGTGTGTTGTAATTACCCATCAGTGTTGCTAATTCTCATGTTTTTATTGTGACAAACTCAAAAGAAACCAATTGCGAACGTGTCTAGCACGTTAACATCTCACCATGTCATGTAGAATTGTTAATTAGTCGCGAGAACCCCGTTGAATTTGCATAAGTGTTCATTTGTTGTGCGTGTCAGTACTATGCCATTTCTATCATAGACATCTAACATGTCTAATGTTATTATCCGATTACCACCTTTTTAAGTCGGTCCATGCATGGTTTGTGTATTGAATATGTTTTTAAAGAGTTGTTACAAAAGATCTGATATTCGTTTGGAGTTGCGACGTTTCTTTCGAAAATATTTGAACCCTGGTGTTTGTCTTGCACTTTAATTTTCTTAACGGAAAGCACACAGGGGGAGAAAAAGATGAAATGCAGCACCTTGTATGTTATTTGTTTTCGTACTTATGAGGTCTTCTTTTTGAAAAGTTCTGCTTTTTTGTATTTCATGTGTTTTTTCATGTTAAAACTGTTCAATTGGACATCTTCCATATATATATAAAAAAAGAGAAATATCTGACTGTGAGCACATTTTCATAAATCGGCACTAATAAACAATATGTATGATGTGTTTCTTTATATGAAGTGTTTGTGAACCACATTTTTAAAGTATCATTGTAAAATGATACACCATTGTATTTAAACGTGTGAAAGGAACTTTAGTTGTCTGGTTATCTGTAAGGATAAATATTTGAGTTCAGGTTTACTTTGAGTTCACCACTTACTAGTCTGTTTTGTTTTCCTCCTTTATCACAGAAAATGATTTAGACTAAATATATAGTTGAAATTATATATTTGACATAATAAAATAAAAAAATATATATATATATATATAAAACAATACAGGCGGTTCAAAAGGTTTGGGCTGGTAATATTTTTTTAAATGTTAATACCTTTATCTTTTATCACAAAAAAAGTCGATATTGTTAAATATGATTACAATTTAAAATACTTGTTTTCTATTTTATAAAATGTAATTTATTCCGGTCAAAGCTGAATTCCTCCAGTCTTCAGTGTCACATGGTCCTTCAGAAATCATTCTAATATGCTGATTTGCTTCTGAAGAAAGTTTTCTTGTTTTTAGCAATGTTAAAAATATATTATTGGCTAATTTTTGCAGGATTCTTTGATGAATAGAAGATTTAAAAAAAAGTTTATTTAAAATACAAATCTTTGTAACGAATGCCTTTACCATCAGTTTAATGTATCCTTTCTTAGAAGTAATTTAGTTTTCTAAAAAAAAAAAATCACCCCAAAGTTTTGCATGTTTATGAATATTCCTTGTCTGATAAAAATCAGAGACTTTGACACATTGGGCTTTCTTCCCCCCAATTTAAATCTGGAAAAAAAAAAAAATTTTAATGATGAAATGTATGTATTGTAAAGTGACACTTTAATCCAAATGTACATAGATTTGTGATATTGATCATGTGTCTCTTTGTACAGCCAGATGTTCTGGCTTCAATTAAAGCACACATGCTCTCGGTTTTGTATTAGACAAAAATGCAAAATAGGTTTTTCACAAAAGCTCTCCGATTTTGGAGCCCATTGTGCATATGCTTATGATAACGGTAAACAAAAATGATTTTTACGTTTTTCTTTGTGTAATTCCAATATTCCAGACGTTTCATAAATCAATGCTCACACATTTCCTGTTAACAGGTGGCTTTTATTAGCTCAGCTTACAGGATCCAGGGAGCTCCACAGAGCCTTGTGTACTTAGTGTACTGTACATCACTTTGGATGAAAAGCCTATGGCAAGTTACTATGTACAGATCAACTTGAGACAGTAGCATATCAGTGTAATATTAAATTGTTATTACAATACCTGATTATTTACCATTACAGACTTCAATCTTTAATGGCATAGTTAGGAGCTCCACAGTAGCACTCAAACAAATGCTCATTAGTGCTTAGGAACAATTGCTACCTTTATTTGGTCCAGTAGACAACGATGAGCAACAGTTCCAACCGTGAGGATAAAGGAAAGGTCAAAACGAGGGGTCAACTGTACTGTAAAGGCAGGCTTGGCATTGGGACGACAGGTCCGCTAAGAGTGAAGTCCCATGTTTCAGTAGTGGTACAGAAGAGACTTTGAGAGGTGAGTGGACTCTGACCTAAAGAATACAGCAATCCGAGTCGTCCTTCTTTTCCCGGCGCCTCTGTCCTGCGTGCTGACCTCTCATCTGCAGGGACACGATGAAAGAGTTCAGTTTCAGCAAATCTTCTTTCTGAATTTTGTCACTACACTACAGCAGAAACCTTTAACTGAGTGGGTTTGGGCTTTTTAAAGGAAACTTTCGTATGTATCTCGTGGAATCGGTGGAAGCTTTTTTTGTATAAATGAGTTTACAATCTCACAATATAGACTTTTTTTTCATAAATCAATAAAAAATCATGCAATTTACATACAGCAGTTTCTGTTTTTTTGTTTTTGTTTTTCCCCTGTGGAATTTAATTTAAAAAAAGGTAATTGAGACTTTTTAAATCACACAATTCTTTTTTTTTATTCTTCACAATTTCTTTTCTTAGAATTGTGAGGACAAAAGACAAAATTGTGGGAAACTGGAAAAATTCTGTATTTCAACGAAAGAAAAAGTCGTAATTATTAAAAAATTTTCTAATCCCATGCAGAAACAAGCTTTCCCCTACAACATCGTCACTGACACGGTTTATAGAAAATTCTTCAAAATATCAGAAAGAATCATACAGGTCTGTAACGACATGAGGGCGAGTAAATGATGACAGAAGTTTCATTTTTGGGTGAACTACACTACTTTTTTTCTTTCTTTTCTTTCTCTCAGCAAGACGGAATTAAAATGACCAAAAGCAACAGTAAGGACAATGTAACAAAAAAACTCTATTTAATCTAATTATAAATTATTTACTCAGGGATTCATTCTGCTAGGGTTTCGTGAATAAAGCCAATTTAATCTCATAGAATGCTTCCCTGAAGTTCCCTGCACAAGCGTTTCCTCCTGAAGGAGAGGCAGGAAGTACCTGTCCCGCTGAGGGCTGGTGCGGTTGTGTTTGTGGCTGTTGGTACTCCTCCTGCTGCAGCTGTCTGGCCAGCTCAAGATCACTCAGGGGTCCAGGAGCCTCACCCTGCTGCTGCTGCAGGGACATCGCCACCAGATAGTCCTGCAGAACACATCCAAACATTCACTGAATGGCGATAAATTCAACCAATGTTGGTACACACCGCTTTTTCAAACCTATGTGATAGGAAAAAGCAGGCAAAATCTCAATCACCTGATCGATCTGCATTTGCTGCTGTTGTTGTGAGGAGGGCTGGCTCTCTGCTGAGGGTTTCTGGGAAGGGTGACACAATCTGAAGTCCGAGTCACAGAAGTTTCCATCCCCCTCCACATTGTGGAGACTCTCCCACACCACGCTCTCCTCCTGCAGGAAGCCCTGATCGGTGACCAGCAGGTAAAGATGACCCTGCACAAGTTTATAATAGCAAAAACTCTGCATTAAAGTGCATCTTTCTCCTTAAAATATGAACAAAGTGCATTCACTCAAGCTGAATGTTTAACCTGGGTTTAAAAAAACGTAAGCAAATAAAGACTTCTGTGTTCATTTTGCTATAAAGATCTGCCCCACTTCTATTGGTGGTGGGTTTAAAGTAGCTTGATGCGCTGGGGTTGTTATAATCAGCTTAGCTGCTATGGAGAGTGCTGGTGTGGGAAGGCTGCTAAACACCTTGTGCTTTATCATAGTGCTGAAGTGGTTGTTCCTGAAAAATACAGACAGTTCGCCCTCCTTGGCTGTCGTGTTGAGCTCACACAGGCCGTGATACGACAGCTGGGTTGCTGTGGACTCCAAAAACTGCTCTGCTATCAAACCTGTCAACAAACAGACATTAATATAACGCTGAGGAGTCCACGCACCTGTGATATATTCAATATCTGAGCCATTCGTGCATAAGAAATAACATTAACTGTACCTTCACTGACTTGACTGCTGTCTGTCGAGTGCTTGAACTCTATGATCTTCTCCACCAGTTGGTTGTAGCTGAGTTTGCCCACTGCAGACACCACCTCAGGACTCTGAAGAAGAATAAAGCGCTTGTATTGTTACACAGGATCCACACGTTATATCATTTTTCTGCTGACGTACCTGTGGGTCGACAAGCCAGCCGTGGTAGAGCGGGATGTCGAGCAGATCGAAGACGATGCACTCAGGAGTGTACTCAAAATCCGACACACCGGTAAAACGCACATTGACATCGAGGCCTGTGGACAACTTTGGCAGCACGGCCATCGCATCGTTCATGTTCTGTGAAGGGAATGAGAAATGCGATTAAAAACAAAATCTTCGGAGACAAAGATATACACAAATACATACAGGCTAATTTATGACGGTTATGTTACTGGCCTCATTATCGGATATACAGAGAGATCTGGGTCAAATGTAAAATAGTATGAGTAATATTTACCACAAAACATGCTGACTGCTCTTAGCTAACCTATTAAAGTGAAATCACAAAATTTGCATAAAAAAAATTATTAAGTACAAAGGTTTAGGGTCAGAAATTAATCTAATTTGCTGATTTGGTGCTCAAGAAACAAAAAGTTAAAAAGTTTTTATTTGAAAAAGTAAATAAATAAATAAATAAATAGAAATAATAATAATAATAAATATATATATATATATATATATATATATATATATATATATATATATATATATATATATATATCACTTTTGACAAATTAATGGCAACTTTGCTGAATAAACTTATTAATAATAATAAAAATAATAAAATAATAATACTAAATAATAAAATTATCGCTTTGGATAAAAGCGTCTGCTAAATGAATAAATGTAAATGTAAAAAAAAAACTTGATTATTTTTGTTTGCAATTCTCAAGTCAAGCCAATAGCAGGCTGTATAAATAATAAATAACAATCTGAAATATTCTAAAAGAAATCATGTATACATTTTTCATTTATTATTTTCATTTACATTGTAAAAAATAAAACATTAAGCTTGAATTATTCAATCGAATTCATTTAATTTTCAGTTGTGAGCAAAAAGGAACACCAAGGGCACATGAACAAAAGAAGGCTTTCATTTGTGCATCTATAAGCACAAACACACATTGTAATTGTTGGAAAATGTTAATGAAGGGATCACAAGCCTTCATTCACAGACTGAAGACCTCATTCACAATATCTGATTGTATATGTCTTTTGGTTCTGAGGTTTCCAGCGCCTGTCAGCTGCTTAACATGTTAATTATATTCACTAGACATGTGCAGAGTAGAGCCTGTTACAATGGTTCTCCAATACTACGATTCACCTGCTGGAAGTTGAGCTCCATGCCTTCTGCTTTCTCCCGTGGTTTGATGGACAGCACACATTCACCTAGAACGAGAAAAGGTTGGGCTTAAGCCTTTCAAAAACACTTCAGCTTTCTGTGAAAGGTTGTGTGATTTGAGAAGTGTAACCTTTTCATGCCAAACATATTTGTTTGTGAAAGCACTTCTTGTTTATCTCCCCATCACTCAGCAACATAACAGGTTTATCTTTCTAGCTAGAACCTAATAATAGGTGATTTACAGTGGCTCCAAAAATATTTGGACACTTAAGCCACACTTAAAATATCATTGTGTTAGAGAAATGTCAGTACATTAATATAAATACTAAGATTGTGACACCAGTTGGATAATAGGAATTAGAAAAAAAAAAAGGATAACAAAAGTTAAAAGATTTTTTTTGAATTGTTGCAATGCAATGACATTCATGTATGTGACTTCAATGTGCAAACGTTTCCAAATACATTTTTGGGACACTGTTAAAGAAATCCTACACCCATAGCTGATCAAGAGTAGTAATTTAAAGGAAAAGTTTGCCCCAAATATAAACATTTGCTGAAAATTTACTCAGGCCATTCAATATATAGTTTGTTTCTTCATCAGATGTAGAGAAAATCTAGCATTACATCACTTGCTCACTGGATCCTTTGCAGTGGATGGGTGCCGTCAGAATGAGAGTCCAAACAGCTGATAAAACCTTAATAATCCACACAACTCCAGTGAAGCAAAAAGCTGCATGTTTGTAATAAATCCATCATGGGTAATGAAAGGTTCATATTTTAGATTTAGGAGTCTCTCAAAAACAGGTTGACACCTAAAATATGCATTTATTTTTCACCTTGCTTGCTCAGACTCCCAAATTATTTTCTCATCGATTCATTTTTCCAAACCCCTCCTTTGCATGCCGCTAATCTGCTGTGATTGGTCCGATTGGTTTCATTTTCATTCAATCCTGCCTGTAATACCTGATAAATCAGCGTTTGTTAGCGCAGTGCTGCTTTGTGTACAGCGTTACCGGGGAAAGCGCTATTTTTACCGATTCAAAAGCGGCATATAGTGGCAAAGAATTAATTGGCATTTTCATTCAGACCAAAGAGAAAAGACCATCAAGTGGGCTAGACTCGTTTTAAAAACGACTCGTTTTAATGATTCAGAGTCGACTCTTTCTTTTGAGAGAAAATAACTTTAGTTTATAAACGTTGCACTTTCAGATTTAAAACTTTTCAGGATGTTTTCATTCACATAGAGCTGTGTTACACACTGCATGAAAGGTAATTTTCAAAAATCCAAGATTTTGGAGAAAGCATTATTATGGACTGTGGATTTGTATTTTTGGCCAGAAGCAATGGTTTAAAACTAAACCACTTTAATGATGCAGAGTTTTCACTTCACACAACATTTATTGAACTGTTAACTGATCAACTATTACTTGTGCATTACTGTGATGTTTTTATCAGCTGTTAGGACTCATTCTGACGGCACCCATTCACTACAGATGATCTATTGGTGAGCATGTGATGTAATACTAAACTTCTCCAACAAATGTCTAGATGGCCTAAGGGTGAGCACATTTTCAGCAAATTTTCATTTTTGGGTAACTGTGTCTTTAAACGTCTGAACTAGTAAGGATACGAACCCACCGAGGGGTCAGAAAGTGTTACCATTGTGTCCTTGAGCGAGGCACTTAACCTAAAAGCGTCTTCTAAATGACTACTTACACAAAGAGCAGAGACTTAATGGTATATTCCGTGATTGGGGTGCCATTAATGGTACTGAAACACAAATGTTTTCACACAGTAACCACACCCCCTCCTTCTCAAGTCACATCAGCCATCTGTTTCCAACCATAAAGTTTACTGTGGTGCATCACTAGAGCTCCTTAACGCATTACAGTCCATTACCACAATAGATGTGCTGTGTGCACTTTGTGTTTTAATGTAATTGGATTTGTAAAACAGATACTGCATGTCCAGTTCTCTAAAACATCCTACCAAGATGAGCCATCAGCTCTTCAGTGGTGACCACTTCCATCTGAGCCGGCAACTTCACCTGAAGAATGGACACAGACTTCATAAAGTTCATATTTTACATACATATAATGATGTGAAGTACATGAACATGAAATTCACAAACAAATACTTCTGCTTTTAGTCACAGCACACCCTCATCTACATCTTTTCTTCTATTTCACAATAGTTTTTTTCTTGAATGTGTAATCAGTATTTTACTGTAACCAGAAAGTGTTTATACAGTAACACACAGGAACAGATAAGGGGAGTCATTAGACTAATACAAGGACAGTGAAAAGTCTGAAAGTTTTATTCAGTTAAGTACTGGTATCATTAATTACAATGCATTTTATATATATACAAACACTACTGTTCAAAAGTTCTGGGTCGGTAAGAAGTGTTTTTAAAGAAGCCTTATGCTCAGTTACGGCTGCATTTGTTTAAAGAAAATACCGCAAAACAATGATATTATTTCAATTTAAAAGAACTACTTTTAATATATACTTTCATATTTTAATATTTTATTTAATGTAATTTATTTTTGTGACGTTAAAGCTGAATTTCCAGAAATCATTTTAATATGCTAGAATAAGAAACATTACTCAGTATTATCAGTGTTGAAAACACTGATGTGATATGTTTTTTAGGCATTGTTATTTATAGTATTTTTCTTTTTTAAATAGAAATTAACATAAATGTTTTTACTGTCACTTTTGATTAATTTTAATGTGTGACGCTGATGCATAAACATATTTCTTAAAAAAAAAAAAATCAGGTTAGTAAGATTTATATTTCTACATATGTGACCCAGAACCACAAGACCAGTCATAAAGGTCAATGTTTTTTTAATCTTAAGAAATAAGTCTTTCATTGATGTATGGTTTATGATGTATAGGACAATGTTTGAAAAAATGGCTTACCTTCCACCGCAACAACAGGATGTTCATGATGGCAATCAGGGGGCAGGGTCCGTTCTCGCTCTGCGTGATAATGGCCGTCTTCTTCTCTTTCCAGGTGATCCACTTGACAAAATAATATGCCGGCATGCTAGGCTCAGATGCCCTCGCAGCCCCCGCACAGGCCCCTTCGCTCCCCTGAGAGGGGACTTGGATGCCATCCTGAGCAGACTGGGATGAAATCAAAGGTCCATCAGGAGGAATACCATTAGTCTCCTCAGAGAACTCCAGGCTAACCATGGAGAACGTGGGCGTCACCTCTGATTGGCTGGGCGTGCAGGATTGGCTATTGAGGATCTCAGATTCATCGGTTTTGTCTTGGCTTTTACGGATATCAGACTGAGCTTCATTAGCATCATCTTCGAGAGATGCTGTCGCTGTAGGAGGTTCTTTGCATGCTGTGAGATCATCTTTCATAAGGTGAGAAATACTCCCAGAGGATTGCTCAGTATTGGTGTCACCCTCTTTTTGGCTGCTTTCCTTGTCGTGTGGTCTAGCAGCATCAAAGTCCTCATTTTTGGTTGTTTTTAACTGCTGTCCCTTGGAAAGGCCTATAATCTCACCATCAACAGTGTCTGGGCAAGAATCTGCCATGACCTGACAAGTGAGATTGTGTGCTTATAATTAACAGATCTAATTAAAGCTGGGTTGAAATCAAGTACAATTTTTTAAAATCTTAAATTACTGATAAAAAAACAACTATTTTTTAAAGAAAATCTGTCAGCGTCAGTTGCTTTTCCCAAAAACTTTTAAAAGCAATCTCTTGCACCAAAAAGCCAGATTACATCCAATCTTACAAATTTAGTACTTTCTCGCTTTCATGCCACACCCATCACTAATATGCGAAGGAATAAACTGTTAAAGTGGGAGTTTTTCGGCACACCTCTGCCTAGTCGTGTTGTTTTTGAGTTGGCTAATTCTGGGAACAGCTGAGTCACAGGGAGGCTTTCTGTGGACACACACAAAGCATGTCCGCATTTACAAACTCTACATGTACAAATCAGAATGCATTACTAGACAGTACTAGAAAATATGAGTCTTAGGTTTACAGTAGATTGTTTGACAAAACTATTCCATGCATAATATTTACATAGCCTATACTTAAAGACCCTCAGGGTTAGTTTTCACCTGATCACTGAAGGGTGACACTCTGGAGGTTAAGAAAGTTTTCTGATCTCATATTGTGAATTTCACAAACTCTGAAACAAACAGAAGACAATTTAGACAAGATTCACTTAGTAAAAGTGCAAATGAGCAATTGTTGAGAATTTATAATTCATACTGCAGATGAGTTTGTTAATGAATTAACTGTCAACACAAGGATTGTTTCCTTTTAGAACAACAAGGTATGTATTTATCAGTTTACTTGGAAAAAGTACTCTACTCAGTACAGTATGTGAGTTCATAAACATACTAGTGTGTATTTACACTCTTGATAAGAGTACAGCAGTGCATTAAGAGCAGCAGATACTTACCACAGCGACCTTTCTGCAGTCTTTAAAAACGTTCTTCTTTGCCCCTAAAACATACACTGTAAAACACAATAATCCAGCGGAGCTGTCTGGCTGAAATCTTCAGGTTTTGCTGACTGATAAAGCGCACGTCACTCTCTTTCCGTAATCTTGTTTTTGCCCGTCTCACTTCCGGTGCCTGTGTTTGTAAACAGTGACATCACGTTGGAAGCTAATATACTCTTTATTACTATTATTATTATTTATTATTATTTTCTCTGTTTAGCGAAATGTTTTGTAAAGTCATAATGGCAAAATTGCGGCTGTAAAATGTTTTGATATTTTAATACGTACGGGATATGAATTATTCTCAGGTATCTAGTGGCATCTCGTGGTTGGAGGATGGAAGTGCAGGCTCGAGATACACTGAAGATGGCAACTCGAATAGAATAGAATAGAACATCTTTCATCAGTTAGTCACCCTAATTTTTCCAACAAATAAGATTTTTTTTCTATAGTAGAAGACAAAAGGAAATTATAAGAAGAGTAACAGCTTTATTTACATTTACTGTATGGGCAAAATGATGCAATCCATGAATGAGGAATGCTGACTAAGGCTGTCAGTCCCAAACATTCTGCCAAACATGTCCTTTTGTGTTTTATATATATATATATATATATATATATATATATATATATATATAAACACAAAAAGACATGTTTGGAAGAATGTTATGTTCTATATATATAATGACAGAATTATCTTTCTTTCTTTCTTTCTTTAAAATTCATCAATAAATGCACTTTATTATAAAACCCTTTCAGTTTCAGCAATATTATATAACCCCTAATTTAATTATTATTATTTATTTATTTTTATTTACAGTTTTTATTTCATTTCACTGACTCCTTTGCAGCAAGAATAATATAGTGTACACAAATGCACATTTAGTGAATGTTTAACTTTACCTGTTTAACAGGACTGATTAAGTTTTCTATAACTGGGAATGAGCTCAAATCTAGTGTTAATCATTTATTTTCGTCTTGTGTGAGTCCTGAAGCTTGTTTTTTTCATGCAAGTCAGTCATTTCATGTACCAACTTATTATTATTATCAAACTAGGCCTATAATACAGTAATGAATATTCTATATTTCACAACAGGGTCATCCCTGAATAACTGATTTTCAAATAACATGTGTTTTACTGAATAACAATGCGTTATCTTTTGGCATACTTTTTACAGTTAAAACTTCTTTATATCCCTGTAAATATCTAACGTGATTTTAATATTAAGCTAGTGAAGCATTTACAGTCTGTGCATCTGGTATTTACTTTATTATAAATTAATATTTACACACCAAAGCCAAAGTATTTTATTCTGCTGAAATTATCAATACATTTCGATTTTGCGTGGAGGAAATTGAGTCAGTGGAGAGAATCAATCGACGTGATGGGCGCTGAACTCAGCCAATCAAAAACAGCCATCACATCACACTCAATAGACGACTCCACTTGCAAAACAGAAGAAGGGGTCGTTAACAGAAGCAGATGAGTACCAGAGATGGTAAAGACACCACAAAATTACTAACAAACATGCATGAATGCAGTTACTAAACTTCACCATTTAATTAACACATTTGATCAGCCACGCCCACTTGACGCTAATTATGCACCTGTCACTGGTCCCCCTCAATCGCCTACAGAAGGTGGGCGGAGCGAATGCAAATCCTCCATTACTCTCAGCAGACAGAGATGTTGGGTGCGGTTGATTCATACTGAGCAGACGGCGAGAAGATTGAGACCCAACAGGGTGCATCTCCTCTTTTTCTTCTAATCCGAATTACTACAGACCAGATTGTAATTCAGAGACAGCCAATCTGATCACGTACTAGGGGTATGTTCTTTCAGTTGTTATTTTGTTGAGCAATATTTTCTGTTTTAATCCTGTGCATTATAAGCATCTTAAAGTATTTTGGTGTTCCATCACATAGGAATGATGTCCACCTATGTGATCTGACCTCATTTTGTCTCACTTTAATTTGAGCGTCTTTTACTGGTAAATGTTTTTTGAGACCTATTTAAGGTTGCTTGTAATATATATATGTAATATATATATATATATATATATATATATATATATATATATATATATATATATATATATATATATATATATATATATATATATATATATATATATATATATATATATATATAATAATTACCACTCAACTGAAGCATCTCTGAAATGCTTTGTCATGAGATGCGCCATCACTATTTTTGGGGCTGCGAAATTCTGTCTTTTAATAGCTGTGCATGTGAGATGCTGCAAAAAAGAAACATGCAGGCTATTCCTGATGGTCCTTTAAGGACCCCATCCACCGATTGTCTCTGAAATGTGGGCGTACACCTCCGCTGCATTGTGTGGCCAGAGCTCAATCACCCCACGCGACGCGACGCGAACGTGCAGCTCTAATCAGAGCGGCTTCGTGATAATGATTGGCTCTTAAAGGGTTTCATATGTTTTTAAATCGCAGCTTCCAAATGGTATATCTTCTTTGTAATGAGAAGATAATGCTACTTTGTTCTTATTCCTCCTAAGGTCTTAAATCTTGCATCTAATTATAATATATTAACATGATTAGATGGATATTGCTTATTGAACATAACTGCTGTGAATCATTGTTTACTATTATTATTATTATTATTATTATTACTACGATATAATATCTTTTATAATGGGCATAATGATGATAAGTTTTTTTTTATAGCCTAGTACAACAGTCTAGTACACAATATATTTCATTTTATTGTAAGGTCATACATCTTGCATCTAATTGTAATATTAATATAATTAAATGCTTAATATGCAGACACTATCATAAAGATAATTCTTGAAAATGACATCTAAGATTTTTGTTTGCACAACATTTTTATTTTTCTTTATTTTGTAATAAACATATTGATCAGTTGTCAGTATAGGCTACTAGTTTTGCAATATATTTCTCATTTGACATGCATGTGAAAGTTATTTTCACATGTAGTTTGCTTTAATTTTATTGTAAGGTCCTAAAACTTGCTCTTGTAAGATCTTAAATCTTCCATCTGGCTATAATATATTTATATAATGGGATGCCTAAAGTGCAGACACAATCCCAAAGATTATTCTTGAACATTATTTAATTTGTTGTTGCCACTGTTTTAGTATCTTTTTTCTTTTATAATTATATTGATAAGTTCTGCTTTGACATGCATATTCAAGTTTTTACATTTAAATTGCTTACAGTTAATTAGCATAACAAAATTATTTTAATAATCAATAAAAAAGCATTATTAGTTTACTATAATATAATAATTGTGCTTATTTTATGTTAGATTTTAGCCTTTGGCCTGCATGTGAAAGTTGTTTTACAGATGTAAATTGCTCAAGTTTCCCTGAAAATAGCAGGTAACTGAAAATAGCGCATGGGCAAGTCAGGAGCTCCCTGAGGGAAAAGGAAACAGGTTTTTAAATAGCAAGCAATGCAATGTATTCTATGAAATAAGTTAGTTGAGATTGCCTTTACTGTGTAATTCATCCAAAAGTCCAAAATTTTTTTTTGTTTCTTTTTTTTTTTTGCTTCGTAGCAGTGCAGTGCTGATCTTTTAATCTCTTCTTAATAAACAGATCGAAATGTTAGACACAACCAGCAGCCAGTTTGACTCCTTCATGTTTTGGAGGCAGCCCATCCCATCACTAGACCTGACAGAGCTTGAAGACCTTGGCATTTCTATACCTAAGTCCAAGGGAGCAAAGTCGACCAAGAGCTCCCAAAAACCCCTGGGACCGGAGGAGGAAGAGGATTTGGAGCTGTTGAATTACTCCACCTTCAACTACTGGAAAGAGCCCATCGCTAGTGTCGATACCTTGGATTTCAGCCTGCTGTTATAAGACACTGCAATTCACAGTTCTTGCCCAAATCTGTGTTTAATGCCACTGTAGTTGCACCGATTCTCTACTCCGATATTGATGAATACAAGAGTCGTGTATCATGCCTTTCTTGTTAAACCATGTCAGTAAACTGATAACTGACTTATTGTTTGATTAAACTTGTAGTGCATTACTGAATATGGATGTATTAGTTACACTATTTAGTATCTCACTGCCTTGTAGACAAGTTATTGATCAACTGGCTATGAAATAAGTTTAAGATATCTAGATCATAATCTGCCAAATTCACTTCGAGTTGAGGAGGTTTAGAACAAATAAGAAATCTAAAACTGTATAATAATATTGTCTGCCAAATGATTTGTGATATTAATGCATACAGTAATGTATTAGTTTAAACCGGAATCTCACTTAAAAGGGTTTTTGCATTGAACAGATGTCCATGTTAAAATATGTTTAATGTTTTTTCCCGATTATGTTTGATGCCAAATGTCAGATGCCAATTAAAGTGAGCTTGCTGCTAAATGAATAAAACTGCATCTGTATTAATGTTTCATTTATAATTTTATAGCTAAATGGATAATATTTTTTACATTAACCACTGAGAGATTTTACAACGTTACACACAAACATACATATTCAAAAACGTCTTTTTTTTTAATGCAACTGATGTAAAAAAAAAAAAAAAAAAAAGGCGTTTTAGTTCTAACTGCAATTTAAACTTGTATTTTTTTTTTTTTTATTTTTTTTTTTTTATTTTTTTTAATTTGAGTTTTTTTCTGTGGTTACTTGTGTTGATAAGCACAGGTGTTTTGGAGCACAGCTCGGTAGCAGTTTAGGAAAGCAGGAAGCTCTCTACTCTCTAACCACTAGGCCACAATACAAAAATATAAGCAAAGTTCATTCATTTATATCACAGTTATGATAAAGACTTAATAATTTATATACATCATTAGTCAGAAACCAATAAAAAAATGATTGCCAGAAAATTGAGTCATACAATTCAACTCAATATTCTGGCAATATCAGACGTATACATAATAAATAAAAAAATTCAAATAAACGTAAAACCTATATATCATACAGTTGCAATATATTTATATATAAAAAGATCTATACAGTTGAATGGGCTCTACGTCAAAACAAAGTGAGCTGACTACCTAGTCAGCATTTATTTGAACATCATAGGCTTGTGCAGGATTTATGGTGTTAAAACGCATCTAGTAGGCTCAAGCCTGCTGTCTGAGTAGGCTGCACACTAGGTGTTGAGACACGCCCACTGTGTCTGAACGACTTCACTTTTATTTCCGGGGTTAAAGCAGCCGCCATATCTAAATGCGCTTTAAACACACAGACATGTTTATGTCCAGCCAGTTGAGAAATACAGCCGCGAAAACTATATAGAGCTTTGATATCACACAATATACGTCCGACTGACAGGGTATAAAGGTAAGTTTAATATGCACTGATCGCATTAGTCGGTGGCGCGGATGGAGGATGTGTGTGATCAGCTCTCCACATGGCACATGAGATTAACATGTAAAATACGAGCTTTAAAATTGCCATTAGATATATAGCTACTATGCATTTCATATTTCTAGGTGTGTGTTTTTAGGGATTCGATTTTAAAAGATCCATTCGCTCTCTTATTTCTGTTTTAATTAAGTTAGTTACGCTGCTGTTCATTTATTCACTTTTTTGAGTAACGTTATCAACCCGATTGTTTAGAAGTACATTGTTTAGCTGATTACTGCATCAGTTTATGTGTTTTTAAAATCTTAGGAAAAATAAACCCAAATGGCACGTCTAAATCGGCCTACGTTAGGTTCTGGATCGATGCAAATAGTTGGATAATTTGTAATACAAAGTACAGATATATTTTAAGTGCTTTTTTTTTTTTTTTTAGACAATGAAAATTTTAGGCTTTGAAATGTAAATTAAATGCATGTATATGCCAATTTGATAACTCTCATGACATCTCATTACAAGTTAAATTTACATTTAGTCAATCACACAACTTGAAGTTAAGGATGTTGCCTGAAACTTATTATTGGTCAGTGGCAGATCAAAATATCTCCATTCCAAAATATCTGTTAGATTTATACACAAGCATCATCATCATCATCATGTAATAAATGAATGCTGTCAAACGATTAATTTTGATTAATTGCTCCCAAAATAAAATATTATGCAATTAATCACGATAAATTATTTGACAGCACAAAAAAATTTTTTTTTTTACTATCATTATGGTATTTTTAATGTCCGTGTTTGCCTAGATGTCGTTGGTGGATTTGGGAAAGCGTCTTCTAGAAGCAGCTCGGAGCGGTCATGATGATGAGGTCAGGACGCTGATGGCCAACGGAGCTCCGTTCACTACAGACTGGGTTGGTCATGTGATCAATAATGTCATATATAATTATGAGCTTAGCCTTCACAAGAAGCAGTTAGTAAAGCAATGATATCATTGCCTTAAAAAAAAAAATATGAGCCATGTTCTGACTCATCATTTGTTATTGTCTGCTTGTAGTAATTTACATTTGTGCTGTATAAAAAGCATTAAAATATGAAAAATTAATTAAAAAGTAACAGAGATCTGTTAGAAGTTGCATTTTCAAACTTTAACATGTTGCTAATACAAGACACTTATGTTTAGAGACCATATTGATATATTTTGTTCTCTTCGATTTATTCCTTACATTTTCTTTACATGGTCTTAAAAAAAAAAAAACTCATAAAAGCTGTAGAAACCCCTGTATGTAGAATATGAAGGCAGTTATACCATATTCAATTGTTGCATTAACAAATCGTGTTATATATAAAAAAATATCATAATACAAATGAAAATAGATTTTTTCCATCCAAATGATGTGCTTGTACAAGTAAGCATAGACAAATTCTAGGAAACATGCTACATTTGTATGGCCTTTATGCATGCATGTGATAAAAAAAAAAAAAAAAAAAGTGAAGTATCAGGGAACTTTAAAACTGGAAAATGTCATATCAGCTCAAAATTTGTTTGTAAACCTACAAACTGCTTTGGCATATTTTCATCCGTTTGTCTCCTAATGTTTTCTGCAGCTTGGAACATCTCCATTACATCTCGCAGCCCAGCATGGTCATTACTCGACTGCTGAGGTGCTGCTGAGGGCGGGTGTCAGCAGAGATGCCCGAACCAAAGTGGACAGGACCCCACTGCACATGGCAGCCACAGAGGGCCATGAGGTCATTGTGGATTTATTAATCAGGGTAAATCTATGCTTGTCTTGTGTTATGCTCTTTGAATGTATTAAAAACATTCCTAATCTCAGTTTGTTAACTGAGGAGACCGATACAAGTCTAAACTTTCCTTTTTTTTTTCTGTTTTAGAGTGGTGCTGACATCAATGCCAAGGACATGTTGAAGATGACGGCTCTTCACTGGGCAGCCCAGCACGGCCATCACAACATCGCAGAGCTGCTGGTCAAACATGGCGCTGATGTACATGCCCTCAGCAAGTTTGACAAATCAGCCTTTGACATCGCTGTCGATATACAACACGCTGAACTTATGCAGCTATTACAGGTTTGCCGGGTTCGTGGAAAACCTTCCAGAGTTGTGTCAGAAATGGTAAAGACGTTGAATCCTCTTTGTGTGTTTCAGGAGGGAATGCAGAATCAGGTGAACAGGAATGCAGAAGCTTCAATCATAAACGGCAGCTCCGCCCCACAGTTCATCATTCAGGGCGTCCCAAACATCCAAGGGGGAGTCGTCAACCTCAATGACTTGATCAAAGCCAACTCGGGTACGATATGTTGACTGGTTAATGTGAACGCTGATGGATGTTTTTTAAACTTAAATGGTAATTAAACCTGTTGTTTTCTGTTTTCCCTCGATGTTTAGGTGACTCAGAGGAGGCCATTGCTGTCAGTGCCTTGGACTCGAGTATCCAGCAAGTTGTGAATGAATCGGGTCAGAGGGTCATAACCATATTAACAGATCAACATGGAAATCTGCATACGAATGGACTCGGCCAACCGTTCTTTGTCACAATGCAGGATGGACGACAAGGTATGACTTCCTTGACTTATTTTGGATTTTGAAGAGAACTTCTCAATGTTGCAGTTTTTAGTTTGGTGTCGGTATGTGTTTTTCTGTTTTAGAAAGAAATATCTTATGTATGACAGCATTTTAGCTCAAAACAAGAATAAAGAGAATTAGTTGAGAAAAATTATAAAATTATAAGAATAAAGTTGTAAGATAATATTAGTGGACCTGATAATAATAAGTCATAATGTTTTGAGAATAAAGTCGTAACAATACAAAATTAAAGTTGCAGAAATGTGAGATTAAAGGACGAATGTTTTAAGAATTAAGGTAATTTCCAGAGAAGAAATTACAACATTTTTCTGTTAGCTTCAATGCAAAATTTATTATTACTATTGTTATTTTTTTTTCACACTGAAATGCTGTTGTGTTATACTCATCAAGGATGCCTTTATTTAGTCAATAGCAGTAAAAGTTATATTTTGATTGTTTTTTTTTTTTTTTGTTACAATTTTTAATATATTTTGAATTGTAGTTTAATTTCTGTAATTTGTACAAATTTATTTTCAGCAGTTAATGGTCCACTCTTTAGTGTCAAACGATGTATTCAAGAAAAAAATCTTATTTTCAATTTTGAAAAACATTTTTTCAAAAGAACAGCATTTGAAATGCATTTTTTTCTAACAATGTTAAAGTACTGTCACTTTTGATCTATTGAATGCTTGCTAAATTATTTGTTTTATTATTTTGCATCACATTCACTCATTTCCAGGTATAGTATATATTCACCACAATCTTGTACTTTGTCATTTAAAGGTGTTCTCAATTTAATTTCATTTAACTTTTTTTTTATTAGTATTGGCAGTTCAATCCAATCAAATCACAGAGGAAGTGGTTGATGACTCTGAACCTCCTGCCCGTAAAAGAAAAACTGAAGTTTCATCCAATAATACAGAGACCGGTGAAACAGTGAGTGCAACTAGAAAAAAACTTTATTCTAAAGTGTCCTTGTTAAAGTGCAGTTATACATTTAAGTAACTACATGTACTTACTCTGTGACACCCTAAAATAAAGTATTATCAAAGGTACTACTGCATGTTGTTACGCCCTAAGAGCAAAACCTCCAGAGGTTAAATCTATCTTATCTTCTATCTCCAGGAGCATCTCCAGTGGCAGTTACAGGAAGCTAACAGGAAAGCTCAAGCCTATCGTCAGCAGTTGCTCCGCAAAGAGCAGGAAGCCGAGGAGTACCGCATGAAACTGGAAGCCATGGAAAACGGACAGACCAATGGCACCATGGCCCTCGACCAGGAGCACGTAGTGTTTGTGCAGGAAGAGGTCGGAATCGAAGAAACCACGGAGGGAGAAGAGGAAGTAGTCATGTTTTCAGAAGGTGGCGTAGTCATCAAAACAGAAGAGATTGACTATGCGGACGAGCAGATAACTTTAGTGGAAGCCACGGCGGGTCACACGGAGGTCATTTCATAAAAAGATGACCCGTTGGACTCCGTGCTCAAGCAACCAAAGAGTGCATCAGCACAGTTTTGCTTTGGTTCATTTATTTTTGGCAATTAAGTCCTTTTTGTAATTTATTCCCTTGTTCTGTTAAGGTTAATGTTACTTGCTTTAAATGACAGTTCACAAAGAAACAACCACAATGTGCATCATATGCACACACACACACACACACACACACGACCAGGGAAGATTATTCTTTCTGGGAGTCTGTATCTGTAGTGTCCTTAAAAGTGGTCACCCCTGATTTGTCCTTGATGGGATTCTTCAAAACAGCTGGAAAAGGTCCACTCTGGACGGAACTCTTTGCAAACTGTATGTTTTTGAGAAAAGCTGCCTTATTCAGACAGTTTCATCGCTTTTGTAAATAAACAGTGAAAGTTGATCTCAGAATGCTGCAGCGTTATGTTCTATGCACCGGACGTGAAGTAATGCACCAATTTCAAGAATTTGATTTGTAGGCAATCTGTTCTTTTTCTTCGGACGATTTTAAAATCTATAGGTCAATTAAAAGTGCCTTTGGTCATGTTTAGTCTTCATTTATAAAGGATTATATGTGAATTATTAAATATATTGCATTTGTTTCAGTGGGTATAAAGTGTAATTCTCATAAATTGAACATTTAATTCACATTCTGTAACTTGTATTTCTTTCTCTGTCTATGTATATCTTTTTTTGAACCTTGACTTGAGAGCTCTTGTGAACGGTGACAGTAAAAAGCTTTCCAGATGTAAAAAGTCTAAGTCCAGTATCAGGGATTAGTATTTTACAATGCATAATGTGACATCCTGGAGTTATGAAAAAGTCAGGTTTTGGAGGTGCATGATTATCTGACATCCTGATATACATGGCAAGATCAGAAGTGAATCACATTTTGTGCTATAAAACAAAAAAATAGTGACAGGTAATGATGTTTGTCATGTTGCAGAAATGGTCAACTTTAAACAGTTGCGATGTAGGAATTGTGATTATTTTCCTTTTTAATCATTCATAAAATGATTCATGTAATTCTTTTTTTTAGACATGGCCATCCTCACATTGTAAACATGAGCCCCAGTAATATACTGGGGCTTTAAGTTTATGAAGCTACACTGGTGTAAATGCAAAATTTTGATCTTTTGAGTTTTCCCCCACTTGTATTATGTGCTTAAGTGATGTATACAGCTTTTGACTTATTTTTTATTAAAAATATTGCAATGATCATTTTTATGGCTTTTGCATACATTTTCTGTTGCTCATGTCATATACAACCCACTAAAAAAACATTGCACACAACAATGCTAAATAATCCAAACTTGAGGTAAATATGATTACACTTAAAGTCTCTTCACCTCACTAAGGCTGCATTTCTTTGATCAAATGCAGTAGCGCAGCAATTTTGTAACAACTAAAAATAAATGTTTCGATCTTTTAAAATAGAATTTATTTCTGTAACGCAAAGCTGAATTTTCAGCACCATTACTCTAGTCCTTAATACTTCAAATAATAATAATAAAATGACACACATTTATATAAAATTGTTTATTCTTGCTAAGTCTGAATAGGTACATTGACCAAAATTAAGAAATCAGTATACAAAGAAGCAAGAGAACCATCTATCAAAGTACAGAATGTAAATAAAAATGACAAAGCTTTCCAAAAGGTCTTCACATTAGGGTTTAGGGGGGCATTGGTGCTCTCACTGGAGGAGGTCGTGGTGGCAAGGGAGGCCCTCTCTGAAAGCCAAAGGGCGGGGGTCTGGGTGGGCCGGCACCATAACCTGGAGGTGGCATTGGTGGAGGAGGTCCCCTCATCCCTGGATGCATTGGTGGACCTGTAAAATACAGGAGGAATTACTTCATATTGAATTACGTCTATTTTACTTCCATTTAAGCACAAGGCACTACTTCACACACACATACCCATTGGGGGACCAAATGGTCCTCTGGGAGGTACACCCATGGGTGGAGGAGGCATGCCGGGTGGAGGTGGTGCTCTTTGTTGAGAAGATCCAGGCGGACCTGGTGGGGGAGGCACCATTCCTGGATGTCCTGACGGATGCATGGGCATGGGTGGCATTCCCGGTGGATTCATTCCTGCAGGAGGGAAGTGTGGTGGTCCCGGTGGGGGCCCTCCGCCTACACCCTGTGGTGCAGTAGTACCTGGTGCAGGATGCATGCCCATACTGGGTGGCATCCCATGTGGCATTGTGCCAGGAGGAGGAACAGGTGGGAAAGCACCAGGAGGTGGCATTCCTGCAAGAGAAAATTTACAACATATTTAGACAAATCCGTAGGACTGGAGCAGTTTATTCCAGTCTTCAGAAGATAAATTATCAGTTTATATGATAAACAAATGTAATTTCGGCTAAACAATGATCGGAACACAAATGTGACATGCTAGACGTACGTCAGTCATTGTTTACATGTAAATAAAAGCCTAAATTAGATCATAAGTTATTAATAACTGACAAATTTTGCAACGTTTATTAAACTAAAGGAATCAATCAATTTGACTCGAGCTGAAAAATTACAACATTATCTTATGTAGAGCTGCTTATAGCCGAAATGAACTTTATACTCTTATGGAACTGAATTATCACTGAAGTAGTGACTTAGTTTCCTCATTGATTCTGTTATTTCCCAGTTTAATACCATGAAGCTACTTTGGAACAACCTGTATTGTATAAAGCACTTTATAAACAGAGTTGAGTAAACAATAACAGAATTGTTGGGCCACTATCCCTTTAACTAACCTGGAATTGGTCCAAGGGCGGTCATGACCGGTGTAGGAATACTGGGGGGTGGAGGAGCATCTGCGAAAAGCTGATGGGGACGATCGGCCTGTGAAAGAGGATTCTGGGCGGCCAGGAGGCGCTCTGCAGCTGAGCCGTGCCTCTCGCCCTTTGAGTCTTTCTTAAAGGCATATGAGACCGTGATGGGCCGGTTGCAGAGATACTGGCCATTCATGGCTTCAATGGCTGCATCGGAGGCATCAAAACTTGCGTAGTTGATGAAAGCATAACCCTTCGAGTTGCCCGTGTCCGGATCACGCATGATCTTGGGTGTCTGAAGGATCACGCCGAAAGCGCTGAAGGTGTCATAAAGCAGTTTCTCGTCGATCTCAGGGTCTAAGTTGCCAATGAAGATGTTAGCGCCGACGTCAAGGTTCTTGTTGTGTGCCGAAGCTTTGTTGACTCGAATGGGTTTGCCATAAAGTTTGATCATGTTCATGATCTTTATGGCGTAGTCTGCATCCTCTTCGCTGAGGAACTCCACAAAGCCATAACCTACACAGAATGGAGAGAAATTTCAACTTAAAATCATGCAAATGGTAGAGTTTTCTTCTTCTTTTTCTCTGAAGGTTTAAAGCTAAGGTATCTCACCCTGATGTTGTCCTGTTACTCTGTCTTTGGGCATGTGTGTGTTTACAACAGGACCAGCTTGCAGGAAAAGCTCCCATAGCAAAGGTTCAGAGACCTTCTCATCAAGACCTCCCACATAAACAGTGGCATCTGAGAAAAATCAATGACAAAATTGAACACTACTGCACGGGACACAAAGTAAGGCCCTTATAAAATAAAATACACATTATTTTGACGTTTCTGCTACTTATAATATTCATATGGATATATTATATTAGCTAGATTCATTTCATCTAAATTAAAACCAAAACTTTTCTTTGTTATCTGTTTTTAGCAAGCATATTTTAATGAGTGGCAGTAAGCGACTCAAGACTAATCGAGAAGATATGAAACGCTTTAATCTTTCCATAGTTCTGCAATACTTTTCATTTCGCAAACATAGCGCACTGAAATATCCCTATGAGTTAATAATTTTTAAATTTACCTTGATTTCGTTCGGAAATCGGTCCCGCCGCCATGATGATGAATCCGGCGTGTGTCCTGACGGAAGTGATTCGCGATTCAATACAACACAACAGCGCTTCCTCAACGCAGTGCTGCCGCCTACAGGACAGGAGGACGAACGTTATCGCCCTTGCGGTTGTTGTTTAGTTTAATTCTGATTTACTGCCTCTTTTGCTTGTTTGTTGTCACATCGCTCAATCTTTTATTTTTATTTTGCTAAAGCTCGTAAAATGGAGCCAGGGCAGTGCTATATCAGTGTTTTAGCACCTTTCTGGACACCTGTGGAAACCCAATAGGCCACACACTGCATTTTTCATAATGCAAAAGTAACAAAACCGTCCTAAAAAAAATTAAACATGCAGTTTATTAATTTATCCATGAGCCGTATGTACCCATCAATAAGCAAGAATACTGACATGTAAATGCTGCATGGAATGCGATTTACCAGCCTAATTTAAAATAAACAGATATATTTGCATCAAAATAAAGTTAATTTGCATTTTTATTAAAACAGTTCATTCCTGCTTATAAGCATATTAAGTGAAACCCCTTTATCTTATGTTTACAGAAACTGAATCTGTCAGCAGAAGTTATGAATGTGACAGGTAGCCTACATGTTGATACAGATCAGCTGTTTTATGACTCAGCTGTATGTCTGGTTTATAGACATACAGACTGGATACATGTACTGTTTGTTCTGAGAAAGAACTGAGATTTAACAGTTTTGTGTGAAAGTGTGAAGTCACTCCCACTGTGTGTCAGTGGTTCTACCTGTTTCACCTGCTCCTCCACCCAAACTGTCTCAAAGAGGAGTCTGACCAGCACAAGAATGGATCAATAAAGCTTTTCAGAAACCTGAGCATCTGCTTTTCTCCTCCCAGTGGATTTCGAGTCATTGTAACACGTAAGCACTACATACAGACTGACACATTACTGCTAGGGTGAACATGGGGACAGATTTAGCCTACAACTTTGTCTTCAAAGGTAAGTTTGAACCAATTGACTAGAGATCAGATTTTATTTCAGACAGTCTGAATGATAATACTAGTAATCATATCATATGAAAAAACAACTAAATTGTTTATTTGTTCTTGTTTCCTTGTGTTTCTACTAGAGGCATGAATTTGTAGGCAGCTGTTAATTTCTTAAATTAGAATTAAAAACTCAATCAGTTTTGTTGTCTTTCAGTGGTTTTAATCGGGGAATCAGGGGTTGGAAAGAGCAATCTACTGTCCAGATTTACCAAAAACGAGTTCAATCATGACAGCCGTACAACCATTGGAGTGGAATTCAGCACTCGCTCCATTCAAGTGGATAATATTACCATCAAGGCCCAGATCTGGGACACTGCAGGTCTAGAGCGCTATAGGGCAATCACCTCAGCGTAAGTCACTCACTTCCTCATCTCAAAATATATATTCTTTAATCCTAAGGATATACTTGATCTATGCACGTCCACATTAATCCTTATTTAGGATAATGCCAGCTGTGGAATTTGTATTGATTGATTAAGCATCACACCCAGAACCACTCTTTTATTAGTCTGGGCAACACTAACATGTGACTGACATCTACAGTTGCCCTAACAAGTATTTAGATTGCTTTTTACTCTTGGTTTTGAGATTTTATGTCGATGTAGTAACATTCATACAGTGCATGTTTAGTATCCAAAGAACTTTTTGAGAGCCACAACTTCACAGAGAGGATAATTCTTTGATATTTTAAGTATAATTAGCATGAAAGCAAATAGTGAACTTGAATTAATTCCATACTAAAAGATGCTGCATCAAGATTTGATTGTCTTTATTGTCACTTTTTATCAGTTTAATGCATACTTGATGACTAAAAGTATTCACTTAAAAAAAAAAAAAAAAAAAAAAATTGAATGGTATTGTATTTTTTGTACAAATTTGTATTTGTATTTACCAGTGAAAAGTAATGAATTATGTTAGGTTATGATTATGAAAAAGGACCTTTCTCATTTAAAACAAAGTAATGAATCATAAAGTACAATTTTAACCAATATCCATGTCCTGTTTCTGCACATGTACTAATGAGTAGTTTGGTTCTTTGTAGTTATTACAGGGGAGCCGTGGGTGCACTGCTGGTTTATGACATCACCAAGCACCTGACCTATGAGAACGTGGAGCGATGGCTGAAGGAGCTGTATCACCACGCTGATCCTCACATAGTTGTCATGATTGTGGGAAATAAAAGCGACCTGGGAAATGTACGCACTGTGCCAAAAGAGGAGGCGAAGGACTTTGCAGGTGCAAATGCATTTAATAACTTTTTGTTTTAGACTTGCAGGGTTTAGCTCCAACCCTAATTAAACAAGCCTCAGGATTACTAGAAATTTCCAGGCAGGGGTTTTGAAGTTACACTTTACAGGACAGGACAGTGCCCCCTCAGGACTGGAGTTTGACATGTGCCTCAAAGGGCCCATGATGTGCATTATTATTATTATTTTTTAATGTTTCCTGAGGTGTACTTATATTGTTAGTATGATTTTTACATTTAAAATTTAGAAATAAAAGGCATTTTTATATCCTGATTGTGATGCTATTCCAAACCTGTGCAACTTTCTGTATTCTGATGAGCATGAAAGACAACATTTAGAAATATTATTTTTTTTTGCATGTACAATGAAAGTTAATAGGGTCTAATGTTGTTTAGACATTCTTCAAAATATTTTCTTATGTTTTCCATGACTAGAGTGTGAGAATTCCCTTTAATTTTCTATTTTAATTCCCTTTTATGGTTTATTTATCTGATAAAACAGAGTCCAAAGGCTTACTTTTTATGGAGACATCCGCATTAGAGTCAACTAATGTTGAATCTGCCTTCCTTGAAGTTCTAACAGGTGAGTTTGCATTTTACTTAAAATCACTAATTAACATTGAATCATAGGACGATTTATAGGATTTCGCTGATAAGCAAAAGTTTGGAATAATTAAGTTTTTTTTATACAGTGTTCACCGTTTTCTATTTTAAAATATTTTGAAATGTTATTTATTCCTGTGATGCAAAGCTGAATTTTCATCATCTCTTCAGACTTCAGTATCATCTGATCCTTTCCAAACAGAACTCATTCTAATCAAAGTTCTTTTAAGTTTTAGTCCAGTTTTTCAGTATTGTTGATCAAATAAATGAAGCTTTGGTGAGCATAAGATACTCATGATTATTCAAAACTTCATAACCAGTTTATATCTTTAGTTTAAAATCTTTGTAGATTTTTAACCTATGTTAAATGCAGAAAGTGAGTGTTGATTTATGTTTCCTTCATCAGCAATACACAAGAAAGTTGCTAGTAAAGAGGTCACCAGAGGCTCGATCAGCGCGGTGACCCTGGGCCCCTCCAGCGAGTTTAACGAGGAGAGACGGTCCTGCTGTAACAGCTCCTGAACAGATGAAAGAACATCAAGAGCAAAACTAAGACATTTATCTGTGACATGGATCATGTCATAGCTGCATGGAGGCATTTCTTCATACTTGACCCTCAGTGGATGTCATATCCGCAAGCAAAATGGGAGGGACCCACATTTTTATGCATTATTGTTTTGTGGCTTGTTTTTTTTTACTTTTAAAAGATGTAAACAGTTGAAACTTATAATGTAAGATAAGATATGTTTCTGTCAATTATGACTTGACATGAATTTGAATTACTTTGAATGGAACACAAATGGGTTGTGCTGTATTATAAAGTTATTTATACGGTGTGAAATTAACAATATTTCTATTTTACTGCAGACTTCGGGTCTATAAATTAAATAAAAATATAAACCATTCAATCTTGGACTGATCTTTGATATATTTTTAGTTATTCATTTCTCATGGAAATACTCTTATGGATTTTTGCATTAATTTTTGCATTTATTTTCCAAAAGGGTGAGATCTGAGTTCTTGCATGCAAGAAGGAAAAAAAAGTGATTTTCATTATAGAAACTGGAAGACGCTCTGCACTCTGCTGCGGCTTGCAAAATTCATTATATTTAACGAAACAGCAATATTTTATTCTTGAAATCTTATTCAGGCATGATAAAGATGCTGTTTTAATAAATATATACAGAATTTTATGCAAGTTACACCACCCTGAAGGACTCAATTTCTTTGTCCTGAGTGTGTGCTGACTTGGTAGTCTATAAAAATATTCCTTAACACATAGTTATAGCTTTATTTATTTATTTTTGTATTTTTATGCCATTTATGATACATGTTTCCATATTTAAACATGTAACATTATTATATTTAAACACAAACCAATAATGCAGCAATTGTTCAGGCCTAGTCATTAAATCCATAACCATCAAAAACTTGCAGTAAATAATGATTTATTTATTTGATGTTTTTATAAATTCATACATAACTAATTAAAGTGATTAGAGTGACATTCTGTAACAATGCCGATTAATCAAGTCCATATCTACCAATTACGAGAAAAGTGGAAAACGTATTCTGAGTGGCAAATCAAAGTTATAACCCAGGGTTTTTTTCTTTTTAATTAGTGACACAAAAATGACTTGAAGGACTTAAGTCTCAGTTCAGCTGATAAACACAGTCAGTGCCGGGGTATTGGGGCAGATTCAGCTGGTACTTCTGCTCAAGTGCAGGAGGAACGAATCGTCCTCCCAGGAAGTGGTAGCGTCCTTTGAAGTGATGGGCTGCTTTCTTAGGGGCCGTGAGGGAGATGAGCATGTCAGGCTGAATCCCATCAGGACAGCCGTTCTCCACATCCCAACCTAATAAATGTAAGAAGATATTTATGATAAACTAGTTTACGGTTACGAGGCCTGTTGGCTCATAAATGCTAATTACAAAGATAAAAAAAATATTTAGATTGCATATAAATCATTGATTATTTCTGTGTGCTCTCACCTGAAGGTATGTCAACGCTAGCAACGGGCACAGAGATTTTCTTTAGTTGGGAGAGGATGTCACCGAATGGCTCTCGCACCGCACCCTTAAAACTGAATCCAAAGATGGCATCCACCACCAAATTATACACTTCATCAATCATGTCAGCCTGAAGAAAGCATGATGGGAAAATACTTAATATATCACATATCAAACACATACACTGCCATTCAAAAGTTTAGGGTTATAACTAAGATACATTACTGTTTAAAAAAAACAACAAACATCTCATGCTCACCAAAGCTACTTATTCAATTTATTCAAAAATACATACATAATACAATTTTAATATAATAGTTACAATAATAGTTGTGCTAATGATATTTTTGTGGAAACAGTAATACTTTTTAAATATTTTTTGGTGAAGAGAAAGTTCAAATGAACAGCAATTATTTTGTAACAATTGTGTGTAAATTTTCATACTTTTAATGCATCCGTGGAATAATTATTAATAAAAAGTAATTAATTATTTTGTTATGTTAGTACAAAGTACTTAAGTAACAAAATCCACCTTTTACATAAAGGTAAAAAATACGAAACATTAAAAGCTTGTTGTGCACTTCTTGAGCAGCTGGTACATTCATGGTACATTCATTCATGATTATATATTAATGAGAAGGAGGAACCCATATGAGGGCTAAAAACATCTGGGCCCCCTACAGTGTGAAAGATGGGGGTTTGTGTTGTACCTCAGGCATCTCTGTCAGGAAGGATATATCCATCTTCTCACACTGGGTGGTAAGATTCTGAAACAGCTGTTTGCTGGGGCGCTTTGGGTACAATACAGAAGGCTCATATCCCTGGGAGATTCACATACAATATGAATAAAAACAATACAGCTTCATAAAATATTATGTTTAATGAAGGAATGATTTATTTTCAGCGTAAGGTGAACTCACAAAGAGTTTGAGATGTCTAGCACAAACCAACCCATCTCCTCCATTATTTCCTGGCCCACAGATCACCAGAATTCTGGGTGGACTCTTGAGCAGTGATTGTAGAGGATAGCCCTATGACGCAAAAACTGCTTTTAATGTGTATAATGAATGCATTTGATCCTTTCTGCATGTCTGGTGGAGCATCAGTTGTACCTTTGAGACAGCTGTGGCACAGCTCAGACCGGCCAGCTCCATTAACTGATCCACACTGAAGCTGTACTCATTGAAGAGCTCCTCGTCAATGTGCTGAGCCTCTTCTTGCCTAAATACAATCATGTTTATGCTCATAATGCAAAAATACTAATAATCCTAATACTAGTAAATGCAGTGCATTTACACTCACCCCAAGTACTTGATTGTATTGGCCATAGTGCAAACCTGTCTGTGAGTGAGATCTTTACTGTAGATATTACTGGCAATACGTGCACATGCTCCTGTATGGGTCAGGACAGAGCCTCCTCGTGATGTCACAAGAAGACCGATTCCAAACAGGGCTCGAACTCCCAACATTCACCTGGCTAAAGCACCTGAACGAGGAAATACGATAAAAAAGATGTCACGAAATGATGGTGCATTTTGGTGATTTCTGCCTACATAAAGAGAGAGAGAGAAAAAAGAGAAAAATCATGCTTAATTCTTGGAAAAACAGTAAGACAAGTAATAATTCTGAGCAGAGAGACCTAATAATCTGCTGCCCATATATTCTAAACTTGGTCACTCATTATTTTCTAGTAAGGAGGTTGTTGAGAGATATATCCAAAAAGTTACTGAATTGATGACCAATGCAATGCATTTTTAGTGTGTAACGAGGGATTAAATAATTAAAATAATACAGTCATTATATTAATTACGTATATTTTAATATAAATATACATAAATAATATAAATATACATATACAACTAATGCATAGGTTATAACTCAACCTGGGCAACTTAATCATGAGAAAGAATGATATTACATATTAAAAATAAAATTTTAGAACAGTTTAAAATGCCATTATCAGGTCAAAAACTGTCATGTGGAGAATCACCTTATATAAATATAATAAGCAGAAGCATTCATACCTGTTAGCAAGTGTGTCTACTGTCTATATTAAGGTCAAACGCTCTGTAACAGTCGTTAACACCAAGAAATGCTCAAGTTACCGCCGGCAGACTAAAAACAGAACAAAAAACAATCCATTTAGAACTTAAACATGCAAAAGTACATCACATACCAAGGATACAAGCAGCAGCCCTCTGGAAACAATATCCGGGTTAGTGAACTTGAGTCGCTTTTCATAATAACAGTCTTGCTTCTTTACAGTTTTGTTAAAAATGATCTAAATCAAATCAAATGTAATTAATTAAGTAAGTAAATAAATAAATAATAACAGTTATTATTAATAATAATTCTTATAGACATTTGCTATAATGAGATTTATAGAGTGTTTCTTCTTTTTGCAGGACATAAACAGTGTGTGGATGCACATATGTTTAAAAATAGGGTGTCGTCGAAATTATTCCTTGCATTTTCTGTGGATGTGTCCTTGAATATTATGTATATGTAATGTTTTCAATCCTATTTTGGAGCACCTCCTTGCATTTAGCATTTACATCTGTATGCTCAGCTCTGGCTCAGACCAGGTCTCGTATTGGTTGAATCCACACCCCTTTACCTCAGGTTGAGATGGTATGTTCCGCTTGTTTAATAGCGCGCTCAGAACGCTAATGCTGTGATAGTGTGAATGATATTCTGTGGCAGGTGCGATCATAAACACTGCATGATATGAATTATTAACTGGATGTGCTGACGCATTACCTGGCTTAAGGTAAACGCAAATTAATTCCATATAATTGTTATGTTATTTAATATAAGAATAATTTGTTGAATATGGATGGCAATAAATAAAAAAGAGGGGAAATACACAGAATTTCTATAAAAGGAAATTTAACTTGTAACGTTACCTGTATTTTTATAAGGGCACCACAAAGGAAAGAATAACCGTCTAAGAAATAGTGGACTTTTTTATTGACATTTTGAGGATGCCCGAAATGTTTGACAATCAGTTGTTTTCTATCATAACTGCAGTATAGTTTTATTTTAATGTATTGTTTATTATTTGTGTTTATCTCTAGGATTATATAATTTCAGAAACCTAGAGAGAAAGTTCACATCCTTTATTTACTGTTTGTGTATAAACAAATTTAATTGAAGACTGTCTTTGTGGAAGACTGGATGTGATATCTGCACTGATTCAGTATTAAGTTTCCAGTTAGAGATTACTTTTAATGGAAAAAAGGTCAATTCTTTATAAGAACAACACGTTTGCATTTGAATATGCAAACTTTTTTCTCCTTCTGTATCATAACTTTATCATGTCAAATCTCAAATCTTTGTGTGTAAATATGATGTTACATGAATATGGTAATCATTCAGTACAATGGTACCAGTATTACCATCTGATGTAATCAAAATGCTATTTGAGTTAAAGTGGCTCAGAATGATATTATTTAATTAAGCAGCAGTTTTGATGCAAACTCAGTGTAATTGAAACTCAGAGATGCTGTATCACTGTTGGTATGTCCTCATTGATCGATCTCCGAGCAGCAGGGCTTTTACATCCAGGCAGACACTCATGGACGGCCGCCATAGAAAACCCAGTAAATTATAATGTCTACTCATAGCTGCTGTCTATAAATTACCAAAGAGTTGATGGGCTGTTTGCCTGGCTCAGACACACGCTTTAAAGATCCAGCCATTGAATTGACTGAAGAGCAGTCTGCACAGAGCAATGGCTATGCACTCACAAATTGAAGTGGCACTGTAAAATCAATCTATTGATGAGTACTGGGTGCATGTTTCGTTGTAAATTAGCCTCGTTACATAAAGATGCTCATTGTGCTTTCCATGGTCATGGCTGCTGCACTTCAATAATGCCATCATGTTTTTCCAGCAAGGGTTTTAGTGAATCATGTCTCTTAGGATGCCATAGTAGGTTTTAATGTAGACCAGTTACTCTATATTTTTCAAACATCTGTTTAAATGCTTTCATGTAAAAGCCTGACTAAGAAAATCGTGTGATTTGTGGATGGATATAATTGTTGTCTTGGTAAATGTATCATGGTTGGTGTAGATTGTGGATCTTTGGCGCTGTCCAGTGCTGAAATCCCTTCCCATTTACGATTGGAGATCTGTGGTAGTATTCTGATTCTGTCTTTTCCGTAGTTTTCTGATTTTCCATAGAATTGTAGCATCTGCTTAGGATCATGTAACATCCTACATTTATGGGTGCTAAATTGCCAATGGCTTTTCCCCCACTATCAAGATGATGTCAACAGCAACTCCCTGCTCCTCTCCATCTGAAGTTCATCTAACTTGTTGTCTAATTCATTACAGAATTAAAATATAACATGACATTTATAATTAAAAGAGTTAAAATCTAATTTCTGTATGTTTTTCGTCATTTAAAAAGAGACCATCATAAACAACTGCATGTGAGTCAAAACATTATGAAACTGAAAATTATTGTTATGTTAAAAAGCTTTTCTTTTTTTCCTTCAAAGTAATACTTCTACATGGCTGGTAAAATCAATTTTAATCTCAAAAGTCTTATTTAATATTTAATTTATCAGTGAATATGTTTGCAGGAATTGCTTTTACAAATGCTTTTAATGTTACAAGTAGTGTTAATGTTTCAGATATTTTAATTATTAAACCATTTCCTGGTTTATTTATGAATTTGTGCAGCAAAATAAGACAGCATGTGGAATGTGATTCATTTCATTTAGCAGACACCCTAAATATATTTAGACGTGTGAGTTTTAAATGTATATAAAAAAGGTGCAGTTTAACCCACTCTTTCCTATATTACTTAGATGCAGTAAAAAGACCATAAACTATATGCTGTGACTTTGCATGTACTTCTATAATAAGCATTGAAACTGCTGCTCTATAAGAAGAAACCCAGCATGCTGTCTTAAAAAATTGACCAAAGAGACAGATTTATTTTTAATTCACCTTCATTTAAACCCTGCTGTGGTTAATTATATGTATATATTTCTTTTTCACTAGTTCTGGACATTGTCATACATAGAGTAATTGGCTCCATCAAGCCTCTGTAAGTAATGACTGTTTGTTATTCTCTCCCAGAGGCCACGTCCCATCAATCTAGTGTGCTGAACTTTGGTAGTTCCCTCCTGTTGTGTGATATATGGACCAGATGTTTATTAATGAGCCTCATTAGTGACTAGAAATTTGTGTTTACTTTGTATTTATACCATGTCAAGTCACATTTATTTCACAGAAATGAACAGTAAAATAACAGTGAAGTAATTTCAGAAGTAATGAATTTTGCAACAACAACTTCTGTTGTAAAGCAGCTCTACAGAACACAATTGCCATCATTCAGTTCCAACTAGTTCAGTGTTGATTTAATTTAGTTCAATAACAGTCTCAGCGTTGCAAAGTTTATCAGTTATGAAACAAAGCAGCTCTACAGAAGGCAGTTGTATATTTAAGCTCGGTTGAGGCCAATGCTGAACCTGTTGAATCCAATGAATGTGTTGATGTAGCAAAGTTCATCCATTTTGCATCAAATTTGATTCAGCTATAAATCAGCCCTACAGAAGACAAATCATAATAGCCTTCATGCATGCATTAAAATACAGTAACTATATTTTTATATGCATCAGTCTCAAATCCTTAGTGTTTAGTCATGGTCGTGGGCAATTTGATTATAGTGCACTGGTTCTGTTTTTATCTGAGGCGGAACAATTACTGTTGTCATTTTGTGCTTTGGCTTACTGTAATGAAACCAGATGGCCAGAAGGTCATCCTCAATTAAGGAAAATCCATTTCCATTCATAAAGTTATCCATTATCGTCTTCAGTTAATGTCCCAGTTTCTTTTCATCATTATTAAGACCAGAAGCCATTCTAATTTTGCTGTCCAATGTGTACAGCCTGCTGCTTTTATACTTTCCCAGTCCCTTCTTAGAGATTAAACATGTCTCCTTTTGCTTGATGTATTAATATTGTGGATATACCAATGATTTTTACCTATGCTTTGTGGTTGAGGCAGGTTGATGGTTAGACTAGTAGAATAGCAGAAGGTTTACCAGTGCCTACGTCTTATACAGGCCGTGTTCATACATTATTAATGCACTCTGTTTGGATTTGCAGCCCTAGTTGACATATGTCTAATCTTCCACTGATCTCATTAGCTAACAAAGATTTTGACAAGCAGAAGAAGTTTTGGGACCCTATCTAGTGCATGGCTGAAATAAGACCTGTGCAATGGCAGGTGTCTGCAAATATTTGAATAATATTAAAATATTCAGTGTCATCCATTTAAACAGAGAGAGAGATAAACAACAGGAATTATAGGCATTAGCATGTTAATACCCTTCAGGATGAGTCTTGGTTTCTTAATGACAATATAATTGAGTTAGCAGTACAATGTTCGCTCTAATGTTATTAGCCAAAGTGGACAACACTCTTAAAATAAAGGTTATATATTTGCATCAGTGGTGATGAAACTTTAACGTCCATGGAAACACAAGCACAAAAGGTTCTTCATAGTGGAAACAGGTTTGATAAAATGCTCTTTAGATAAAGACAAAAAAATGTATTTTATAAAACTGTTCCCTGAAAGGTTCTTTGGGGAACCAAAAATGGTTCTTCTATTGCATTTTTGCGAAAAACCCACTATTGGAACATTTATTTTTAAAAAGTGAATCTACATTTACATGTCTTCATCTGCAGTTTGGTTAAATTATATATAACCTAAGACTGTAGACAGGAAATGCACTAGCTATTTCCTTTGTAAACACCATCTGGTTGGTAATTAGTGGACAGAAAACAAACATTGTCTGTTGACGAAAGTATCGAGCTCCCTCAGATTTTGCTCAAGGCTGCTGGATTGTGACTGTCAGTTGTAATTTGCTCCACCATACAGGTCACAGTCCCTACAGAGATGAGGTTATTGATTCTTGGATTTTTTTTTAAACCTGATACCACGAGATGGTGATTGAACCTCACCCTGTAACCATACTCTTCTCCTACAGGTCTACTCCATACTACTGGCCTATCGCTGTCATTGTGTCACCCATCTAACACAGGAAAACAAGGATCCAGAATGTTCAGCACAAAGAGGTCAGTACAGAGTAGTAGGTCTATGTGCTTTTATATGTGGTGTTTTTGTTTGTTTATCTCTGTTATCAGTGTTGTTTTTTTCAATACTGTACTTGGGGTTAAATGTTTCTTCAAAACACTAGTCCTGCAAAAGCATAGCAGCATGATAAGTCATGTTTTTTTTTTGGAAAATATTATAGTTTTGTGATTATTGGGAACAAACATGCATTTGCAAATAGATTTTCTATGCATTTGTATTTTTTTTTTTCTGCGGCTAACATTTATTTATTTTTTGTTAGTTAATTTCAATGGAACCACCGCATATTTAAAAAGGCCAGCAGAGAGACTTTCCGGAGAGTTTGCCGTTTTCTTTTTCTGGTCATGCTGTAAATGTCAAGTTTAATATATAGTAAATAATATTTACTGATTGATGGGGAGATTTTGCAGCAGAGGTTATTTGTTTACAGTGGCTGGTGGTCTTCCTATTTGATGCATGGACCAAAACAACAGTATAGATACTTGTTCATTTAAAAAATACGCATCATAAAATAATCGACCATACAGAAATCAGTATGACTGCATGACTTGAAAATTGGATTTAAATGCACCATGCCTAAGGCACACACAAAAGCAGTTCACACTAAGAGTTTTCTAAAAGTGAACTTTGTGATGAGAATCAAACTCAACCCACAAGAGATAAGAGGGCATTATCATTTAAATAGAATAGACCGCAGGTGAAAGTTATCCTGGATTCTAATAAATGCAGGCTGTTCTCGACGTATTGCTGAAACATAAGTAGGGCTCTTGAATTTGCTTTAGCCCTGTGATGCATCATTAGGAGGTTCAAGCGTAAAAATCTCAAGAGGATTACATAACCCTCTCCAAAACCCCTAACACAAACCTCATCCCCCCATCCCACCCCACCTCCCCACACAGCTGTCATCCCGCGTGATGGATGCCATAATCTGGATTCCTCCATATGCACTTTCCATTCCAGTATTCTGAGGATGAAATATTCTCCTCAAGGCTTCCAGACGTGCTCTAATGGTCAGCCCAATTGCATTAAAGAGGACCGACTCCATTTCTGTTTTATTGATGACTGCTTTTTGGGATTGTTAAAGGGTTTGTTTTATTTATAAGTCGTTATTTTTTTCTTCTTTGTGCCAGTCAAAATGCATTCATGCCTTTTCCAGCAGCATTTCAGGATGTTTGGAAGGGAGTCCTTTGAGATTTAGAGTTATTTTTAGCTGCAGCAGTACTCGCCTGTTATCTCTGCAAGAAACTCTGATGAATTGTTTGGAAAAAGTATAGAATTTATTTTTATAGCTTCTTTATAGCTTCCTGTTGATTACATTAAAAAGTCAAAAGGGTGATTTTTGACAAGAATAGTCTGAAGCAAGGTTTTAAGGCAGTATTATTAGGAGAACGGTTCTCATAATGGCAGTATAATCAAGCCTCATCTCTGGATTTGTCCCGGCTAATGGAGTAACTACGCAAGTACATGACGTAAGGCTAGAAAAGAAAGGTATTGGTTTACAGATTTCTTAGTCCAGGTGAACAAGGATCGCAGTGGCAGGTTTAACTAATCACTAATCTAAATTAAGCTGAGAGCTGTTTCAGCTTTACCTGATTAACTGAAGGCATAGTGTCTGTTTAGGACGGAACAAAGCCATCTGTTACTACAATATTTGGTTACAGGTTTTTAGTTCCCTGAAAAAATAACTGTAAGCAGCAAAAAAACAACAAAAAAAAAAACATGCTTGAGTATTTAGTATTTAATGTAATAACAATCAATCAATCAATCAATATATATATATATATATATATATATATATATATATATATATATATATATATATTAATTTATATCAAAAAGCACATCTTTACATATTTTTAAAATGAGTTATTATTTAATGAGCTGTTCCCATATATCTGAGGTGCTCATTTGGGCAACACAAGATTGAGTCTGGCTGATCCGATCATTTCCTGTGGTTTTTATAAAAAAATGGCAAAAAATGTCATTTTCAAAAGGTTCATAGAATCCAGCAAGTTATTTTTAAAGGGGTTAACTAAAACTAAAACCATAAAAATGCCACTTCAATGTTAACTGAAATAAAATGTAAACTTATTTTATTTTAGCTAGTTGCCAAAGCAGCATGTCTCATTTTTATTGTTTAACTTTTTATTTTACAATAAAACTAAGACTTTTCTCTCAATAAATTCTTAATTTTCTGCTAATTAATAGTGAGTAAGGTAGTTGTTAGGTTTAGGTATTGGGTAAGATTAGGGATGTAGAAAAAGGTCATGTAGAATAAGGCATTAATATGTGCTTAATTAGCTCTAATGCATGGCTAATATTCTAGTAATATACTGGTGCTGGTAATATAATTAGAATATCATCAAAAAGTTTATTTATTTCACTAATTCAATTCAAAAAGTGAAACTTGTATATTATATTCATTCATTACACACAGACTGATATATTTCAAATGTTTATTTCTATTAATTTGGATGACTATAACTGACAACTAAGGAAAATCCCAAATTCAGTATTTGAAAATTAGAATATTACTTAAGACCAATATAAAGAAAGGAGTTTTAGAAATCTTAGCCAACTGAAAAGTATGAACATGAAATGTACAGTACTCAATACTTAGTTGGGGCTCCTTTTGCCTGAATTACTGCAGCGATGTGGCGTGGCATGGAGTCGATCATTCCGTGACATGCTCAGGTGTTATGAGAGCCCAGGTTGCTCTGATAGTGGTCTTCAGCTCTTCTGCATTGTTGGGTCTGGCATATTGCATCTTCCTCTTCACAATACCCCATAGATTTTCTATGTGATTAAGGTCAGGCGAGTTTGCTGGCCAATTTAAGAACAGGGATACCATGGTCCTTAAACCAGGTACTGGTAGCTTTGGCACTATGTGCAGGTGCCAAGTCCTGTTGAAAAATGAAATCTGCATCTCCATAAAGTTGGATCTATAGCTGCATCTCCATACAGCAGCAGGAAGCAGGAAGTGCTCCAAAACTTCCTGGTATACGGCTGTGTTGACCTCGGACCTCAGAAAACACAGTGGACCAACACCAGCAGATGACACAGCAACCCAAACCATCACTGACTGTGGAAACTTTACACTGGGATAAATAATGAACAGAAAACATTTGTTTCCATTTCCTAAATTTTTTCATTTAAAAATATGATCAAATACATTATTTGTGAGATGAAAGCCATTTCTTGCGGGATAAATGAAACATGCAGTCCCATCTGAATTACGCAAGAGGACAAAAACAACTATTTTAGATAGGCAATAGTAGGAGATGTTTTGATGTGAAGCCTATATAGCACATATCCTATAAACATAAACACCCATGTGCACTCATTTTTTTGGCTGTGCAGATGCACCTAACCACATCAGCGCTTAAACGGCACAAACAATGAACACTCGGCTAATTCAGAGTGACTGTTCTGTAGCTGCGTTTAATACACTCACTGCACGGCATACAGAACGTTTTGTAGGCCTCCTGAAAGTAAAAGACACGCTCTTCTTGAAGAAAAAGATCAGTAAAGTGGAAGAAGACCCTGATGTTCTTAAAATAGCGCCTTGTGAAATTCAATTTCCAGTGTAACTATGAAAAATGGCTGTGACTGAGAAATTGCCTTTAGGCCCTCCTTAATTAGTAACAAATCTTTTTATTTCTGGAGTGATTCATCTTCTACGATAGTCGTTTGTGGAGTTATACCATCTCCAACCTTGCGTAATTTAGTTTGACTTGTCTGTCTTTTGCAGAAAGGCAGGAAACTTTGCAATAACTAGGGTGTCTAGCTATAAAAACATGAAGGAACACAAAGTACTTTTCTTAGAGAGGATTGTGCAGCCTGTGCTGCAAACTCAAGTGCTTGCGTAAGCCAGCATGGAGACTTTGGCTGATGTTTCAAGAGTGATGGGTGGCATGAATGCAACCGTGCAATTTATAGTCATATTAAAATTGGCTTTACATTGCTGAGAAACTTATGCAAATTATATGTATTTGATTGCAGCATATGAAATAATTTAATACTACATCTCCAGAGAAATATACTACTCATTTGAATACACTCTTTAAAACTGAAGGGCACATTTATAATAATCTAAATTGTGTTTGACAGGATTGACAAAATAACCTCTCAGAGAAATTGATTGGTCTCTGGTTTCTGTCCAGGAGAGCGTCTCTCCTGGCTTTTAATAGAAATACTGAATATCTTTCTTCTTGCCTTGTTAAATTCAGCATATTTTAAAGGTCTGCTTTTTGTCTGATGCTATTTAATTATGAATAAATAATAAAATAATTTTATTAGCATTAGGATGAGGTTTTATTACAAGTAATGAGTGTTAGAATAGAAATAAAACTAAAATAGAAATTCTTTTAAGAATTTAAGTTTGTTTTGCTTCTCAGATTATCTTTTATGCTATGAAAATACAATCTCAGATGTTAGGATAAGGCTAGTTGTCAAACGATATTGGTTTTTTAACTGCCGATATGAACTGATTGTATCCAAAATTGATTATATGATTCCAATGATATCGTTTCTCTGTGCCTTTATCGTTATAGTTGTGGTGTGGACTCTGCTATTCTTTAATATTGAGAACGATTTTTAGAACTATATCTTTATTGTTATCTCTATAGTTATCATCCCTGGTGTGAACGGGCCTTAAGTTGAAGGCTAAGGTGAAGTCATGATAAATGTGTATCCAAAATTGACTATTGCACATGAAAAAAGTAATGTCAAGCCAAGTCATATAAATGAATTCGCTGCATTCGGTTGCAATCTCTGTATTTATGGCAGTAGTGAAGTTATCTTATTTGTTGCAGCTATTTTAGATTCCGTCCTAGCTTGTGAAAACCGACATCTCCCCAGTAGTCTTTTTCTTTTTGTTAGTGTTTGTTTTTGTACGACATATTCAACAGTGACCCAGTTCCAGACTTAGATGTCAGAATCTCTGTACGACGAAGGCACAGAATGTGAATATTTAATATTCCTCATATTATCATTAGCCCTGTGAAATTACAAGCTCACTGCTGGATTTAACGATTTCATTACAAAGACATACATCTGTTTTGCATCTGTTGCCTTGTGTTGACATTGTATTTCATTGTTGATTGCGAAGAGGATGTTGCTATGCAGAGACCTTTCTTTGTAGTCTGTCAAAATATAAAAAATATAAAAAAAAATAAAGTTCTTAGGTTCTGCTTGCATTTGGCTGAACATATAACAAGACATTTAGGTGATGTATAAATCAGAATAGTAATACACAGATTTAGGTTAGTTAATATTTTATTATTTAATAAGATCAGCCCCCACAGGGTATCGATCTAACACCTGCTGCTGTTATGTAATATTTAAGGAGTTATAAAATCTGTCCTAATCTATATTAATTCTTTCTTCATTAAACGTGTTTCATGCTGATGCAGACATATTATGAATGATAACTGGTAGTTTTACATGTTTTAATGCATTAATATTTTTTCAGTGGGTTCATGCATAGAGTAAAATGGCACCTAATGGAAAGTTATTGTAGTGGATCTTCTTTTGACTGTAGTGTTTTTGATGTTTTGAAGGTGAGCAGTCCGCTCTACTTGATGAAACATTTTTTACCCACCATTTTAATCAGCTAATTTACACATGGCACGGTGATGCTTGGCTGTTGGCATTGATAAACGTCTCCAGAGAGTATGTGCTTTGAAAAATCAATGCAAACCAAAATCTCCTTATGTTAGGTTTCATTTGCAGGACAAATATGTGTGAATGTGACAAGAAAACCCTTGTGAATTGTTGCTCGATCAATGCAAAAATGTACATGTAAGAAGTGTTTTTCAAATAAACAATTTTTCAGATTTGTTTTATGAATGAGTGTTTCAAAAAGAGTGTCTGCACCTCACAAGTTTTTAGTGGATGCGATTGATATAAAATTGTGAATAAAATCAAGTCATGGAAATCCATTGGTGGAAAGACGTGTAGGAACCCTGAAACTGTCCTTTCAGTTACCTTTTTCAGTATCCTTTTTTCATGTAAGGTAGCTGTTTAACTTCTTTTGTTGGTTTTGTTTGTTCTCGAATCGCAGCCAGTTTACAGCAGGCAATTCTGCAGATGAACTACCTGGGCGTTGATGATGAACTCTTAGATAAAGCTTGAATGCCGTTGACATGTAGAATGCTTGTGATGAGCAGTTTCATGTTTACCGTGACAATTGTAAATGAGAGCGAGTCCATTAGCTGATCAGTTCAGCCCAGATTTATGGCATCTTAATGTCTCCCTGTGGGACAATAAAAGCAGGTGATCTAGTCGTGAGAATGAAGCCTCATTTAGCCGAGAGAATGAAGCCCCCTTTACCAATATCAACGGCAATATCCTTTAGCAACCTGCTTTAGTTTGCCAGTGTTTATTGACATTTACCATGACGCTACGCAATATGTCAGTATTATGCTTTCTGTTGTCCTGCAGTTGTATACGTTGAGCTCATTGCTCGGGTGAAAGAGTGAGTGTGAGTCTTCAGACTGTTCTCTCTGAATCTAGGTCAGTTCATCTGGACGGGGCTTTCTGTCTGTCTCCATCATTAGTGCTGTCTGTAGCCACTGGCCTTCGGCTTACTCCTTTACTGCAGCATCTCCAAAAGAGCTGTCAGAGACAAAGTCACTTAAAATGCTTTCTCCATGCTATACCTTTAAGCACTCTGCAAATTAAGCAGAATACAATATGTATTGATTTTGTGTGGTATTTCAGCAAAAATGCTTGATGCTGTGTTTGTATAGAGGTATTAAAACATAAGTAAAAAATTGATTTTGAATGGATTATCATTATTATTATTGTTATTAAAACAATTGTTTTATATTTTAATATATTTCAAAATGTTAATTATTCCTATTTTAACAAAGCTGAATTTTCAGCATCATTACTCCAGTCCTCAGTGTCACCTGATCCTTCAGAAATCATTCTAATATGCTGATTTAATGCTGAGGAAACATTTAATATTAATATTATTAATGCCGAAAAATGGGAATACAGTTTCCTATTTATTTATTTTTATTGATTTACTGATTTATTTATTTTACTAGATTTTTCTATTAATTAATTACATTTATTTATTTATTCATTCATTCAGTGTAATGCATCCTAGCATAAAAAAGTATTAATTTCTTTAAAAAATTTAAGAACCCCAGACTTTTGAATAGTATGCATGCATGCATGCATAAATAAATAAATAAAAATGTGATTTTTTTTATCGCAGAAATTGTCTTTTAAATTTAACGCATTTTCCTCCCTTTTTTATTCTAGGTTGAAGAAGAAGTCCCAGTCAGTGGACATCCCTGATGAGGGTTATGCTGGTTCTCTGGTAAAAGACCTGCTGGCGTCGCCCCTCATACAGAATGTGGCCAGATCAGCCATTAGTGAAGAAAAGGAGATCAATACCACTAACATCCAAAAGGCTCGTAGTCCTCGACGTGGAGAGCTCAAGCGAGGGTATACCATCGGTGCGTGAGCTCTTCTTCACTAACCTTTCTGCCTAGTTTTATTATCCTTCAATCCATTCTTTATACATATATTTATATTTCATATGGCTTCCTGAACAAAACTGCCTATATATTAAGTTATTATTTATTATTTATCTCTGTTGTATTTTATATAATTTTAATAATTTCTTCATTTTAAAAATGTACAATGTATTTGTAGTTTGCTTTTGATCTAATTATAAGTACTTAATGATTTTAGGGTGTAGAATTACTTAGAAGTGTTATGGCGCATTAGAAAAAATCTTAGAGAAGGATCCCCATCTAGTCCAAATCGAACACTGTCTAACAATAGACAATGGAAAGGAATAGTCCAGTGAGACTTATTAGTTATGCTTAATCCAGTGTTGGCACGGGAACTGGCTGTCTGGCTCTGCTGTAAGAGGAAAACAGATACCTTTGAGACTGTAATTGGAGGAGAAAAGAGGATCTCATCCCTCTGTGGACCTCCACACACACACACACACACACACACAGAGTAATTACTCTTTAAGTTGCAGGAGGTGCAATAGTCTCAGACAGAGAACCCTTAAGGTAACCATAATAAACGCATTGTAACTCTGACTGTAGCATCTTGATGAATCTGGCCATTTCAAAGGGGTTATAGTCAGTCTTAGAAGCTTTTTGAAAGATATACCCTACCATTTAAAAGTTTGGGGTCAGTAAGATTCTTAAATATTTTTGAAAGTCTCTTATACTCACTGGGGCTTCATTTATTTGTTAAAAAAAAACAGTAAAAACTGAATTTAAAAATGTTTCTGTTCTAATAGAATTTAAATTGGAATTTAATCCTTTGATGCAAAGCTGTATTTTCAGCATCATTACTCCAGTCTTAAGTGTCACATGATCCTTCAGAAGTCATTCAGATATGCTGATTTGCTGCTCAACATTTATTCTTCTTCTTATTAATGTTGAAAACAATTGCTTAGCCTTTTTGTGGAAACCATGATAAAAAAAAATTTCAGGATTGTTTGATAAATATACAGGTTAAATGTCCTTTTTGATCAATTTAATGCATCTTTGTATAAACGATTAGTGTAAAATCTGAGTAGTTCTATGGCATTATTTAGGTTTATTTATTCTCTAATTTAATATAGCCTCATTTTTTATTTGAAGTCAAAAAAACTAAACAAAAAGAGTTTTGTTTTAACATTTGACAGCCTCACTTTCAGTTTTGCTTTTTCACTTGAGGTGTTATAATGGGGTTCTTAAAAATGAAAAATCTAGTCTTTTGTGGTGGGTGGGCTAAATAAAACAATACAGCTTTTATTCCAACATGGTGGACAATCTAGTTGGGCTGTAAATTAAGGCCCTGTCCACATGGAGACACGTTTCTCTGTATACGCATACATTTTGTATTGTAGGCATTTCGTCCAGACGGATCCGGTGTTTTGGGAGAGTGAAACCGATAATTTTTTTGAGTCCCAGAGTGGATAAATCTGAAAACGCAGTCCTTTTATTTTCATGTGGACAGCAAATCCATATATTTTCGCCCTTAGACACCGCAACGTCACGTAACAGCAACAAAACATGAACAAACACTGAACGATTGTCTTTTTATAAACTAACATTAACACATTAAGAAGTGTATTATGTTTGTTTGAATAATGCGCCTATATGTCTTCTTCTCCGTTTTTAGTGTACTTGTGGCAGAATTACAGTGCCACATACTGGTCTGGCATGTATACTACATCGTTTTGTGTCGTTTTTTTATGAAAAAATAACTCTTGAGATGAGGAAAAAAAGAGTGGATAAGAAAAGCTCTGGCTTCGTGTTGACGTAGCCTAAACCCCCCTTGTTTTTGGTTCCCTAGCTCATGTGAAGTTCTGAAGAAAGTTTAAAAGCTACTTGCAGAACAACATTTTTGCAAAGTTGCTCATGATAAATAATGCACTGAAATAGCAAGAACATCTGCAAACCCTGAACTTTGAGTTTCGACTAGTCTTGCTCTTTCAAGCTCTTTTCAAACAGCTTCTTAAGTCTTGAGCACAACTACAAATAGCCATGATGCATCAAACTTTCTAAAGCCCATTTTAGGAGCGTTTAAGGTGAATAAATGCACTCGATCCCTCAGGTGAGCATGTAAGCGTGCATTTTGTCTAGTTTCATACCCAGATAGCCACAGCTCGGCTAACCTTGTGAGCATACAGTAATGACTTTTTCAGCAAGATTTTTTCCAAAGGACAGATACTGGAGGCATTTTGTGACATCCCAGCATTGCTTCCATTACGGCTAATGTTACTCATTGTTACCTGCAGGGCAGGGTCGACGACAGCCTGAGGCTTCAGTTCAGTCTCGTGGGACTGATGGTGCGGTTCTGCTATTAGTTGTCCAGCAGTCAGGCATCTCTCCCAATTAACTGTCTGTTGAGAAAATCTTTTAATCAAAGCCCTTTGATCAGATCCCTGCTGGCTTAGTTTACTAGATGCCGTAAGTCAGACTAATTAGACTGTTAATCATGGTGATTTGTTCGCTGTCTTTTAAACAGTATCACATCTGAGTTTATAGAAATGCTTTTTATAAATGTTTTATCAGTGTAACTTAAATATAGGACTTTTCCCATAGGCTTTACAAATTTATGCTTGTTCTTAAATATTGCTCTTACATTTAATGGATGCATTCAGTATATTTTTTGTCCTGGATGCTTTCTGTCTGTTTTTCAGAACCATCAAGGGTTAATGAAAAAGCACAGTGCATCAATCTTTGCTCTTAAAGCCTTTTATAGCTGTGTGCATGTATTGGAGATTGAATCTTTACCTCTATGTCGCTCCCTCACAAACATGCACACATACACGCTCACACAAACTAATCTTCTCAAGTGAAGTGCAATGGATGCAGAACTCCTGAAGAAAAACACCAAAATAGAGTTGATGGAAATTGCAAGCATTACAAGCATTACTAATCAATCTACAGTAAATGTCTTTAAAAATATTGAATTTATTTGTTTTCTTTTTGGATGATATTGTGAAAGCTTACAAACTTGACCTGTTCCTGTAAAGTCCTAATGCCACAAGTTTTACCTGCATTGGCAGACACTACTGAGATGAGCCTGCAGAGGGTGTTTTAAACTTGCAGTATATACAATATAGGTAACACATTACTGAAATATAAACAATGCAGATTAATTAATAAGGAATTTTTAATGAAACTCTTATTTTGAACTGTATATTAGGTATTAATTGTATAGTTTTAATGTGCACATTTTTTATTATTATTGCATTAACTAAATAACTGATATCAAAATAAATAATAGCAAAAGCAAAGCATGGACACAACTGCTTGTAGTTAAATTATCTTGTGATAGAGCTAAATGTGGCCTACTTTTAAAGCCAGCTGTCAAATCAAGGTTCAAGTCTCCAAAGTTATTAAAATTGAGCAGTCTAAAGCAGAATAACACAAATAAAAGAGCTTGTCTTGTCATATTGGAGTGCTTTTTAGATTTCTTCATTAATTTTTGTTGATGTAGCTGTATGTGTAGTGGAGCTGTTTAAACGATGCATTTTGAATGTTGTTTTGCAGCTCAGGCAGATTACATGGCATATATCACAGATTTATTATGAACTTTGAGTTTGCACTAGTCTTGCTCTTTCATATATCACAGATTTATTGTGGAAAGTAACGTCAGGCCGCTATGTGCAAGGATAATTTGACTCAATTTATGAAGCTTTTTCTATCACAAATCTAAACTTGCCACTGGACTCATTTTTCATTGGTTGATTCACTAAATGTGATTTATATTGATTCCAGGCTAGCTGTTTAGTTGCTGGTGTACCGTCCCACCTCACAACTGATGTATAAAACAGAAAATGTGTAAAAGATGGAAAGATTTGGTGAATATCATTTGGTAACATTTTAATCTAACACATCACGTTCTCACTGTTGATGTTTGAAGTGTGTTTTAACTCAAAAATAGCTTTGTTAAATGCATTTGTCCCTTTGTGAAGTTTGCACAATTAATCAAAGCGAATTGTGTTGAAATGAAACCAACATAGTCTTAAAAATAAAATGAAATTATGTTGAAAAAAATCGTCCCATCACTATTTCATGATTAATTTCTATTGCTTTTCAAAAAGAATCAATCTCCAATCCTAAAGCAATTAAAAAGTTGTAGAGCCACTCAAGCAGGAGTTGATGTGAGTAACTCGTTCAACCCCACAGCCGTGGAGGGAAGGGAGTGACAGACACTTTGATTGACAGCGGTTTATAAATCCATGTAATGACTCAGGAGTCCTGCTCCTCTTTCCTGTAATGTGACAGGTGATGGGAGGAGACGGTAGACTGCTGAGTTGGTGTTTCTCACAGCTGACCTAAACACTTTTCAAGCCCTCTCTGCTTTCGTCTCTGACGAATCTCACCGCAAGAGAACAAATGCTGCCATCCTGAGTGCACATGCAAATCTCTTTTTAGAAATATATTTCTTACTCCGCCTTTTTAAAGAGTCCTTTTTAAGATGACCGTATTTTTCCTTTAGATAATCACATTTGTCCCCCTGATTAATGCATGTTGGTGAAAGCAAATGTCATAAATTCTCTTATTTTAGTGAGACCGGTTATTTTTTTTCCTTTATTCAGCATGTGGATTTATTTACCTAAAAAAAAAAAAGAACAAACTGGTGTCATATCAATAAAAACAAAAACAGGCAAAATTAAGTTTGTTTGGAGTTTGTTTTGGGAGTTTGAAATGGCCATAGTAAAAAAAAAACTGGAATATTCACTCTAGCTGGTAAACACCTATCAAACTAACAATGGTCTGTATAGCAATAACTAGTAATGGGTAGGTGAGGTCTGAGGCTCCGCCTTCTTTGACATAGAAATCTCTGGTTTATTTGATCTGTTTAATTGATTGAGGTCACAAATGAGTGAAAACATGAATGCACTGCAGAGCTGCTTAATAGTAGAAATTGAAGTTGTAGTACTAATTAAAACAGTTATTATTTAGCAATGTAAAGCTATTTGTTTTAAACCAATCCATTGCATAAAGTGTTAATAAACACCACATGACTTGACTGGAGTTTAAATGGTAGAGCTCATTCAAGCAGATCCACATTGCCATTATCAGATGCTTTCTTAACTGCTGTTTTCTCACCACTGATATTTTTGTTATGTGTTTATTATGTATACACATATTTACACTAATATGTTCACTAATAATGCTGCACTGGTATTTTAAACTTATTTTTTCCCATAAGAAAACGTCGAAAAATAACTTAGCCTCAAGTATATCACAGCCTTTAGTATTCAAAGTCTTGAAAGGCAGTTTAGTGTCCAAATGGTGCACTGAACTCGTTTATTTCAAAAGAGCAAGTAAAATGGCTATTTTCAATATCTGCTCCCTTTAATGCTCAGCTAAAAACTGCTGGCTCTTGCAGTTTCATTATGATGGGACATTTATGGGACAAAAGGGACACCACAGAATAAATTGGCCTGCATGTGTCGCGTTTAATGTGAAATCTGTGTCCTCAGCATCTCCCAGCCTCTTGCTCAGGTACTTTGACAGAGGAGTCCCTGGAGTCTCATTTGTGTTGAAGTGTGCAGCTGGCATTTCGAACAGTCCTGGTACACTTTACTTCAGGCTTACACAGAGGAAGAATGACTTTAATTGGCACTCCAGCTTCCTTTATTCTTTGAATAACCAAGAACCAGTTGAGGCCAGCCAGTCGGAAAGTATATAGACTTTTAATGAGAATGAGTTTATGCACACTCACCATAGTAAGATGTTCTGTCTTTTTTCATGAATATGTAACAAGTGATAGAAGTGATGATTTCCTTTTGAAAAACTTCATTCACTACTGATTCGTTCTTATGAAAATTCAGATCGCTGCCACCAGGTGAGTTTGATTAGTTTGTCTGGGGTGAATTGAAACTAAACTCAGCAGGAAGCCCGTGCCTCAGTGGACACGTCCGTTCTCACCCAAAGACCCTTCATCCCCGTCGGTGAGCGTCTGTGAAGGCATCTGCTCACGGGTATCAGTCAGGGAGCCATTTCCGCCACTGTAGGGAACCTGCTTCTAAAAATATCCTGTCATGGCCGGAGGTGCCAAGATAATAGGAGGATGAAAGCTTGATTTGTTGTCCTGAGATTGTAAAGGGGTATCTGGACTGATTTGCTGTCAGTTGTCCTTTAGGCCAGTGTTTGTGGGCTGTTTGCAACAGCTGTAAATTCAGGTTTTGGTATACACTACGACTACGTTCAGAAGTTTTGGGACAGTATAGGACATTTACAATCTTACAAAAAACATTTCAAATAAATGCTGCTCTTCTGAACTGAAAAAAAAGCAATATATTTAAAAAGATAATATATAAATAAGTATATATATATATAGATAGATAGTATTTCTTCAACATTGGTCACTTTCAGTCCTGTGATGTTTGCAAAATAAACTCCACATTCAACTAGTTAATTTAATCTTTATTGCTTTTTAGCTTTACAAAATACAGTAAATTATATAAGCAAAAATATTTGCTTAATTTGAGAAAATTACAGCTTGATTGAAAACTATGCACAAAAGTTATTTGTTTAGACTTTAATATAGTTAAACTTTAATATGTTATTTAGTAATCCAAGATTTTATGAAGGATTTAATTGAAACTAAATTGGAGTTATATTTGGATGAGAGATATCCATATTTTATTATAACATTTGCATATTTTATTATTTTACACTTGGTCACAGTGTAAAATACACTAAGGTCCAGTTATGACCATCAACAAACCATTAACTACAACATTTGCCTCAGTAATTTGCTGCTTATTAACAGTTAGTAAAGTAGCTGTTAAGTTTAGGTATGGGGCAGCATTAGGAATATAGAATATGGTCATGCAGAATATGTGCTTTATAAGTACTAATAAACAGCCAATAAGTTAATAATAAGCATGCTAATAAACAGCTTTAATAGTCAGATTTGGTCCCTATACTAAAGTGTTACTTGACATTTGAATACATTACATACAGAAAAGTAATGAGGAACCACATTCTTGTGATTTTTCAAATTAAATTGAGTTTTAAAAATATCACATCATTTTATTCATGCTAAGTGCAGATTTGAATCATCCAAACGTAAATCACCCTTATTTTATTCGCCTCGTCTAAATATCAGAATCAAATTTGCAGTGCTATTAACTCAGATATTCACATATGGCATCAGCTGGCATAGAGCACACAGTAGAGCCGTACCTAAGTATGCTCATAAAAATGACATTTATAACCCATTCACAAAACATCAACCATCGCTTAATGGCATTTTCTTGTCACCAGGACACTTAGACTCCCAGCCGAGCCTGATGTCCCAGTAGAGTGAGCAGGAGAGGTGTATCCAAACACACAGTGACCTGCACAGCAGCGGCAGCGAGAGCCGAGAGCCACTCCCCTGTGAGCGGAGCGGGCAGGCGGACTACAAGCGCACCTCTCTCTCTCTCTCTCTCTCGCTCCGCGGCTGATGCTTATGAACGAAAAAACGCAAGGGGTGGGGAGTGGGACAAGACCGAGCATAGCACTGAGGAGATGAGAAGAGAGAGGAGGACCATGACTAGCGTAACCCGTGCTCTCCCTCGTTTACTTTCAGACACCGGGCAGAAAAAGAGTGCGCTGGAGAGGAAAGATGTGCGGAGGATATCCTTCCAGAGGCCCAAAGGCACCATGGAGTATGTGGTGAGTAGTAGATGTTGTCTGTCTGATCCAGGTGGCTCTGTTTACATAATGCACCGGTGTGTTTGTGTGTGTGTGTGTGTGTTTGGACTGAGGATGAATGTGTGTACACACAGCTGTATGTGTGTAATTATGTCTGGGATGGAAATGTGTGCGTGCACATCAGGTGTGATTCATTCACGCTGCATCGCTGTTATTATGTGCTGCCGGAGTGACTTTAATTGCTGTTGTTGGTGGTAGTTGGGTTTGTCTTTTTGCAGTGAAGCCAGGTGTTGTGAAAGGAAAATATTTACATTTGAAATGAAATGAGATGGGGATATGTTGTTGTAGAAGTCTGTTCAGAAATATGTCTTTCTCCTGTCTTTATCACTGGAATCGATTTGAGAAAGAGGGAGAGAGCTTTTCCGTGTGCTCTTGAGATGACCTCAAATCAGGTGGTGACTCTCTCCATGGTAACAGTGGCATTGCCGGGGATGCTGGGAGTTCACTTGTGCTTCTGTCAGCCACCTTAAACTGCATGAAATAGAGCTTTATTCAAAAATTATGTGTGTTTATATATAGTTTTTGCAGTAATTAAAAAAAAATATTTATTATGTAAATTTTTTTTATTCTTGTAAATTATTTTGTTGTAGTTTATTTTTGTAAATGTAGTTTATTTTTTTTAAAGGGGGGGTGAAATGCTCGTTTTCACTCAATATCCTGTTAATCTTGAGTACCTATAGAGTAGTACTGCATCCTTCATAACTCCAAAAAGTCTTTATTTTTATTATATTTATAAGAGAAAGATAGTCTGTACCGATTTTTCCCGGAAAAACACGAGCGCCTAGAGGCGTGACGTGTGGGCGGAGCTAAAGAATCACGAGCGCCAGTAGGCTTTTGAGTTGAGAGCGTTTGGAAGCTGTGACACAGATCCAGAGGCTGAAATTTAACAAGAGCAGCATCAGCAAAGGCGTCTCTATGTGGTATGTACTGAAACTGTATATATTTGCTTAGCGGTTTTGGAAAATGACTAAGTTCCACTTTATGTCGTCTTTTTTTTTTTTTTTTAAGCTGTACATGTGGAAAGTGCAGTTTGATGACAACATCGCATGTTGTTTACTTGATGTGCTTACACGCCGATAGCTAAGTTAACACAGAGATATTTGAAGCCGTTTTACTCACCGCATGCGGTTCCAACACACGATCGTGACCCTTTTCCGTTGGGACTGCATTATCCTTAAGAAATAAACAATATGCAAATCCGGCGTCAAACTGGGCCTTGTTTGTAAAACAAGCATCTTCGAAATGCAGGGAACAAACAAAAACACTTGCACAACTCCGTTGATGCTCTTTAAAAATAAACTCCATCCACTGGTCCCTTAATGCTGTTTCTCTTTAGGTAATCTGTGCAGGGTTGTCTTGCCCTGGCAACCAAAAACACACTCCTTTTGTGACATTTCGCGACGCTCTGATCAGTGAAGTATGTTGTGCTCTCAGTGCTCTGCTATACGGGAGCGCGTGCTCTTCCGGCAGAAGTGCCTCAGGACCCATATAAGGAAATTCCGCTCCATCTAACGTCACACAGAGCCATACTCAAAAAAAACTTTCCGAAACTTGTGACAAACCGGAAGAGTTTTTTTTTTTACAGAAATACTCCTTCAAACGTACAACTTAATTTTTGAAACTTTGTCCATGTTTAGCATGGGAATCCAACTCTTTAACAGTGTAAAAAACTCAGTATGCATGAAATAGCATTTCACCCCCCCTTTAAAATATAGTATTGACCTGATATTGAAATGAGATAATATCAGGATCGCTGTTATTTTAGCATTATTTATATACTATTAAACTTTTTGTTACTATTTTGAATAAGCTTTTATTTTTTGTATATCGCTTTCAGTTAAATATTATTTTAATGTTAAATATGAATTTAATTTTATTATAGTGAATTGTTTTTGTCAATTTGTATTAGTATTTGTTCGTTTTAAATATCCTTAGGTTTATTTATTTCACTGTAAGTTCTGTTTTAGTTGTTTTATTTAATTATTACTTTTTTAGTGTTTCAGCTTAAAGTTATAAATATTTTTACTATTTTACATACATCATTTTTTTCAAAAATGTTAAAATGTTAGACTGTTAAAATTTTACTGAAAGCAAGTGTACATTTTATAATATATGATATCAATATCAAAAGCTTTGATTTTTGCAGTTTCTGGGGGGAAAAGTGAGTGGTACCCTTGCAAATCTAGCAGTCATGATGCCAAGGAGTTGTGTGCATTTGCCAATGTATTGCTATGCAGTTTCTTAGATTAATTGATTAGAGCTAGATTAATGTTTACTGGTCCAGGTCAAAAGAGTCCACCACACATTTTCTGATATTCTCTGTAAAATTCTCTCAGGCCAGTCTAAGGTTTTTTTAACCAAGGTGTTTTGTAACCAAGCTCCCACCTTTCTCTTTCTTATTGTCAGTGTTGTGAAACCGTACACTTTCCCTCTGTAATTGCACACCCTAATATCCACACTAACCAATCATAGTGATTTGTGGCCCTGTGACCACAGAGATTGATGGCCAATGCTCTCAGCGCTGCGCAACAACTGTACTTCATTGCTAAGGCTGTGATGAGATCCATGTACCTCAGATGAGTTTTAGCAGATATATAATATAGCAGATATTGGAAGTTGGGGGGGCGATTTGAGGAAAACATGAAGTGGACAGTTTATTACATCCAAACTGGAAGTTGTATGAGACTATTTTGTTTGTGCATGTGCGTTATTATATGTACCATGATTTTGAAGTCTCTTATGCTCAAGACTGTATTTATTTGATGAAAAAATTATCATTATGAAATATTGCAATTTTTAAAGATTTTTTTTTCATTTTGAATATATGTTAAAATGTAATTTATTCCTGTCATGCAAAGCTGAAATTTTTGCATCATTACTCCAGTCTTCAGTGTCACATGATCCTGATTTTAGAGTTTTTAGAGTTTTAGTTTTTTGGGGTAAGTGCATTTTTTTGTAATTAATGCATTGACCACACTCTACCACCTTTAGTAAATACAATATATGTATTATAATATAATATATAATAATATATAATTATTATTATTTATTTTTTTACAAGATAATATGCAGATATGTGTGTGAGGCCGATAAGTAAAGTCAGTGAAGGGTCCCTCTGAAGGATAAATTGAATGCAGACTGTGAGATGGCCCTCTATTATTTATGACCTGCTGTTGTAAGCGATACCCAATGAGAATCAATGATTTGGATCAGGTGACAGAGTGATCTGGTTATCTGAGATCCTGCCACCGGGACATTTATCAAAACGGACGCATGTCACATCTCACAACTGCAACAAGCCACACCATTACAGCAAACACAAGTATACATCATGAAATCTGAATGTGCTTAATTATAGCTTGTGTCTCAAGATAACGACTCAGTTCACTGAATGCGGTTTTCATGGTTCAGTTTCTATTGATGTTATGTTTCCATAATGTTTAATCTAATCATTTGTCAAAGATCCTTTGTAGCATAAAGATGCTTTTGTTTTTATTTGGTGAGGTGTTATGTATTATAATTTTTTAAGCTTTTCAGACTCCGTGGTCATCATGCAGGGAGCTCAATACACTCCTCTGTGCGCTCTTTTGTACGTTTAACCTGACATTTAGAGATTCTTGAATGCTATTTGGAAAGTAGACAATCATCTCCCCATTGCACTGAAGGACAGATATTGTATCTTGAAGGGTAGCGCTCACACAAAACCATGTGTGCTCTTCAAAGATATTGACTAAACACCTAGAGAGTTATAGATTATATAAAAACTGTTTAGTTTAGGTTAAAATGGAAAAAAATCATACAAAAGGAGGATTTAAACTTTTTGGTAGCATGGGTTTATATATTCTCATGCAACACTAGACGAATGTAGCAATTATGAAAACAAAACGGCACTATTTTCTTTTAATATTGCACAATTTTTTAGATTAATGGGAGACAAAACAGGAACTCTATGGTTACCATAATTTAATATGATGCATTTTGTTACAGCTGGACATCTGTAAAAATACATTGGTTGGTTTTAGGGCCTTGCTTTGCAGAGCGAGTAGTTCATTCTGCTTTATTTTATCATTCTGCACCAGTATTGATTTTAGAATGTCACTCCTATTTTATTTTATTTTTGTTTTATTATATTCAAATTATTTTATTTTATTTTATTATTTATTTAGTTTTATTTAAAAAAAAAGAATAGATTTTTTTATTTACTTATTTTTTATAAATTGATCAGCTAGTGAAGACATTTAACAAATGTTTCGCCCTATAAAACATCTTTGATGGTTCAGATTACTATAAAGCTTTTAAGATTTTTTTTCATTATCTAAAAATTGAAAGATTTGTCGAACAATTTTGCATCAAATTTTTTAACCGTGTAAACGTATACTTTTTAATGTGCAAATGTGGATCACAGCAACTTTACCCAGTATTGTATATGGTTCCGTAATTTTATATATCCCCATCTCATAAAACGCATTGGTTGATTTTCACAAGGGCCTTGTTGTGCTGGTCCGACAGATTCAAATGCTTAGTCAGCCCTTAGAAGCTGATGTCTTCATTTTAGAACTTTTTTTTATTTAAGCTAACGAAACAATATTTAACTTTTTTTTGTGTGTGCCTCAACTCTAGGTGGAGTCCCGGGACACACTGAACAGCATTGCGTTGAAGTTTGACACGACTCCCAATGAACTCGTCCAGCTCAACAAACTCTTCTCTCGCGCCGTGGTGCCTGGCAAGGTACTGTATGCTCTTTTAATTTTCAGAGCAGATGGTCTCTATGTCCAGCTGAACTCTATTCCAGTCAATTGCTTTTCTCAGAGTCTAGTGTAATAAAGGGTAAGGTCAAAAATATGCCCTCTCTGAAATGTCAAATGCCTCCTTAAGTAGCAGATTCATCGCGGTGACTCTACAGTCTCACATTAATGAGCAGAGATATCAGGATCCTGAGGGTAAGAACTGGGACTGTTTAAAACTAAGAAATAGTCCTCCGGGTAAAAACTTTGGCTTTTGTAGAGAATAAAAGTTCTGTTTGTTCAGTAAATAGCTCCATTGCTGAGTTGTGCATAGCAGTTCATCTCTTTATTTGACAGTTTGTTTTGTTCGAGATAAAACAATTTTTATGCCTTGATTTATGCTTTAAAATTTTTTTTTTTTAATGTGTCAACGTGTTTGATTTAGATCGGTTTTATTCCTGAAGTACACAACAGCTGTTTAAGAGGTGTGGGAAAAGCAGAAAAATATAACCAAGCCTGAGCCAAGCAGGCCAAAATAGGTGATATATAAAGCAAGCCAACATTTTGCATAAACATCTTGATGAGCGATTACAAATATATTCAACTATTGCATTTATAGCAGCAATATTTTATCATAGGTTGGTGTTTACTTTTGCATTTTGTGACAATTAGAACTTCTAAGAATCAAAAATAGTTTTTCCGATCAGATGAAAATCGAATGGTTTGCATAGAAACTGTTGGCTATTTTATTCTGCTTTGTCTTTCATTCTTTATCATCCCATTATTAATTTTGTTTTATTTAACAAAAAAACTACAGATCTATCAGACAGTGAGTCCATTAATGAAAAGTGTCTCTTCCACTTAAACATCTTGGGAGTTTAGAAGTGATAAGATTATATCTTTGAAAAAAAGAACAGAATATTTTTTAATGCAAAAATTAGTTATATTGACTAGATCTAATCTGACAATGGCATTTGTTGTGTGTGTGTGTGAGATGATAGAAATATACATTTTGTGCGTGTCTTGCTTTTTAGGTGCTGTATGTCCCTGATCCGGAATATATCTCCAGTGCAGACAGCTCTCCCTCCCTCAGTCCCATCAGCCCCCTCTCCCCCACCTCTTCAGAGGCTGACCTTGAGAAGACCACCACAGTAAGTGCCATCAGCGTCTTCATCCAGAGCTTCCAGGGGTTTACGCTTGTCCTTTATCACTGTTTCAAAATGGAAATATGGATTCTGAATGACGAGGTCATGATACTCAAACCACAAGAATTGTGGCATAATGTTGACAGCACATTTTTTTTGTCTCATGAGCATGCAGCATTTTCATATAGCTTTCTAATGTGCTGTCCTGAAGTCCAAAAACTGAATCTGATATTCTGTAGCTCAGTGTGATATTTTTATTTTTAACATTATTTAGAACAGGGATGGAGAAATTTAATAATCCATGTAATAAACTGGGTTTCATTAAAGGCTGTTGAGTATAATATGAAGACTTATTCAGCTCAAAAACAGCAAGTTATTAAGTAAAACGACTTGGAACATGATTTCACATTAATTCAATCTACAGTACGTCTTAATTTATTCAGCAGACCATGTAAAGTGCAATAGAAGTGCTATAGACTATTACTTTGCATACCTTGCATTTTCACACCGATTCAATTATTTTCCATTTATTTTAACCAGCTTTTTTAATTTGTAGTCACTGAGCTGAACCTGTCCAATTAAATTGGGCTAGAGATATAAATCAGCGTCCAAACTCCTTTTCATGCTTAAAGAACTTTTAAAGACCTGCTTTGATCTATGTATATATATATATATATATATATATATATATATATATATATATATATATATATATATATATATATATGCAAATATTTATTCAAATTTAACTTGAGTTGATTAGAAGAAATCCTGCTTTTTTGTTTTGTGTTTTTTTGTCTTATCTTTTTTATTTTGTCTTGTTCTATTTATTGTTTTGTATTGTTCCGTCTCATTTGGTTGTTGTTTTATTTTTCATTTTCCTTGTCTTGTTTTCGCTTTTAATTTTGATTTAATTTGTCTTTTTATTTTGCCAAATTTTTGTTTAGTTTTGTCTTCTCTCATTTTATTTTATTTTATCTTGTTTTGTTTTCTCTTTGTTTTTTTGTTTTTGTTTTTTAGTTGTTGTTTTTTAAAAGCTGAACCTAATAATAAATCGCCTTGAATTATAATGCATAAGTCTTATGTACATATTATATATTTGTGTGTTGGTTAGAAGCTCCAGTTTCCATTAATTATAATAATAAAGTGAAAATGTAGCCTTCATATTCTTCAGTAGTTTTCCATTTGTACTCCATAAACACTGTACATATTTAGAAAATCATAATGTTGAATAAATGATAATTGAATTTTCATTTTTGGATTAACTTTTTCTTTAATCTCAAACTGTTTTTTGTCCACAAGAGGGTGGTGATGAATTTCCCCTCTTGAGTACTGCTGTTATTCCTTTATAAAGCCAAAGATTCAAGTAATTGTTGTATTCAGACAGATTGCATTCCTCCCGGCTATGTTTGTCCCTAGTTGGTGATATTGGATGACAAAAAAATAAGGAAGATCTATTTGAAAGATCACCATGCATGGCTACTTGTGAGCTCATCTGTCCTTGTGTGTTTTAAGGGTCTTATTTGTGTCCTGGACTGCCGTTTTGAGGTTGCCAAATGGATTGTGTCACCTCTGTTGGATTAGTGTGTGTCCCTGTGTGTAGTTCCGACTCCATATGGTCATGGATTTGCTGGTCATGCTGCCCATTGCCAGAGATTCAGGGGTACACACTTGCATTTCCTTATGAGTCATCAATGGATAAAGCATGCACAGGCACACTTTCACTCGCCTGTACTGACTTCACACATGCCTCTCACGATTAAGAATTCACACACATATGCCTGTAATTTTAATAGCCTGGAGTTACATTACCAGTTTTTTATAAAATATATTTTAATTATATAAATAAAATTATTATTTCCCCCATGATGCGAAGCTGAGTTTTCAACATCTTCTGTGTCACATGATCCTTCAGAAATCATTATAATTTGCTAATTTGGTACTCAGGAAGCATTATTAGAATTATTATTACCATCATCATTATCAAACTTGAAAAATTGTGCCTGCTAAATGTTTCAGTGGAAACTTTTATTTTGGACCCTTTGTTTGTATAGAAATTTCAAATGAAAAGCATCTGCTAAATGAATAAATGTAAATGTAAATGTCTTTAATGTCAGTTTTAATTATCTGAATGGATCCTTGGTGAATACTAGTATTAATTAATTATTTTAAAATAAACGAACTAACAATGTTTATACTGTAGTGTATATTTGGCTAAATCTTCCAGTAAAATTTCACCCGAAAATGAAATGATTATTTTTGTCCCCCTCATGTCATTTCTAACCTCTACGACTTTCTGTCCTCATTAATAAACCATTATTTATTACTTAACATGCTACTCATGGCCCATCTTTTGCAGGTCACATACAGTATGAGCATTTTTGTTTTTTTTATGCATGCAGTTAGTAGACTACTTCTATACTGATATAAGACTACTATATCTGATTCTCAGCATCACTTGCTTGATCACTCCAGTAAACAACCTGGTTTTCTTTGATTAGTATTAAACGAGCATGTGATGTTTGTTTGTATCAAGGTTCCTCAGTGTGTCTGGGTTTCACTGAGCTCTTTGTGTGAAAAGCTGGAATGCATCGGGCGAGGAGTCAATATCTGAAAATGTGATTTTAGCTCAAATCCAGGAGTCTCAGTTTGTTCACATTTCACCTCAACTTTCTTCTACAGTCTATGTGACATTTTGTAAAGCTAAAAGTAAGTTTTTATAATCATTAGATTTGTATTGGTGTGTCAGCACCAAGTGATTTTCCTTTTTCTTGTCCTATAATGAGCTTTCTCACACACAAAGATGCTGACAGTCACTCAACCTGTGCTGCATCATGTTAGGAAACCTGCCTCGGTCTCCTTGGTTTCCGCCTGTCAGCTTTCTTACAGCAGAGAGCCCTCAAGGGATTTACCTTATGCCTTAATGGGTTGTTATTTCCAAGCCTCCTTGTTATGATGACTGTGTGTGTGTATGTGTGTGTGTGTGTGTGTGTGATTATGTGTAGGTGTTAGTGGATGTATCATAAGCTCAGGGTTGGGCTGCATTCAGTGTGATGTGGCGAGGGCTACCACTGATTGAGCTGTTTCTCACTCACACTTCATCCCGACAGGATTCAGATGATGTCCATCGGAGGCACAGCACTCCCGGTCATGGGCCCCCTCGGCCAGCCAGAGTGGTGTCATCCACCTCCGAGGAAGAAGAGGCGCTTACGGAAAAGTTCCTTAAAATGAACTGCAAATACATCACCGATGGCAAGGTAAGTTTCAAACTAAATCAAACTAAAAAACTAAATCTGTTAGTCAAGTGCATTTTCTCATCTATTGGGATGTTGCGATGGGGTTTTGTGGCAAAACTTGTTAACTTGTTAAATAAACCTATTCAAAAGATATATACTAGTGCTATCAAAATATGTTTGCAAAATATAGGTGTTTTTACTGTGTATATTTATTATACGTGTGTGTGTGTGTGTCTGTGTGTATATATATATATATATATATATATATATATATATATAAATATATATATATACATGCACACACACACATGAATATATTTATATAAGATATAATTAAATATAAATATATACACATAAATACATGTAAATATATTCAAAATATATACAGTTTATATATATATATATATATGTGTGTGGTTGCATTACATGTCAATCTCTTCATGCCTAAGTGGGCGTTTTGTGGTCCCCCAATGTGCAATAACAAGAACAATATGTTCCTTCTTTGCTCTGATAATCAAATCTGGCCATAGAAGAGTATTGTATAATGGTCCATCTTCCTCTTCTGTTCTCTGTCTTTCAGGGTATAGTCAGTGGCGTTCTTTTGGTCACCCCAAACAACATAATGTTTGACCCTCATAAGTCAGACCGAATGGTGCAGGAGCGAGGATGTGAGGAGTACGGGATCATGTGCCCACTGGAGGAGGTGCAGTCTGCAGCCATGTGTAGGGAAATCACCGACATCAGGGTCCGAGATCTGGTGCCACCGTAAGTTGCTCGATGGCCTAAGAGATAGTTCAACCAAAAATTCAATTTGCCATTTGCTCACCTTAAAGCTGGTCTCAACCAAAAAAGAGTAGAGTATTTTGAAGATTGTTGGTAGCCAAACAGTTGATATAGTCCCCATTGACTTCCATAGTATGAAAAATAATTACTATGGAAGTCAATGTGAACCAGAATCATCTTTACACTGGAAATGCATGACTTAAATGACACGATTCATACTGATTTTTGTTTGGTCAACCAAGAGATCTGGAGCTAAAGCCTTCTGTAACTGAGGGGAGCCATCTCAAGAGGGCGCCTCGTCTCAACACAGCCAATGCAACACACCGAATCCATGAGACGGGCAACGACAGTGCCAGTACAGCCCCTCGTAGCACAGAAGCATCTCTGTCCGAAGACGTTTTTACAGAGTCCGAACTTTCTCCAGTCCGTGATGATGCCCTTGCAACATCTTCTGATGAGCTGCAGCAGATAAAGTCCTCCGGTGCGTCTTCTGAATCGGTGCAAACCATCAACCAGGCTGCCACAGCCGCAGAAGAACCCTCAATGGTTGACAAAAAGGATGTAAAAGAAGCTGTACAAAATGCAGAAACTGAGGGAAAAGGATGGAGGGATAGTGGTATCGAGCAGAGTCTGATTACTAGAGATTTATCCAGTGAGCTTGTGTCTGTGGACATAACGAGGGAGCAGCCTGCAGATGAGGCCAAATCACGCTCCACATCTGAGTCGCTTTGTTCAGATACTGTGGCTGTTGAGGATTTAGCAAAAGCCCATGAGACACAGAAGAGCATGGAAACTCGGACTATGCAATCAACCAGTGAAATAAAGGAAGGAGAGCAAGGGATGTCCAATGAATTCACACCAGCTAATGAGATTCGAGCAGATGAGGGAAAGAGCACAGAGGAAGGTTAGCACACTTGTTAATGTCAACACGAACTTAACTTATCTGATCCTTTTACTATGTTGACAAGCTTAGTGCCCTGGATTCATAATTTCACATTATTTTCCCCAAAATTCTTTGCATTCTGTTTTAAAAACATGCATGTGTATATTATTAGTGATACAGTTTTTGTGTTAGGTTTCGATCCGCTTTAAATGTTGACAAGTGTATATGCATTTATACACATGCATGTTTTGATGACAGAATAACTTTTTGGGGAAGATAATCTGAATATATAGAAAAAAGTAAATTTTTTATACATTGTTATTATACATGTTGACTTTAAGCTTATTTCTCATTGTATTTATCTTTCCAAAGTGTATTGCTTATATAAAATATATCCAATTCTTGAGGACATAACAGAATGTATAAATATATTGAGGTGTCAGCCTACATATGATCCTGTTGTATCACTGCTGCAGTCTAATAAGGATGAGGCCCTAAAAATAAACTGAAAGAAACATTTTCAGTTAGTCACGCTGAATTGGCTGTAGATCCACAGATTTAATTTGCTCTGCAGCACACTAACAGCTTCGGCTCATTCAATATGACAGCTTCTGTGCTGCATCCAGCATATACTCAAATAGAGATGAGTAAAAATAGAATGCAAGATTCAGGTTTTAATTTGACACGGTGAGATAACTGTGAAAAACAGGTGCTTTTTGCTGTTTGTTTCCTGTCCCAGTTGTGCCGGGGTCCAAAGGCAAGCAGAAGTCCAAGACGCACAAGTTCCTGTGCCTGCGGGTTGGCAGGGCCATGCGGAAGACTTTTGTTTCCCATGCCAGTGCCTCCATGCAGCAGTACGCCCAAAGAGACAGGAAGCACGAGTACTGGTTCGTTGTTCCTTCTGAGAGGTCAGTGCTATTCCCAGTTTGGCTGAACTCCACTTTAAATGTCAGCTTCCTGTCCTGCTAAAATGGAATTGTTTACTGATCCACTGCTCCAGACCCAGGTGTAGTATGTTCTTTACCTAGAGATGCGCAGTGTACTGACTTTTTACTTTATTAGTGATTCTTGCCAAGATTATAGACTATGCTAAAGGTTAGGCATTAGAACGAATATAATTGGCACAATGTGTAATGGATGTTTGTTCTCTGGACATCAATTATGTAACATGATACATAAAATTATGCTGTTTATAGATGTATTACCTTGACAGCACTGAACATTGTTTGATCTAAAACGTTTAAGAATTACAAAAGTAATTTCTCCACTAGAAATTCCTATTTCTATTAAATATTTAATAATTGATGTATTTTTTTTTTTTTACACTGTTGTTCAAAAATTTGGTTTCATTAGATTTTTTTTTTATATAAAAAATAATAATTTTATTCAGCAAAGATTCATTATATTAATCAAAGGTTACAGTAAAGACACTTATAATCTTACAAAAGTTTCGGTTTTAAATAAATGCTGCTCTTTTGAACTTTAAAGTCATCAAAGAATCCTGAAAAAAGTGCGACCGCGTCTACAAAAATACTAAGCAGCACAACTCTTTTCAACATGCATAATAATAAATGTTTCTTGCACAGATAATCAGCATATGTGAATGATTTCAGAAGGATCATGTGACACTGAAGTAATGAAAATTCACGGGAATAAATTACTTTTAACGTATTGAAATAGGGAAGTTGTTATTTTAAATTTTAATAATATTTCACAATATTATTAACTTGTAAATAAACTTTCAAAAACTATTAAAAAAGTTAACATTTTAAACAAAAGTGTAATTTTTTATATAGTATTAAAATAAAAACATTTTTAAAAGTATGTATAAATGTTTGTTTTTTTTAGATTTTTTATTTATTAACTATTATTTTCTTAGCTTTGCATTCATATTTTTTCATGCTGTCTCTGATACTAATAATGAAATTGTTTGTTTTTGTTGTTTTACTTGTAAGACCCTTATGTAACTGACCTCTTTTATGATTGGCTAAGCTTTATATATATGTGATGTCAAACTTAAGCAATCAATTTTTTGCAGCTAATGTTTCAATAAATGGTCTCTGTGGCCCGGGCAGGGAGCTCTAGTTTGTTAAAGTGTTTCCACGGCACAACCGTATACCAAGGATAATTTGATTTCTCGTTATATGACTCTTTAAGAGTACAGCAGGAGTGTGTTGAGGGTTAGTTTGGGCTCAAAATGTTTGTCTAAGCATTTACCAACATGAATCTGCTAGGTTATCTGATGTCAATCCTTAGTCTCTTTTTGGAACGAGATCAGTCTGGTGCCACTCGAAGTGACTGTGACTAATTACCTGACCTACTAATCTAAATGTTCAAAAGCAAAGCCTAATGTAATCCTTCACAGAATCTGTTACTTTTGTATAATACAGCTATTCAGCCACAGTCAGACAGATTAAGAGAGATTTGCATGCTCCATATGTGCGTTTTCATCTCCAAACTGAATTATGCATGGATCAATGTTTTTTTTTTTCAACTTTCCAATCAACATAATTAGCTAAAACTATATTATCTCTAATAGATGACAGTCTGTAATGTGATTCCATATTTATGACCATTACAGATCATTTAAAATCGAATAGGGCATTTGAAAAATCACTTTGTGCTGCATACATTCTCTCCAAAAGAGTGGCGTGAAAAAGCATAATTTCACCCTTTGACTTCTGTTTAGTCTGCTGACACATCTGCTCATCAAGTTATGATGTTTACATACAGTAACTTGTTTTGTATTCCTGATTTTAAGAGTGTATTTGAGAGATCAGTTGTTCACAAATGGTTTTTGACCTCCATCTGGACCTGTTAAGCTGTTAAGCATTCGTGTCAGAGTGGCATCCATGCAAAAGAAGTGTCATTATGTATCAAAGATGTGGCTATGGCAAGGGCAGCACATATAACTGCTCTACTGTTGTCTGACCCAGTTTGGTGGCCAGTCGCATGATCCTTATGAGTATTGACAATGGTCCATTTAGTCATTTCTGAACTGCAAAGGAACATCAGTTTTAGCTGGTGCTTGCCTACAGGTACATGTGTACTTCTCACAGCCTGTAAGATGTCCCCAGGAGTCGCCTGGATCGCATCCAAATCTCTCTATGACCAGGTCAACGTGTGTGTGTATATGTGCATCAGTGCTATCTGCCAGCAAGACTAGGACAAGGTTTCATCACTGTCAACATGCTGTAATCACCTATACGATGCTGTTGACATAGACCATTATAAATTGAACAGAGCAATCCAGGAAAGTGGTATATCAGACTACGGACGTGCATTGTGGTTTGTTTTGTTATAGACAGTTAGTACCTGGACCCTATTTTAACTATGCAATTTTCATACAAATAAATTAGTATTATAATGTATGCCATAAGCTATGGTTCTTACACTTTCTGACCAATGAAATCAAAAGCAATAAAAATTTACATTGAATGTAGACATAATATAGAAATGTCTGACATTTGATTTTTCCATAAATGGTTTTATCATTTATTTGTTTGTTTGTTTATTATTAATATTATGTTGATTACATGAACCCTGTTTACAAATTAACTTTATTATTTATTTTAATTTAGATAAAACCTAAATGATAAAATTTGCAAAGCATTTAAATTCCATAATATAAAACCTACTCAAAGCAACAGGATATTTAGCTGAAAAAAGTAAAAGAAAAAAAAAAAGAAGAAGACATTTTGTCCAATTGGTTTTTAATGAATTATACAGTTTTTTTTTTTTTTTTTTTTAATTAGAGGTAGAATTTATGGAAAACCTGGAAACATCGAAAAAATTCTACTAAAATCATAATTTTATTTAAATGATTTAATTTTAATTATGATATCCAGGCCTGAAAAAGTTATGGAAATAATTAAATATAAATTTAAAATTAAATCAATTAAAAAAACCATTACAACTAGTAATGTAAGTCGCTTTGGATAAAAGTGTCTGCTAAATGCATAAATGTAATTTAATTTAATCACAAATTTGATGGAATTTCATTGGTTGCAAGTATGAGACCCTTAAGAATGATGAATTATGCAGAATACGACCAGTGATATTAATTGGTGCGCATATTTTTCGTTCTATAGCCTTTTTATTACAGTAAATCAGAAATTCTAATTTTATATTTTTAAAGGGAAAAACACAGCGTAACAAAGAATTGTAATTCTTTTTTTTTTTTTTTTTGGATGCAAGTGTTAATGAAGAGCTGGCCTTGAGGAAGTCCCGTTTGACCTGGACTTGTGTTATTTCTTAATCAATTTTTGTGTGTGTGTTTCCTGTAGGTCAGACCACCTGTATGCGTTCTTTGTCCAGTGGACCCCTGATGTGTTTGGAGAAGGTTTGTGTGGACTGACGCGGGAGCCTGGGTTTGTAGTGGTTAAAAAGAACCAGGACGCTGAAAGCGGGGAGCATGAGAAACCAGTACCTGATATCACATTCAAGGACTGGGAGGTATGAACAACTGCTGGAAGATAAGTCTTAACCTGAATGCCAAAAATATCAGTTAAATGCAAAGCCTTGTATACATATTATGCATTTGATGATGTTTAAATATAATTTACTATTTTAATGATTTGTAGTGTGTGTGTTTATTTGATTTAATTCAGGCATCTGTTTTTAATTTAAACGTTGTGCTGCTTTGATGCTGATGTCTTTGTTGCGATTGTGTTGTCATGTGATCATGAATATTCTTATGTGATGTTTATGTTCTCTCCTGAACATATGAGCCTGTTATTCACAGCAGCACTGGAGTGTGTGTGTGTGTGCGTGTGTGAGTGTTTGTCTGTTTCTTTCAGAGTTCATATCCTCGTCAGCAGCTTCAACCATGTTTATGCACACATGCTAACATTTAAGTATGAATGCATGCTTGTTCCTGTTGCCAGTCACTGTCAATGTCCGTGTAATGTCTTGTTGCAGTGTCTTATTTTCATAATGACATCTTTCCCTTCAAAGGATGTGATGAACTGGTATGTTACATATATCCTTTCATTGTAATGTGTGTTTGACTTGGCTGTTATTGTACTGAGTGTACATCTGCAAATGGACACAATAATTTCATCCTCCCTCTTGAACCACTTACTCCAGTGAGTAAGACTATATGACAGAGACATGTAGATTATGCTTTTTATTGTTTTAGAGTAATTACTGTAAACAACACTCAGTGAAGAAGATAAAGAAAATATGATCGTTAATTGACCAATAGTTTATATCTTCTTGAGATCCAGCTATTCATTTTTGTCTATTTGTCTGCATTTAGGTCCTGGTAGAAGACACCAGTGACCAATATTATAATGACGAATAATATTAATGCTATATAATTACGAAATACTGTTAAGATAAAATATGAATATCATTTTTATCATTAACAATACATTTCATATGTGCACAAAAGTGTAAAATATGTCATTTCAAAAATTCAAAACCTATTTGTTTGCTTGGTTTCTTGGGTCTTTTTATTTTTGACATTTCTATTGGTATTTTAACCTTTCTATTTGTTTATTTTATTTATTTTATGTATGTGTACTTTATTTTATTATTTTGCTGACTTTAAGTGGAAATTTTCTAGATTGCATAAATGTGCATTTTTATTAAAATATGACCTATTTATCTTATATTGTACAATATTTCCAGTTAATTTTTTTGTTTGTTTATTATTATTATTATTATTATTATTATCATTTTATTTTATTTTTACTTTGCTGGATCTCGAGAGGATACTTTCTAGGCTATATAAATGTGCATGTTTATTAACTTATTAACATCTTCTAGATAGCTATTTGACTTTATTAATTTTTCTATAAAATATGACTCAAGCCCTGTGCAGCCTCTTATCTGGGCTGGCCAGAGGGAAGGCCACATGAGTTCATGCTTTTCTGTTGCCCTGCCATCCCATTGGTCCCTCTGGTTTATAAACAGCACAAAGCCTCTAGTTCACTTCTAAGAGTGTCTGTACCTCCGTGGGTCCACGTGGATACTTAATATCGCATATACACCTGCATATCTCGGGACTCTCTGCAGAAGTGATGTTTTTCTCCAGAAGAATTAAGGAGGGATGTCAGCTGACGCCCAAATACAGCTTTGGCCTGGTAAAAAACACATGCCCTTTGGTTGTAATGTTTGTGTGTGACTGAGCGACTTTTGCTTGAGTGCACTTGACATGCACACTGAATAGAATAGTGTGCTTATGCATGCAAGCAGCTGTTGCTTTCTAAGCTTGAAAATTGCTGTAATTTAGACATGATGGTAAAGTCTGCATAAACGTTTTTGCCGTAGACTAGCACACTTATATTTAAGTATGCATTACATACTGTGTACTAAGTATAGTATTTATTCACGCGCATAACGCAGTTCTGGTTTTACGCTAAATTTATCAAAGTGCAACCGCCTCAACGTCGTCGGTAGTTTTTCCACTTTAATGTTCCCTGGTTAAAAGTTTCGCATTGTTATGCAAATAGATAAACGGGTGGAAAGAAATGAAACAGAAGGCATGGTTCCCACTTCGCTGCTGCGTCTAAAGTTAGCTGTTTTGAGCGCAGTGTATTTTTAACTCGCTCTGCTCTTATTGCTCGAGACGCAGTAAATGTCATGACAGAATTCCTTCTTTCGTTTTTGAGCAGCACCGCACCGATTGCGTTTGTTTGTTCTGTCGCGATTATAAATTAAAACGCCGCCTCCGTCATAAAAAGCTCTACAAAGAAAACTGCTTGGTTGTTTTTTTGGTGAAAGCTGCAAGTGCATGTTAAGAGCATTAACAGTGTATGCGTAGATTGCACATTCAGTATAAAGCATGCTTTCTGCTTTTAAGAGTTAAATCTAGTGGCATTACTAGGGATGGGATATGTGAGCATGGGTATATGAACTCTACAAGTAAGAGGAGCAAGGAGTTGTTGTGGGTAATGTGTTTTTCATTACCACATATCTATTTATCAAAATATTCAGTTACAGGAAATACAAAAACGTGTGGTGGCTATAGATTGTAGACGTTAATATTCAGTTCACAGCTGCATATTTTTTGTTTTGTTTGTCTTTAATTATTTAAAATGTAGCCTAATATTATATATATATATATATATATATATATATATATATATATATATATATATATATATATATATATTATTTTTTATGTTATACATACTGTACCTATAATATACATTATAGTAAGAATATTAGATGAAAAAATATACAAGTAATGTTTGCAGTAATATGCAATAATAACATGTTTGCAACTCATCAAATTAACCTGTTTTTTTTTTCCTTTTTCTTTTGTACACCTGCTTAATATAATTTTATAGTGTACATTTACGTATTTTATCATAAATATAAAAAAAACAGTAATTGTGAAATTTTATTACAATCTCAAATTACTGTTCTTGACTTGATTCTTGACCTACTGTTTTGTGATCAAATAAATGGAGACTCAAAAACATGGTTTACTTATTTATTCTTTGATTTAAATATTATTCGGGCAGACAGCCATAGCGACAGATGTTCAGTGCTTCAGCTTTCTAAAACGCTGTTTTATGTTGTTTAGAGAGCAGCTGGTCTGAGGAAGTTGTTGCAAACGACGTGTGATCCATCTTTGAGACAGTGTTGTTTGATCTGGTCAGGTGAATCCTGTTAGATTAAGCTGATTCATAGCACATGAGACCCAGCAGTTCTGATGCAGCTGTCTGTGGAAACACACCGCTCAAGTGGTATTTAAAATGCTTTCGCCAGTCATTTAGTTCTTATTTACTGCAGTTTTTATTTTGGTCTTCTCATTTAGGTTGTGCAAAACAAGTAAATGGCTTGAACTTACTAACGTGTCCCTTCCTCCATCTCCAAGTTTGGGAGTTTAAGCTGCAGAGGAACAAACCAGATAACCTTTCTCCCTTCACACATACATTTTTGGATGTCAGGCAGATTCTCATGCAACACTACTATTCTGTCTGTGCATTAGGTAGTTTCTGTGACCGAGTACTACCGGCGGATAGATGCGCTAAACAGTGAGGACCTGCGCTCGCTCTGCAAACGTCTTCAGGTGCCACATGCTCAGCTCCACACGTGAACCATCACAAAAGCCGCGGCATGTCTGCTGATCATTTCAACATCAAACTCAAGAGTTATGATACTGTATGGAAATCAACCCAAATCTGATTGGGTTTCACAAATGGGATTTAAAAAATACTCTTCTGCTGTTTGATCTGAATCAGAATGCACAATAGCTGTGTTACAGCATTTGTTCCCCTTGATCAGCAGATTGCACTGGTCTTTATGTGGAGTGTGGAATAATAAAACTGGCCCTGAGTTGAAATACAGCCGTTTTTATATGAAATGACACTTAAAATGCTGATAGAATTTCTACAATAATAATAAAACTGGATATCTGTCAACTGCCACTTCTATCTGGATGACAAAATGGGTTTTAGATGGCTTGAAAAAGAGGAAGCAATAAATGTAGCAAATACAGGTCCCTCAGAGACCTTTCCAGAAGGGTTTTATCAAGTAAAAGTCTAAAAGTAGTTGCATTTGACTGCAGTGCTTGTTCAGACAGCAATCATCACACACTTAAAGTCAACATGACATTACATTTATTGCTATTTACTTTATTTAATACACTTAACTGGTCATACAGTATTATTGTGCCTGATTCTTCACTGTATTTAGTGCTTTTTCTTTTTACCTTTGTTGATCAATCAGAAAATTTAATATTTTTGTTCTATTATATTATTATAGCATATCATTATTGAAGTATATTATTATTCACTGCCTGATTTTAATGAGAATGTAATTTTATATTTATTGTTATATTTGTTTTGCATTGTATTATATTATGTAAGTATATTATTATAATAGTTATATATTTTAGTCATTTTGCTTTTATTGCTTGCACTGCTGTTGTATTAATGAATCATTCCACATTGACAGCAGCATATTTCAATGAACTGTTTAAAATTAAAATGTTATTTTTTAAATAATTTAATTTATATTAGCAATAAGTATACTATAATAATTTATATATTTTAATCATTTAGTTTTTATTGCATGTTGTTTTTATTAGTTGTTATTTATGGCTATATTTTGCATTCTAAAAATAATAATTTGCTCCTCCATTTCTCGATTTTAACAAGGCAGTAAGGGTTCATGTTAACTATGTAGGCATTGTTAGAAGGAACATGTTGTAGGTACTGCAGTCTAATAATTATTGCACTTATTTAATGCCTGTCTCAAACTTGTATGCATTATTTCTTATTGAATATCATGCTTTAGTCCGAAATACATCACATTATCTTAGTAAAATGCTTGTGAATGTCATTTCATGTTGACTTTAAAGGAAAACCCAATCCTGAAAGTGTGTTGATGAGGTCTCCCTAACCCTGTTCCCTGCAAACATAAAACAGTGCAAACATCCAAGATTTTGAGGCTTTACTGGATATATTTTTGTAAATCTCCATAAAAAAACAAAACAAAAACATGAACTCCAAATCTGAGGTTTGTGGATTGTCAATTCTTGATGTGATCCTTGGATATTTGCCTTGGTTTGCATTGCTGTTGGCAAACTACCCAGTTTTCCTGCTAACCTTTATTCCAGTGCTTAACTATGGTAATACTTCTCATTCCTTAACCTGTGAGAGAAGCCCTTCGGTACATTCTCATGCCAGCCAAACCTCACTGATCTCCATCCATACATCCATCTTTCTCTGTCTACATCAGTTGTGTTGTACCGATGTAGAAGCACACATTAGCAGATTTAAAGCTTGATTAGTTTGGCTGATAAATGTGTGTCTCTGTAAGCTTCACTCCTCATGTCCTGTAGTTTCTCCTGTATTGAGCTGTACTGCTTTAGATGCTCTCTATGGAAGGGCATGATACCATTTCACAATTTTGCAAATGTTCTCTTACTTTGAAAGTACTGATTACATGGCATGTTTTAGATTACGTTACCTGATATGACTGGTACAAGTTACCTGGAGTCTAAAGTCCTAAAAAAGTATTTTTATTGGATGATGCATGGCAGGGCTGGGAAGTGATAGATTAAAGCAATAAGCCCCAAGAAGCTGTGGTTTACAGTGAATTTATAACAGCTAAGGGGCGTTGGTAGGCACGACATGAAGCGGAATGACTAAAACCCCCTTAGCTGTTATAAATTCACTGTAAACCATGGCTTCATGGGGCTTATTGTTTTTATAAAACGGTTATTCCATATATGTAGTAATGTTTCACAAACTAAAACAGAGCAAATAAAGTGTAATGATATTAATGAAAACAGTCTTCGTCCACCAAACAATGTAGTTCCTCAGAATCAGTTGTGGTTGCAACAAAGTGGAACAAACGTAAAAAACAAAGGTGTATGTTTGTAGAGTAATTTACAACAGCTTCGAACACGGCTCAGCCAATCAGAATCAAGGACCGGGAACTATCCATTTTAGATAGATAGATAGATAGATAGATAGATAGATAGATAGATAGATAGTGTAAGTTACTCGATATTTACTTTATTCAGCTGTTGTATAAATGAAAATCATAAATAATTATCTTGAAAATGTAACATTTTAAAATGACAGTAACTATATTGTAATAAATACCATCACAGATATATATAAAACACATAAACAAGACGATAATGTGTGATAATCTATCTAATCGATAGATAGAACAAAGAATAGGCTGAACAAATGATAGAAAGAATGAATTATATATTGAATGAACAACAGGTAGAACAAACAAATAAAAGGTCGAACAAAAGATAGAACAAATAAACGACTGATAGATAGAATTAATGAAGGATAGATCGAAAGAATGATAGATAAACGAATAAGCAAAAGGTCAACTGATATTTCAAACTATAGAATGAATGGATGCTAGATAGAATGAACAAGCATTAAAGATGGAGTGAGTAAATGAGGAATATATAAAAAGGATGGATGGAACAAATGATAGATAGAACGAATGAACCGTGTGTTATTTTAAAGTTTTCTAAAGTAATCTAACCTTAAATATACCGGATTGTCCACATTTGTGTGCTCTCAGTGTAAGAGAATGTTAGTGAAATCTAGGAATAATCAAATAGTGAGATCCTATTTATCAGCTCTTTTTCTTTCCATTTTGAATCAGATCACAACCAAGGAAGAGGTGAACTCCAAACACATGGTGAAGAGTGACCCAGAACCCGAATCCTTCAGGCCCAGTCTGAACGAGCCCAGTGTCCTTCTGCAACCTGATCAGATCGAAAAGGCAAGTTATAGTTGATTTTGGCTCCATATCTACAGTATATGTTGACCTTATCATATTTAAACTCTGATGCACCTTAACTTTGGGCTAGCTCTCATGGGACTCTTGTGGCATTTTCATTATACACTTGTGGCATTTCAGCTGTTGTATAATTGGCTCCCAGAGGCCTTTATTTGTATTATACATTTACTTGAAGTTGCTTCCATGTGCCCTTTCTGTGCTGTCCTGATCTTTTGGGGCTTTTCTTTACTCATTTCTGGCCTGTAACTCCAATCCTCAGCTGGCCAAGCACCTCCCCCCCAGGACGATTGGCTATCCCTGGTCTCTGGTGTTCAGCACATCCAAACACGGCATGAGCATCAAGAGCCTGTACCGCGCCATGCAGGCCCAGGACTCCCCGGTACTCATGGTGATCAAGGACAGTGACGGAGAGGTATAAGTGTAAGCTTCTGGGTTTTAGCTAAAGTGTGTGGTTTTTCTTTGAAAAACCCATTCGTTTTCATTGGCCAATTAGGATTATATTCTTGGCTATTGCATTTCCTCTCTGTCATTTAATTTTCTGGTTGCAGTTTTTGTATTAACAAATTTTATGGAGTTTCTTACTGTGAAGCATTTTGGTCAGTCTTGTGGCTGTTTTGAAACTTGTTTCTGGAAATATGTATGTGTGGATTGTGAAAATGACATAGTCTTGTAAAGCATGGCTTTCACAGTATGAAGTTAATCAAATATTCAAAAAAATCTTATTTTTTGCAGCTGTTTGGAGCTCTCGCTTCAGAGCCATTTAAAGTCAGTGATGGCTTCTATGGCACTGGAGAGACATTCGTTTTCACCTTCTGTCCAGAATTTAAGGTGGGGAACAAATTAATTAATTATACATGTATGTCTTAAATGGAGAATATGTGTGTGTGTGTGTTTGCATTGCATTAAACAACTTGAACTTCTCTAGGTCTTCAAATGGACTGGTGACAATATGTTCTTCATCAAAGGAGATATGGACTCCTTGGCTTTTGGTGGTGGAGGGTATGTAAATAATTTGGCATATTTCATTTATCACAAACTGTATACTGTATAGTGTATAAATGAATTCTTATTTTGTACTTTTAGGGGTGAATTTGGGCTGTGGTTGGATGGTGACCTCTATCATGGCAGAACTCACTCATGTAAGACTTTTGGAAATCCAATGCTCTCGAAAACGGAGGACTTCTATGTGCAGGACATCGAAATATGGGCCTTTGAATAACAAACTAACCCCCACCTCCACCTCACAGACTCGGTTCACAATAAAGCGTGGTTATAAGGCCACATCACTAGACCCCAATAACTAATTGTACACCCTCCACTTGGCTCCTAAGAAGCCCTGATAGAGGCAGCGTACACTGTCCTTCACTTCTGCAAATGGTCAGCATGGGTGGCTGTTCTTTGCTGGTGTCCCATTGAAAGTTTCTTTAACCATTTGCAGCCTGAGGTCCTCTAGTTTTGAGGATAAGGAAGGGCGCTAATGGCTTAATCAGAATGTTGTAGAACTTTCCAAAAGAAATGTAGCTCCAGACCCTCCAAGGAGTCATAAAATAATGGGTTTTCAGTCCTACTACTTTCTTCAACTGTAGCATTGCATCTATTTCAAGCACTTTAAATATCTAACCTCAAAACCCCATTATTTATCTGTGTCTGTGTACTCACACAGGCTCTATATACTCAAAAGCCACTACTTAATGTAATATTCAGTACTGTGTTGCTGTAAAAATGTGGAGTAACATGCAAATTCACATGTGGTGCCCTTTTCATGTTCGTATGCTTTCCTGCAAGTCCTTCGTTTGGCTTTAAGGAAGCCATTTTAGTGGGTGGAGCATCTGAAGGAGTATATATACATATATAAATACATATAGCAATTATATATTTATACCTTTATTAGTGTACTGTGTACATAACTACTTCCCATATTGCTGTTATGTGTGACAGTGATATGGTTTGCGCTACTTTCCTTGTAAATTTGTTCTAGTAGGTAAATTTCTATATGCACATGACATTAACGCTAATCCAATGTGAACGTGGAGTTTTCATCAGGTAGCCGGTCTCTTGAGACGGGCTCTTCTTCTCAACGGTAACCTGGGAACCGTATATAAGGTGACCTGGGCGTTTGAGGGTGATGAAATGATTGGTGCAACCAGAGCCCATCTCTGGGGCTTAAGGATGACTGCTGTCAGCGATCATGAGGAGTTACTGCAACATTTACAAAGAGGCACATCGACACAAAAGTTGTTGGAAAAACTGGGAAGTTATGGGAAATTGACTCTTTTAGCAGTGTTCAGACTTAAAGTTTAGCCAAGAAATGTCAGTTTCCCATTGTGGCCAGCTGAAAACATGCCCAAACATTTGATCCGACTGCGTGCATCTGTTGTCAGAGCAGATGTCTTGCAGTGAAGGTCTGATGCTCTCTGCATGATGTGGGATCGTGAAGCCGAAGGACTCGGAAACCCTTCTGGGGCCAACTGCACATTGTTGGTCTTCCAGTATTTGATGCCCATGTGGAGGCTCAAGGAAATGTCATTAATCCTCTTGAAGATCCACGATTATGTATCAATGTATTAATCACAATAAAATCTATGTAATAATGGTGTTTTGGTGGTTTTGTGTGTGCATGCATGAAGGAGGAAAACTTAAGGTCTGAAAGTGTCGTACAAAATTTTTGGATATTACAAAAATAAATACAACCTCGCATTAAGTCAATCATGTTTACACACTGCCTCTGAAATTGTATCCGTCAAAAAAAAAAAAAATTTGGATCAGGTCCAATTTTCTGTTTATGCATCCGTAGCAAGTAGTTTGGTAGGAAAGGATGACGGATACAAAAAAAAAAACACATGCAAAAATTTTGGACTCAAAATTTAGGCTTCAAATGCTCTTTCAAATTCACCATGATGACAAACAGAAAGCTGTTTGACTTGAAGATGACCTTTGTGTGAGTGGCACTTTTGTGCATCGCTGCAATATTGACAATAAACATCTTCGCTCGTGCAATTTTGCCTTTAAGTATGGTCACATTTACTGCAAAATCTATTTCAAATATGAATCCATGAGAATACACAGTGTTGACCCACAGACAGCTGCTTCACTGCATCAATGTACTATTGATAAAGCTATGAGTTTGCAAGAAACAAATTCTTTCTTTTTTTTCTTTTTTTTTCTTTAGGACGACAACAGAGAATTAACTTTTTCATTGGAGGAACTGTTTTTATAGATTATGGAAGTGATGGTCTAAAGTTAAAATGTGTTCATGATGGATTTGTTTCTTACAAACATGTAGCCTTTTACTTCATTAAATGTGAAATGATGGACTGGAGTGGTGTGGATTATTGTGGTGTTTTTATCAGCTGTATGTTCTTTCATTCTGACGGCACCCATTCACTGCAGAGGATCTATTGGTTAGCAATTGATGTAATGCTAGGTTTCTCCAAATCTGTTCTGATGAAGTAACAAACTATGTCTTGGATGGCAGAGGGTGAGCAAATTTTCATCAAACTGGACTATTCCTTTAACCTTGGAGAACTTTGAAAACAACACTTGCCATTGGAACTGAACTACTGAACTGAACATGCATCTTAATTTTCCTCAAAGATTGATTGTAAATTCATTTTCACATTCAGTTTTCTCTAACCCCTTTGTCAGCACAGATCATAGTCTAAGAGACCCATTTTTCACAAAACGTTACAGCGTTTTGTAGGGGATAATTTGTTAAAATCTTCAGGCCACTAAAACCATAATTCCACCATCATGGAAACCAAACTTAAAATAAATTGATTACATGTGAATTCTGTGAAATGCATACACAGTACAGTTTTAGTAAAAAAAAAGTATGCACATTTTGAGTCATGTGATAGTAAACACTATTTCAAAGGCCTAAATCCATAAAAGAGGTATTTAAATTCGAAAATATGAAAGGGAATATGACCGCACATGCATGATAAAGAATTCCCATGCTCCTCAGCAGCACTTCTGATTTGTCCTGTTTTGATCGATCGGTGTCATGGGGCAGGGGTTCAACCTGGTGATCGACATAGATGTTAGATGTAGTATGCAGACAATGTTTATGTAAATTTAGAACTACATATCTGATGGTGATGAAGTCTGAACCTACATAGAAAGCAGTCCAACTGATCCAGAGGCAAACTCCCCTCCCAATTGAAAATAGCACAAGGAGCCTCTTCTATAAGATATAATATTAAGACTACAAAACTTTATTATTATTATTTGTTATGATTAAAATGGTCTGATAATGTATATTAACATAATCTGCAAGTGTTTGTGGTTCTATTCAATGTACAGCAGTCAATAACATAAGAGGCCAGTCTCTGATGATGAGCGTTTGGATTGAGTTCCCTCTAGTGGAAGTTTTCACAATCACCTTTTAATACAAGGTTTTGAAAATATGACCGTGAATTAATTAACTCTGTTTTAATTCCAGAAGCAGAAGCTACGCTCATCCCTCCGCCAGTTAAAGGATGCTTCATGCTTAAGCATCTCCAAGAAACAAAACTCCAGGCGTAGAGGATAAGTTAAATCTATTTTAAAATAATGTGGTTCTAAGACTTCTATCTAAGTCTGTGTCATAAAACATTACAGAGGTTGTTTAAATGACTCACAACAATAATAAAAGTCATTTATAATTACTATACTATGTATTTTGAGATTTATGAAGTTAGGCTAAATAAATGTAATCATTATTTAACCATATTGTTTTACCATAATTTCATAAAGTTATGCTTTTGAAGTCACCCAAGTTTATCACTCTTTAATATACAATATTTTTGGCATATTATGGAAATATTTGGACACATTACACCATCCTCCATCATATTTGCCAAACGAATCCCAATACTTGTTCATTACTATTGGGGTGCTGATTAAAAAAAAATAGTCTTTTAAGACGTGATGATATGAAATTGATTTCATAGTATTTTTGCTTTTGTCAACCATTTGTAAGGTAAAAAAAAAGTATTGTATTATCCCTTTCCCACCAGAAAAACTGCTATACCCATTCACGATGAATGCATCCAACCCTTTAACTGACTCTAAAAGAAATATGTATTATAGGTCAAATGTCATATAGCCTAATAAACAGTAGGTAGACATAATAATAGATAATAATAAATAAAGTAAAAATGCATACATTAAAAACCAAATACATTTATATTAAATAAATTAAAAAGAAAGAATAAAAGCGTAATTAATTATGGCTCTGAGGTATTTTTTTAGATAGATACATTGGCTTAGTTATGGCATTTTCATTACATTTCAACTTCGAATTGTACAATGTTGAATTCTGTGCATAATCTTAATAACTGTCAGATACTTTCAAAACCTACAGAGGGCGACATTATATATATATATATATATATATATATATATATATATATATATATATATATATATTAAAACGAAGTCTAGAGTGAAATAACTGTACAATTAAAATGAGGATGTCATGCAAAGAAAAAAAAACATCAAAGTACTATTTTAATAGAGGAAAGTTGATCTAAATGTAGCCTATTTTATGCATTTAAAACAAACATATTTTTCACTCTCCCACTTTTGCCAATGATCTGTTAACTTAAAGGTTACAAACTGCTCAAAAAAAAAAAAAAAAAAAAAAAAAAGTTCCCGTAACTCGAAGCCCTATGTTCAGATGAGAGGAGTTTCTGTTGACCAATCAGCGTTAAGTGTTGAGTATTATTACCTGAACAGGTACACGATCACTTGTGTGAGGAACTGTGAAGCTCCTGTGTGCTGTGGAGAGTCTGCGTGCAATAAGGTTAACGGCAAAACAGACACCATACACCATGGAGACAACAGGAGTTTTATTGTTCTGTGTCACCTGCCTCAGTCTGTTTACAGGCGCGCGTGGCGATAAAAAAGACATTTACGCAAACATTTTGGATTTAGTGTCTCCAGGTGAAGAGTTCCTCACGGAGGATGCGCTTCTCTCGGTGTTTGAACTGCTGGAGAACCGCGTGCAGTGCTCCGGTGTGTCGTGTGGAAAGGTAGGACGGATTTTACGAACTTTAAGCCCCGTTCTTTTTTTACTGTGTGTGTGATAAGTGAAATGCGATGTTTTAAAGACATAAATACATATTTATTTATTTATTAGGGAAAAAAAACATTATATTACGTTAAAGATCTTTTATGAAGAAGAGAGCATTCAGTGTGCAAAGAACATCACCAGCTCATAATTTGAAAATTGTTTTATAAGATATTAAAAAAGATAGAAAAAAGGGAAAAATTAAGCATTTTTAAGAATCATTAAGACTGGTCCCTACACCAGCAAATCACATTTTATGAGACATCTCATGACTTCTTCATCACAGGTATCTGTTTCACATTTGTAAAAGCCAAATGAAAATGCAGAAACTTTAACTGCTAATGTGTTCCAGTTTCAGACTCCGATATTGAACTCACTCTCTTTCTCTCCTGTATAAAGTGCCTGTCTGTTGAACATCTGCACCAGTTGTTGAGTAATTACAGCAGCTCACAGGGGCTTCAGATGGAGGATTTCTTCACCCTGGCCCCTGGATGCTGTCTGTTCCTGAGCTCTCCACTGGAGACCTGCGGGGCCATACGACAGGGCCGCTGGGTCAAGGAGACCCATCACTTCATCCAAATGATCTTAGGCCACGACAACACCACCAGCAGTCTTAATGAGATCAGTGCCACAGAATATGAGGGTTTGGAGCAGCTGTTTGATGAAATGGAAAAATACTATCAGCCAGACACAAATGAGGTCAGTAACTACAATTTAGGATTAAACTAAAAGGGCTAATCATTTAGCACCATTCTACTGTATGTATAAGTAACATGGCTGTGATACATGTTAAGACACATCTGTAATTAGTTTGTCCACATTTTTCAGTCCTGTCTTTCACTAAAAGACATCCTGGAAGAGAGCGGTGATCATCACGTAGAGCTGGACGCTGTTTTTGCAAATATCATCTATCATGCTTTACTTGGAGACTGTATGAGATCACTTGTCCTTCCTGAGCAAGAGTACTTTCTGGATTACATCTTCAGACATTTTGCCTCTGATAATCTTACACTTCATGGTATGACTGTTTTGATAATCCTGATAATGTTATTTACCTATAATGTGTTTCATGTTGTGGAAATATTATTATTATTTTTTTGCTAAAACATTCAAGCAAAAATATGTTTTAATGTGACAGAATAATGTCACACCAATAAAAGTTGCCATTTTTTTTAGACTTCGTTCCAATGTTATTTTAGTATAATTAGTATAATATTATAGCTTTTAATAATAGTTTGAATATTTTTAGATTTTTAGTTTTTTTAATATATATATTTAATTTCAGTTAATGTTTGTTTATTTATTTATCTATTTATTTTAAGTGACTTTTTTTTTTTTTTTTTAGATCACATTATTTTTACATTGTAATAAATTATAATAGCTTTTTCAACTTTTCAAATGATAGTTTCTTTAGAAAAATATTTTCTCATTTAGTATTTTTGTCATCTTTTCCATTACAAATATCTAAACATCTTAAGTCAAAATACATTTACATGAGATGGAAACTGACTTAATACAATCAGGTTTTGTTTTCTGAAAATAATAAAATAAAAAAGGTCAAAATTAATAGGGTTTATGCTTCGAACAAGAACAATATCCAATATATATAAATATGATGCAAGTTTTTAAAATTGTTTTATGCACAAACTCACTTAATTTTGATAAACTGTTCAGGAAACAGGACTTAATCTTTCGTCATTTGGCTTTTGCATTTATTATGTATTTATGCATTTGACAGATTCTTTATTAAAATAATTTTCCATTGATTTGATCAGTTCAGGCATCTCAGCTGGGAATCGACCACATAACCTTGCATTTTCTTGCACAAACGGTTAATACAGAAATTCAAAATGTCCTTCTGTCTGCAGCTTCATGTTTTTAATACTTGTTCATTTTCTTTAGTGTTTTCTGAAGTGAAGCATTAAGCAGTATTTTGTTTAATACTGAACATTTGTGCTCTGTTTTTAATGATGCCATTGTTACTCCGATTTTGAAGAGCTTCTGAAGGCACTAAACCTGGGCGGAGAGGTCCATGATGATGCCCACACTGAGGATGAACCCCACCGCAGCAGACCGACCCCCGGACAAAGTCATCAGGACGATCACCCTAACAACAGCAGCTGGGACACGGCAAGATACAGCAATGTTTGCTTTGAGGCATCATGAGAAATCAATGCATGCTGCAGAAATCGAATCATTTAGAGTTTGATAAAGAGAACAATCATTCAGATGGGCAATAAATTATTCTGAGGCCTGAAACATGACAAATCAACCTTAATAATTGATGTTTAGATGTCTTGATGGATGTTGTGACATATGGTGCAATCTGAGACCATGCAATCTCTCTGTAAAGACAATTAGAGTGAAATTAAGCCGTCTAAAAAAAAAAAGCCCTGTCATTTGACATCCATAGAACTAATAATAGTGCACAGTCATGCATGTATGCTTGTCAGAGACAGAAAGTAAGTGAATCCAAATAATCTGTTTTAATATATGCATGTCTCAGATTTTTTTGGTTGTTTTGCCCACAGATGTGTTTTAGCACTGAAGACCTTCTGAGGATCTACCAGCTGAACTCTTCATCGCTGACCAGAGATCAGTTCACACAGCTCAGTCCTGCTCTGATTCAGCAGATCCTCAGTGGAAGCTGTTCTGAGATCACTTTCACCCACGTGACCCCTGATTCTCTGAGCACCGCTGAGAGTGAGTGACCTCTGTTTACACCATCAGACCGTCATTCAACAGTTAGTCTGAGTTGCATAGCATTAGCATAGCTAGACCTGTGAAGTCCAGAAACATAACTAATAAACAGTAACAAACCAAAACATGTAATCTGCAAATGGCAGTGGTTGACCTGATGGCAAAACATTATGAACTGCAGGATGTCTTTTTTAATTTTGTAAAAAATTATGTAAAGCCATTTTAATTTGATGGGAGTGGCAAACATCAATACACAGTAGTACTGATGTTTTGTGCGTATAGGTATATATAAAATATTCAAAATGACAGAAAAATAATTTGGAGAGATGCAGCCTTGGTAAGCTTAAGAGACTTCTTTCTAAAACGTTAAAAATCTTACAGACCCCAAACATTTGAATGGTAGCATAACATCTTAAAAACCTTATAAAAATACTACAACTAGAAAGAGCTTTTGTTATATGTACTTGGCAATGATAGTGAAAGTTTAGATGATCGCTTACATTTAGTTTGTGTATCAGAAACATGACACATTATACAACGGTGATACATGACTGCTGGCTTTTCTGGTTCTCCCGCAATATTTAGTTCTTGTTAGCATCTTTTTGTTGGCATCAATCTCTTGGACTCAGCAGAACAAGGAGATCTAGAAAAATTCCCAGACACTGTGACTGATTATTTTAGTAACCATCTCTTCCTGGAGAAGAAGAAAGTTGGCATTCCGTCTGTGTGACCTGTAGCTGTTAACAAAAACCAGTCATACCTGGGACATAGTGATCTCTTTCTACAATCTCTGAATAAGCCCTTTGTGCCCAGGATATGGATATGCCACTCTCGCCAATATTGTCATCTGTCTGATGGCCATGTTTGGGATCGTGGTGCTGCTGTTCTCCAGGTGCACGCAAGTCTTTCAGATGTGCATCCAGTTCTGCATCAGTCTGGCTGTAGGTTCCCTCACGGGGGACGCTCTTCTGCATCTCCTTCCCATGGTGAGCAGCCGGCAAAAAAGACTTAGACTTAGACTTAGAAATGACTTCATTTAATGCAACAGTGGAAATAAACCGAACAGTAAGAGTACAGTAAATTGACTGAAAATGTACTCAACCTTGGGTCATCAAAGATGTAGATGTGTTTGATTCTGCATTGAAACAGATTTGGAGATATTTATCAATACATCACTTGCAATGGATTGTCTGCAGTGAATGGGTGCCGTCAGAATGATGATAATAATCCAAACCACTCTAGTCAATCAATTAATGTCTTGTGAAAAGCTGTGGATTTTTGACTTGAAACCATCGCTTCTGGCCAAAATACCATAATCCATAATAACACTTCCTGCAGTTAGAAAGTCCTGATTCAGATGAGAGAAACCATTATTATAGATTTCTGGAAGCAACATTTTTCTATCTACTGATGAGCAAGTGAAGTACTGTGATGCAAAATTTCCCTACATCTTGTTATAATTAATATCACCTAAATCTCGGATGGCTTAAGGGTGAGTTCATTTTAAACAGATGTTCATTTTGGGTGAACTATTCCTTTAGATTTCGTTGCTTTGTGACTGATTGTGTTTGTGTAGTTCTTAGGTCTTCATGCGCATGAAGAAGGACACAGCCATGAGGAAGAGAACCTGGACTATATTTACAAACCCCTGGTGGTTATTGGGGGCATCTATGTTTTCTTTCTGATGGAAAGCATCTTCGCCATCATCACTCGACACGGTCATCATCACGATGGAGTGAGTGATGTCAAATCTCTTCAGACACCATAAATTCATTTAAAAAAAAATGGAATCGGAAAATGCTTTCTCTGAAAAAAGTAATAAAAATCAGACGAATGATATACAGTATGTTATTGAAATCCTTTAGAATGTAGATAGGGATTGTAAATTTAGACACTGTGTATTTTTTATATTTTCTTTCCACTAATCAAAAATAATCTCATGGAAACAAAATAGCCCAAAATCTTGAAACTGATCAGTGCATGAAAACAGGCTGGCTTTGCTTGGATGTCTTGCTTTACGATGGCTGCCAAATGACCTGGCTGTTCTTGAAGGGTCTGTCTTTGCTGTTGTCTTGTGTCTGCAGGAGTCAGACCCTCACAACCACAGCAAAGTTCTGCAGATGTTCCAGAGCAGGAGAACACAGCGAAACAACAACTCCGCCTCACAAGACGAGCTGGTGAGAAAGCCTTCTTTGTGTGAATGAAGAAATGATGTCACAAATCACTACACAAACACACTAAAATAGACAGAACTAGTGTTCCCTGAGGAGGTCAGGTGAAATCATGTTTCACAAACCCAGACAGTAATTGTTGGAAATAAGGGCATTTCAGGATTTACAGACAGTAGGCTGAGATTTGATTGTTATGTGAATCAGAAATTTATTTTTTTCTGTGTATATGTTTAGATAAAAATACTTAGTATGCATATAATTTTTTTTCATAACATGTCTTTTTTTGAGCTTATCAGTGGAGAGATATTACTGTCTTCCTCTGTGATCATCAGTTTTGTAACACTGTCAGTTTGTCCTGATTTTAGGTGGATGGGCAAAACAACGAGAAGTCCCTCCTGGAGCCCATTAGCAGCACTCGAGGTCAGGAGTCTGCGTCAGACACGACTGTAAATAATTACACGCCTGTTAGAGTTAACGACATGTTTGTGATGGAACACGACACATTTAAGGGTGTAAAGTAACATTTACACACACACTACACGGTTGTTAAAGGTGTCTGCTGACATATGTTTGAATACTAATGCATATACAAGTGTTATTTTAGTATAATTGAGCTACTATTACAGTTTTTATGAATAGAGGTGTTTATTTTCATGACAAGCAAGATTCTCATAAAAAAAAAAAACATTTGTTACATTTAAATGGTGAAAAAAAGATTAGATTATTATTATATATGTAATTAATATTTATTTACATTGTATATAGGTATTATAAAATTTTTAAATGAAATTGTAAAATGTAAATTTAAATGGTAACACACGTGAGTGTCTCTGTGTGTGTGTGTATTTAATTTTGCTGAATTATTATTAGTTTGATTGCTCGGGTGATGTCTGTCATTGAATAATGTGATTTCTGATTTTGAACAGTAGTGTGTATCTCTCTCCTGTCTCTCAGAGAAGCGTCTGCTGCCGTTTATGATCACCATTGGTGACGGGATTCATAACTTCGCAGACGGTCTGGCCATGGGTGCCGCGTTCTCCGTGTCGTGGCGCTCAGGACTGGCGACGTCGCTGGCCGTTTTGTGTCACGAGCTGCCACACGAGTTAGGTGAGATACGTTTATCTGAGAGAAACTCTAATCTAGCCACAAAACGTGCATTAAAAACAACTAGAAAATAAGAGCTTGTTTGAATGTTGTTTAAATATTCCTTTTATGAACATTTGAGGTTTGGTTTTCTTCATACCCTTAACAGGTTTGTGCAGTAACACTATGTAGGTTACATTAAGGTCTAATCAAAACAAATGGCACTGGGCTTGTTATATGCTGCTTTTTTCATGATGCTAAATAATTAGGATTCCTTGATGACATTTCTGAGGTTGTTTTTGTGTTTGGGCAGGTGATTTTGCGATCCTGTTACACTGCGGTCTGTCGGTGAGAAAGGCTCTGCTGCTGAACGTGGGCAGCGCTCTCACCTCTTTCATCGGCCTGTACATCGCCCTGTCCGTCTCCACTCAAACCATCGCCGAGGAGTGGATCTCTGCCATCACCGCCGGCTTCTTCCTCTACATCGCCCTCGCAGACATGGTACGTTTAACACTTCCTGCTTCTTTTGGAACTCTTCTATAGAACATGGAAGCCTGTTTCTGCTGCAGAATAACAAATAGGAATAAATAAATAAAAAAAATTGAAAATATCCAGATTTATTTTCTCGCAATTCTGATATATATTTTTTTTTATTGTGAGATATCAAAACTTAAAATTCTGATTTTTTTTCCCCCCGAAAAATTCCAAGTTGACATCATGCACTTCAGACTTTTGGTTTCTTCCTTGCAAAAAAATAAATAAATTTACTGGTAATAATTTTTGGCCTCACAATTCTGAAGAATTGCAAGATACAAACAAAATAGTGAGATATAAACTATAGACAGTGTATAATATTTTGAAGATTGTTGTTAACCAAGCAGTTGACGGTAGCCATCGACTTCCATTGTATTTTTTCCTTACTGTGGAGGTTAATGGCTACCATCAATTTATCATATTTCAAACCATCAAGAGGTTTGAAACAACTTGAAGGTGTGGATGATGAAACATGAAAAATATTTAATGTCCTGCATCTTTCATAGTGTGTAATGTTAAACATAAACATTTGAAGCATTCGAGTGTGATCCAATGATTTGTTTTCTCCTGTCTAGCTTCCATCTATGATTCATGTGGACAGTAAAAAGCCGTGGCTGATATTTCTGCTGCAAAATCTGGGTCTGTTGACGGGATGGGGGATTTTATTACTCCTGTCTTTATATGAAGATCAGATAGGGATCTAAGAAATGATGTAGGATTGTACTTGTGCATCATCATATTTTCTTCCTCGATTAATGTTTATGGGATTGTCATTTAACCTGTTAACTGTCACTCACGTTTTTGAAGATAGACTTGAATGTGCATGATACAAACCTAAATTTTTATAATTCATGTCTGAAAACATTTTGTAACATGATTTTGATGTGCCATTTACATGGTAATGCAATGTCTGATTTTAAAATGGGTTTTGAAGGATGAATTTTGAAATTTTATGTTTTCTAGTGATATATAACTTCTGATGATTTCTAAAATGTGATAGAGAAAAAGGCAACAAGGAAGTCTTATTTTTAAACAAAGGTCAAAACTCCTTTTGTAATGTAGATTTCTGAGGGTGCACTCTTGTCATAAATTGATCTATTACTTTTCCTACATAATTTTTTACAAAAAATATTGGTATAATATATATTCGTGAGTCTTAGACCTTTCCAACGATATATAGTTTGTCAAGATTAGATTAAACTTGATTGTAATATAGTATAGTCAACGTAGGTGTCCCGTATACGGGACGGGGTGACATTTAACAGGTTAAACAGTGCAAATAGTAAGCAATTTAGTGCTGCCATGATTCTGAAATTGAATATTTTTAAAACCTTGTTTTTATTTTTAAATACTTAATTTTTTTGTTGGGAAAATAATTACTATTACATATGTTAACATTATTTCTGAGAATGTTATTGTAATACCTTTTAAAACATCACTTACTGTACATTTTCTTCAGGTTTTCAAATACAAGTCTTATTAGAAATAAACATTAACAACTGATAACTCAGCCATGCGAGTCACTTTATTTACAGTCAATAAATGACTTTTTATGGCCATCAGCACTTTCTCATAAGGTTCCTGTCCTTCTTCAACTAGTTAATTGTAATCTGTAAATTTACTGTTGTTTCGGTGTTGTACTGTAAAGAGGAAATTGGGTTAAAAATGTACTGTAAGATACACTTGATACATGGATTTTACTGATTCATGAAATTCTGCTAGTATGAAGTGAGTTTCTGTCCTGGTGTGTAGTGATTAAACCTGTGAATAAATCAACTAATGGTGATCTGGAGCTTTTGTCATAGCCTGAAAATATTCACTTATAGTCTTTGTTCTTTCATAAACTTTATGTAAAGAGTCCATTCAGCATTATGGTCTTATGTATGTGAGTGTATTATGTCATGTTCGAGATTGCAGGGCTTACAGTGCTTTCGTAAAGCCAATGATTTTGCCTCGTCTTCAAACCTGAAATCCTGTTTTCTGACTCACTCGACTTAAGTGCTCATTAGATGATGAGACTTGTTAAAACGCAGGACAATGACTGGTGTTTCTGATATATCACAAGTTCACACCCAATTTAAAATACAGTTCAATAACTGCAAACCTTGAAAAAAACCATGCCACTTAAAATAATTGAATGGGGTTTACACAATAATAAAGCTAACTACATATTAAGGCATTACTCGGAAATGCTCTGTATAAGGGTCGGAAATGAACCATTTTAACATGTTTTTAACATATAAAACCCTTGTGATTCATTAATGTATCTATGATGCATCTTTCAAACAAATATCTGAATGAACTATTCTTGTATAAAGTTTGTCTCCATTATATTCTCTCCACATAATGTGAAACACAGGTGAGTTTGAGTCGACTGAACTTGAGCCAAACGAGCTGACGTGAAGGACACAAGTACAGCACATATACCTGACACACAACACTGTTTCCTTGTACTGAGAAATGAGGAAGACTCTTCTACAGTTCAGACCATCAGTTCTTAGCGTGGAAGTCCTGATCTGTTAAACAGACTCCACAAAACTTTATATTAAGAAACCACTTTTGATACATTTCCCAAACTATATTTTTCGTAAGAGTTAATATTTAACAGAAGCAATTATCAGCTGATTTCTGATAAAAGAAAAAAAAGTAGACAAGTATTTTTTATGAACCATTTCATTATAAAGCCAATGCATTTAGGGATTTTATATGTACTTTTCTCAGCATGCTAAGTTTTAATTTTGATGTAAAAATACATATATATTATTATGGTTATTAAAATTATATTAAATTCAAACTAAATTGTTACTTTTTTATTTGTTTCTAAATTATTTGAAGTCATACAAATGGAAAAAAATAGTAATAAAATATAAATTAAAAAATTCTAAAATAAATTCCTGCACACATGAAGTTGAAGTCTGGAGTTGGTTATTATATTATATTCATTTGTGCCGTTGGTTATTATATTATATTAATTTGAGATACTACACAAAACATAAGCATCTAATCAAGGTAGATGTGCGTCTGTTATTAATTTTTTATTATACAAATCATTAAGTAAATATATGTTGTTGTTTGGGACTGTTTACTGTATACATGTAGTAGGCTATAAATAAATAAATTGACTAAAACTTATCTGGATCTGAAAAAAAAAAAAAAAAAAAGACAAAAAAAAAAAAGAACCGCACAATAGTACCCTCTACAGGACAGATTGAGCAAATACAACTGCTGTGTTTACAGATCACCAGTCTTTATTGTACATAAAGTTATAAAACGCAACGTGAACATTTAAAAGAGTGACAAACAGCACTAATAAGTCGTCATGAGATCATGTTACCTCGTTCTAATGATCTCCTGTGTAGCTAAACGAATGATCTCATTGAAATCAAACTGAATATATTTCCTCCAGTATCTTCGGTCACGTCCGTACGTCTGCGCTGGATAACACGGACTTCCTGTGTGGGGGCACAGAAACACATTGAAATACCCCTAAATAAAAAAATATTCAAAAAAGACAACAGGTGGAGCGAACAGTCACTAGAAACAAACCGATGCCATGGAAGATTCTGGCCACGGCTCGACCGGAGAACTTCTCATCGCTGCGGCTGGACAGGAAACCTCTGATGTCCGCGCAGATCTGGGCCTCCCAGTCCCTCATCTGAGGACACGGCACAAAAACAGGATTCAGAGATAGACACGAGAGTTCACGACATAAACGAAACTGTGAAAGAGTCACACTTTGCATTTGTTGAGCTCTTCCTCCTCGTCCTCCTCTTCCTCCTGATAGTGTTTGCTCAGGTCCAGGTTCCTCCTCTTGTCGAAATAATGGCGCAGAAGTTCTTTGAGAGCCTGGCTCCTGCTTTCCTCCAGATCATCCATACACAGACTGCAGTTACGATACGCAACGCTGCACACAAACACATCACGTACACTCAGACTGTACAGAGATAATGTGGTTTTATGAAGACAGTAAAGCAGCTCAGTCATGGTGTGTGTGTGGGTCTGACCTGCGGAAGGCTTTGAAGCAGGTTTTGAGCTGGTACAGCTGTGTCCTCTCCTGTGCCATCACTCTGCCATGAAGAAAGGCACAAACCGCATCCAGCTCGTCCGCCGTCAGATCGCCGTATGAGCGGAAATAGAAGGACAGCGCTGAGAACTCCACATGGATGCCGCTCCGTCCTGTGCCTTCATATGAACCGGACGAGACAGGATATAATGGAATTAGGGCTGTCAGTTTATTAGAACATCTTTCATTTCATACAGTTGCCAAATATGATGCAGGGCAACTACTCAATTGCAGTTATGCCCTAAAATCAAGATAGTGGGGTACATAAATGTAAGTTTTTGGCTCATATTTATATCACATGGGGTGAGCATTATAAAATGAGCAGCGAGAGCAATGTCACACAGTGCTGTTTATGTCTGAATAGCACAAATCTAAATGAGATTTTATACAACAATTCAGTTAAGTTTTATTTTTTAAACACAATGTTGTGTTTTTGCTGTCTTGCCAAAAAAACAACAACAAAAAAAAACAACAGGACTGTTGTGCATCTGTGAGCAACACAGCAGTTTAATTTCTGAACAAATTAGCATTTTGTACGAATCATGTGAACCAATGATTCAAAGGCACATTCATAGAGAGAGCCATTTCATTAATTGCTGAATGAATCGACCTTTGAACGAATTGAATGAACCAATGATTCAAACACATTTACCGCCACCTGCTGGCAGTTTTAGTTTCTTCATTAGAGTGTCATCTCATTTATTTAAATACAAATAAATAAATGAAGGAATAAAAGGCATAGTTCATCAAAGAAATACTTAATCTGTCATCATTTTCTCACTCATATCATTTCAAACCCGAATGACTTACTTTTTAACGCAACATAAAAGAAGCAATTTTGAAAACGTTCTGTAACTAAGCTGTTTTGGTTAGCAGACTTCACTGCATGAAAAAAAATACTGAGATTTTTCTCAAAATATCTTAGGTGTAAATATGTGTCCATTGTAGACTAAAGGTTTGTGTGTAATATATTTTCGTTGAATTAAATTTCTTTCTAAAGCTACTATTTGTATAATTTCTCATTTCGCAAAATATTAGCTTTGAATAACATATTTTGTTGGAATTTTCACAGCCAAATTTATTTAGCAATTAATTACCACACCATGTAATTAATTAGATAATTTTTTTTAGTTAATTTCAGTGTCCTTGTTACAAGTTACATGTACTATTATTATTAAAATGACAATAAAATTATGCAAAATTACATGAAAGTAGTAACCCTAAGCCAAATCTTAATCCTAACCATATAGTCAGCACATGTACACGCACTGTATATGAAAACAGAACGTTGTTTATCTTTCTCATGAATCATTATTTATGAATTCATCTTTATTACTTGGATCAATTGTGGCCAAAAAAAAAAAACACACACACAATCTGACTGTCATGTGAAGTATCTATATATTTTTTTCAATACAACTAGGGGAGGTACATTGTTTTAATTTTAGAGGTGCTATGCAATCAGAATAAAGTTTGTTTGGTCCTTTTAGTTTGTCCCACGCATCAGATGATCTGTGAATCACATGGTCTCCTCTCACCCGTGTTTGAACCCCACTGCAGCTGTCTCAGGCCTCTCTTCACCAGAGGAAGCTGCCAGCCCATAGTGTCCGCCAGCTCCACCACGTCAAACTCCAGAGCGTCACATGACTCCACGCGCTCCCCTGCCATGCGTTTGCGCGCCAGAGCCACAGCGACTGGAGGACACCTGACAACATACAAAAATACACAATCAGCACTGATGAGCTTCTAGAAGCATCCAAAGCTACGTTGTCGCACTGTGAAAGAGTAACGTACAGTTTGGTGATTTTGCGGAGTTGTTGTGGACCGCCGTAACACTGCAGTTTACAGATGGAGAGCGTCGGATGAAGAAGCTCCACCCACTGCTGAGGATGAAGCTCCAGGTAACACAACAGGGTCTCCAGACCTAAAACACACAGAGAATTAGATTTAGTGTAAAATATAGAACTTATAGAACGAGAAGAGAGCTATAGTTCATGACAGACTTAACTTAAACTAACAATACTGCATTGAAAAAGCAAAATGTTTAGCTGAAATTCTAAAATTATTCAAACTAATCCTGAAATAAAAATGCCCAGAACCTTAATAAACATCTAAAAAAATTACTAAAATAAGTGTTTTATTAGTTATCTTTTTATATTTATTAATATTTAGAATCAGTTAATTTTCATTTTAGTTCTAGTTATTTTAATTTTTGTCTTTTCCATGAGTGTTTCTTTTATACATATGTAGTTATTTTTTATTATTATTATTTATTTTAGCTTTAGTTATTTTATTAAATCAAGTGAAATTACATTAAACTGAGATTTTTTTTCAACAACATTTTTTGGCAATGGTTTTGACATTAGTTTCAGGTTTAGATTAACCCTGATTAAAATGAAAAAAAGAAAACAATTAAAAATATGAATAAATATTATGACGGTATAGTAATCTATACTGTCATCATCGAATCACCCTCATTACATTCAAAAGAAACAAGATATTTATTTTCATTTAACACTTGTGGAAAATTAACCTGCTCTTGTCCATACAATGACAATGGACTCCAAATAAAGCATAAAAAGCTCCATAAATGATTAAACAATTTGATTGTTTTTGTTTTTTTTTGAGCCAATTCTGGTACTGATTTTGCAAAATATTGCAAGGTAGATAAATGTTGTATTCATTAATTCCTAGATGCACATCCTCCCCAAAATACATGCACATCTCAGGAGAGTGAGTAAATAATATTTGGTTGATCTATCCCTTTAAACATGACATCAGCTCTTCATCAGAACTTCTGTATTACAGCACTCTCTCTCAATGTCTCAAGTCTCACTCTCTTCGGTGATGTCGAGGGTCTCCACGGTCTCCTGCATGGGGATGGCTCTCTCATGTGTGTGACATGCACGCTCTACTCGCACGTCACTCAGTTTCAGACCGCCGTCGCCCTCCTCCGGCTCCTCCTCTGTCGTCTGAGTTGGTTGGTTGTGCTCATGTGGAGCGTGTGTCTGCGGTGGCTGTTGTTCTGTGGGAGTCACGGTCTCAGTCAGCTGCTGCTGCTGGTGTGGATCAGGGTTTTCACCAAACTCCATCTCCAGTAACTCACTGTCAGATACTTCTGCAGCCTGCAGGGTATCACATTCAGACTTCAATGCAACTCAAATAAAAACAAATAAACACAAATAAAACTAATAAATACACTCATAAAATACATTAAAAGAAACAAAAAATAGGAAAATCCAATAAGAAATATATATATATATATAAATATATATATATTTGCAATTACTCAAGTGTCACCTGTGCCAAATCCTGCTGCTTCTGCTGAATCTGTCTGCATTTACATGGAGGAAAAACCTTCTGCACCAGTTTCTTTACTGTATAAAAATCCACTGTGTCTGCGTAGATGTGTCTGCGCAGCTCGTGCAGGTCTGCACCCTAAATGCAATATACAAATAATAGAAAATATACCAATTGTTGCAGTGGTAATTGGTAACTACAATGGACTAATACTATTGAAATTGATTTGTTAATTGACATAAAGCTAAAACTAAATAAAAAATAAATATTAGATGAAAAAACCGTAAATGTAAATTAAAACAGAAATAAAATAATTGTTGAAGTACTAAAATTACTAATATTGAAAATAAATAAAATAAATAAGTAAATAGTAACATTTAAAAACAAATTATAAAAATTACAAAACCACATCATAACATTTCCAATCCTACATCCTCTGCTGTTTTGATATTATTAACTCAAATTAAAAACAAATATAAAAAAAATACATTTTGTTAATTTAAATAAATATGAAAGCTTAAATGTAAATTAAAACTAAAATAAAATAAGTTGAAGTACTAAACTGGAATAGAAATAAATTAAACCTAAACCTAAAATCTAATAAAAATGACAGAACCCTAAATTACTGAAACTTCAACTTAAATTAAAGTAAAAATGAACAAATACTATAATAGTACAGAATATATAGTATAAAGAATAAAATATATTACTAATATTAAAATATTGCTACTAATATAAAATTACAGGTATCTAAAAGTACTTCACAAGTACAGACCTCTGGGTCTAGAAACAGGTGGCAGTGCGCTGGGTGTCCGTCACGTCCTGCTCGGCCAATCTCCTGCACGTAGCTCTCAAAACTTTTGGGCATGTTGTAGTGGACGATCCCACGCACGTCTGACTTGTCCAAGCCCATCCCGAAGGCCACGGTGGCCACCACCACACGCAGCTCCCCGCACATGAAATTATTCTGTACTCGCCGCCTCTCCGACGCAGACATCCCGGCGTGGTACGCCTCTGCAATCCACTTCAGAGGCTTACGGATCTTTTTCCTGGCTGAGATGACGTGGAAGAATGAAATAAATGCCTCCAAACAAAGCGAAGGAGCAGAAGTGTTTTGTATGACAGTGATGTATTTACCAAGGGCTTTTTTCTTTCTCCCTACAGGATTGTCGTCCTCATCCTCTGGTGCTGGTTTGGAGGACTCTCTCAACATCACCCCCTGCAGGCAGGTGCGCAGCAGTGCAGCGATACGGGACGTCTCCTCTCGCCTGGTACAGTAGACGATAACCGACTCTAGAGCGCCAAAGCGTTCGCCCTTCAGCAAAGACACCAGAGCCTGTAGGAAAACACATTAAGATATTTGAGACAAGAGTAACAGCTACGGATGGGCGATATCTTAACATTTGCGATATATTGGTAAAAATTCCCCCAACAATAAGAACTAGTCCTCTCGTGATAATAATGCTAACTTCTAGTTGTTGACATTAGTATTCATCAGTAGTATTACTTCTATGATGTGTATGTGGCGTTTCTGCACAAGAGCGCCCTCTGGCTTCCAGTATGAATTAAACAGTCATTACATTACGTGTGTACTCAGTAATGCTCACAGCACCCTATTTTGTGTAAAAATAGGGAAGATAATACTTTTCTCTAAAGAAACAAGATTCCCTAAATTACTGTTATTTTGATATAGTAATTGCAATAAATACTAGAAATGTTGTGATGTATTTTTAAGCCCATATCACCCATCCCTAGTAACGGCTTGTTCGTGTCCGTGTTCAAGTCCAAAATAACATCATGAAAAAGACCTTTAAGCATTGCATCTCTCTAACATTTTAAATGTTTATTGCATTCAGAGGTTCATTAGTGACTTGGCCAATATTTTTGGAGAATAAAAGTGTGAGTAATAAAATAATTAAAACAAAAGTAAAAATAAAAAAAATAGAAAAGTAATTTGGCCAAAAAACAAAACAAAAAAACAAATCTGAAAAAAATATTTAAATAAATTGATATATATTTAGTGAGTTAAGCAGTGAAACAATCTCATTTCTCTAGTTTAATGTTGTTTAGTTGCATTTGACATCTTGCATGAAAACAAGACTTTCTAAACGCACCTGCTCTTTGTCTCGGTCCATGGACACGGACAGCTGGAGGTTGTGAGGGACAGCAGCAGAACGGACGGCGATTCCTTCTTGATCGCTGATGTCCAGATGTCGGCCGATGTCCAGCGCTGTGGACAGAGTGGCTGTGGCGGTGAGACCCAACAGACAGCGCACACCCAACCGATCCCTGAGCACCTACACAACACAAACATACATTAATTCTGCAGTGATCAAATGAAGCAAAATATGATTCATCTGAGAGACAAACCTTGCACAGTCTCAGGTAACAGGGCCGGAAGTTGTGTGACCATTCAGACACACAGTGAGCCTCGTCGATACAGGCAAAGGCCACAGGGGGGAGCTGGTCTGCAGGAGGGAGGCATCCTGACCCCGAGTGACCTCCGCCAACCAGAGCTTCAGGAGACAACAGCAGGACATGCACCTGACCGGCCTTCACCTACACACACAATAAAATACATCAAACTAAGACACACACGCTCACAGATATAACAAAATATTAATTTAAAAATGAAAATTTGAAATAGTAACTAACTGAAATAAAAAAAGTTGAACTACTTAAATTGAATACTAAAGTTAAAAGAAAAATAAATTGACGCTAAAAAAAATACATTTATAAAAAAAAAAAAAGTGCATCAAAAAATTACTACAACAAACTACCGTGAAAATGCAAACAATAAAAATTATTAGAATTTTTGCCTTGAAATAAAACATTGAAGTTGACATAAAACGACTAAATCTAAAAATACAAATTTTCTTTAAAAATTAACAAAAATTATTTAAATTAATAAAAACTAAAAAAATTATATTTAAAAAAAAGGCAAAAATGACAAATAAAAATGAAAATTATCTCAATAAAAATATTTGTTAATAAATACTATAATAGAGTATTAATGATACTAAAATAACACTGGTTAGGAAAAACTAAGATGAAAAAGACAACTATACCCCTTAGAACTGTATTACATGACATGCTACACATAATTGGTGTATTATTTTACAGTCTTTACCTTTTCAATAGCCGCTTCTCTCTGTTTCTGAGACATGTTGGAGTGGATGCAGGCGGCTTTCAGCTTCGCCGGGAGTCCTGAGAGCTTCACAAAGAATGTGAAAATGAAACAAACACTTTAAATGGTTGTTCTGCCTCGCAGGAGATGTTTTAAGCTACATGCTCATGAATTCTCACATACACAATCTAGCAAATCTGAGTGAGAACTCCCTTCATTAAAAATAGTGTTTCTTGAATAATTAAATGAGATTTCCACTACAAAGTCAAACGTACCTGATCATCCATCAGAGACACCAGAGGAGACACCACCAGCGTGATGCAATTTGACCTCTGGGCGTACAGGTACGCAGGAAGCTGGTAGCACAGAGATTTGCCCATACCAGTGGACAAAACCACTAATGTGGACAGACCTGAATGAAAACAAATCAATAACAGATCAGAGAACCCACTTAACCCTTCACATGCAACTCAAATTCATTTAGCTTTTTGCTTTTCTGAACAGCAAAACTCACTCAAATGTGGATTAAAAATATATTAAAATGTCTTTTAAAAAATTTATTTCAGGCTGAACACAATTTATAAACAACAACATCCATTTTTAAGTCTAAACAGTAAAAACACACAGGAATCCCTTCAATTGTGGTTATTATTGTGCAGTTCACCATTTGGCATGTAATTTGTATCAATTAGCATCAATAATATGATTAATACTGAACTGCAGTATGGATGTGTTGAAATACAGAAATGTAGAAAAGCTTCTGATAACTTCATCCCACCTGAAAGGATCCTCATGATGGCCGTCTCCTGACCAGGCCTGAAGGACTTGTAACCAAAGTCTCGAAGTGCTTCGTATACCTCTGGCGGGACATCTGTGCAAAAATCAAAAGAAAGACAGAGAATAAAAAGACATTTGCACAGAATTAAATCTGCGGTAGGGAACTTTTGACGCTCTAGTGGTTAATAAACAGAACTGCTTGCGTCTTGCGGAAGAACATCGTAGCCGGAACTACTTCTCTGTTTATGTCTATGAAGAATCACAAAGGTACTGGGTTACTCTGCCGCGGTACCCCCGAAGCAATCTAAAATAGTCCGAATATAAACACTTATTATAGGTGCACTCTAGTGATTCAGGACAAGCCAAAAACACGGTTTGGAAAATGGATTCATGGTGTACTCGCTTATTATATACATTTTTCTACATTTTGAACACAAACAAAGTTACGGACCGCAGCTCTGATTGGTTGTTTTTTACCGGGAGCGATGTATTTCTGTAAATGGCAATAGGACCACTGGGAGGAGCCAGAGGAGCTTGATTTTTTTCACAGATTATCTGTCTCATATTCTACTGTCAGGACATTATGACAGGTTTAATAAATATGTAAAAAATATTTTTTTACAAAAGTTCCCTACAGCACCTTTAAGCTCTTACAGCAGATTAATGTGACATACCTTGAACTTTCCCATCATCCTTTGGTCTGTAGAGCGGCTCCATAGGTGGAGGAGGGGCAGGCCGCTCATAATCTGGTCTGATGATATTGAGCAGTATCTCCGCCCCCTGATCCTCCTTCTCAGAGGAGTCTCCGCCCACAGAGGGAGGAGCCACTGAAGTAGGAAAACAAAACATTTACCTTTGCTATTGTGAGTGTTAGGGATACTATAAATGATAATAAATACAAATTTACAAAATTCTTAAATGTTATTATATCTCAGCTAGTTTCCAAGGCAAGAAAAACTAATGACTAAAGTTTAAACTAAAATGAAAACAAAAACTTGTTTCTAAAATCTAATTTTGAATAAAAAAAGACGGGTTGCTAAGGTTTTTCTTGTGACAAGTAACTAATCGCTGTGATTGAACATGTGCCCCATGCAGACCCACCAATAGGCTCTGACCGCAGAGTTCCTGTGGCCCGAGCAACTTCCTCCAGAGTGGGCAGCTCAAACTCCTCTTCCTCTGCTTGGGTTTCCTGCTGTTCTGCAGAACTCACAACAGGAGCTGAAACACAAACCCAGACTATCAATAACATGACCACAAATTCATGAGAGCAGAGTCATGTGACCTGCGCAGCCTCTCACCTCTTCCTCTACAGTCTCGTGCCCAGTGACCCGTCCCGCCGCACTTGTAGCAGGTGTCGCCTTGACGATTGAAGCCACCGAACCGCCCCCTGCCCCTCCCAACTCCGCCCCCAAACCGCTCGCCCTTCAGCTGGAACTTCTGCATGTACATCTAGAATAAGAAAACCACATGAATGAATTACCAAATGAAAACATTTTATGAAGAGATAGTTTCAGTATTTATAATTTCATTATACAAAATAATATTATTAAATTATTTTTAAAATAATTAAAAATTACTTTTAATAATATTACTTTAAAAAAAGTATATAATAATAGTAACAACAACCACACCAGTATTTTACAGAACAACAGTAATTTCAACAGCCTACTGATATTTGCAGATGTCTTCATTTCTTTGCTTTCAAATGTTAGGGCTTTTATTTTGGTGCAAAACCAATGTGGGACTTTAAAGCCTCTTTTTGGATGACAACAGAGATATAATGATTCACAAAACAAATGAGATGGCGGTCTTGTTTCTTCTGGATTCATGCAAATCACATGGATCATACTTCAGATAGGAAATTGCATAAGATTTAACATGCATGAAATCTTATATCAACCATACCAAACAACAAAGGTTTTGGAGCTCTGATGGATGGAAAACATTTCTAGCAAATCACTTCTTAAATGTGTTTGTTTATAGAGCTAGACAGTCGTGGTCACTATATGATAGTGCACTACATCTTGTAAAATTTGTAATTTCGGTGTCATAAATTCATTTGAAACACATATTTGTATCTCACAGTAGAAAGTTATAGCAACAAAAAGGTTGAGCAAACTAATTTCTGGATGAACTATTCCTTAAAAGAAGTAGGTCTTGGTGTTATCAACCAACCTGTTTCCTTAGTGCAGCTCCTCTCAAAGCAAATCCCTTGACATGGGACTTCTTCTTTAAATTGATTTTCACAAAGTTGCCATCAGTGTTTTTGGTTGGCCTGGTTCAGGATGAGGACAATAATTCAGTAAATCACTGAACAAACTTCAGAGAATAACTGATATTTATGGTACCCACCTGCCCCTGACGGTGTTCCTCATTGTATATGCAGCGGCTCTGGCCTCCTCTTCATCCACCTCTCCCAGCAAATTCTCCTGAGGAATTGCTCGTTTCTGGGTTGTTTTTTTCTCTGAACTAGCAGTGTCATCCTCCTCCTCCTCTTCTTCGACTTTTCCTTTCCTTTTTCCTCTTTTTTTGGGCTGATCCTCTCCAGCTGCCTCTCCCTTCTTAGTCCTCCTTCTCTTTTTCACTCCACCTTCCTGTGCCTCAGATTCATCCACGTCATCATCATCACCCTCCCTCTGTCTTTTTCGACCTTTGTTTTTTTTGCCACCTTCGGCCTTTGCTCGGTCACCTGAGTCTTGATCTTTTCTAGCCCTGGGTTTGCGTTTCTTAGCATATGAAGCAGATTTAGGCTCCTCTGAACAGGCCTCGTCATCTCCCATGAGAGCTGCAGTGTTTTTTTGATATACCTGTTCACCATCTGGCCCCGGGGAGCCCAGTTCTGCATCCACCACCACATTGTTCCTTACTAAAGATGCTAATGGATCTTTCTGTACACTGTCCTCTGACAAGGAAGATTTCTTCTTCTCCAGAGAAGCCTTAGGAGATGTCTGACCCTCATTTAATGCAGTTTCGCTATTAACAGTAGGCCGTAAGACACTGTTTTCAATTTTTGACAGCACTGAATTCCCAGCAACAGGTTTCTGAGGTTCCTCTAACTCATCGAAATCCTGGCAGCGTGCAAGCCAGCCGCTGTCCACAGAGGAAAACCTCTTGGTCATGGACTGCTTCAGAAACTGGATCCTCTCCATGCTCTTGTGTGCAGAGCCCACAGCTGGAGAACATGATTTGGAGGGGGTTATGGATGGAAAGGGATCTGATGGCTCGTCCTCAAACTCTGTGCTTGCCGTCTGTACAGGAGGAGCGCTGGGGTCTGGACGCGTGTTAGCTGGCTTTGGTGTGTGAGTGTCTACATCTGTCAGTGTTGCACTGGAGTCTGGAGTGTCCTTCAGTGGTTTCGCTGGTGTTCGGCGAGGGGTTGTTGCTTTTTTCAGAGAAAAAGATCGCTCCTATAATTCAGTACATGTGACAAGAAAATAAGAGATAATCTGTAGCCTATTTATCCAAATGACATTCATTGAGAACTGCTTCAGAGAAAGCACATTTTTCTTAACACAGCCATCAATTTCACACAGATTAAGTTATGAAATGCAAAAAAGCACAACATAGAAAAGATGAATCAGTGGAAATGTTTCTGAATATTTTTCTAATATAATATCCAGATTCTAAATTATGTCTTTTTATAAAATAATAGCTAGAATAAAGAGCTATTTCCACCAAATGTCACAAGGATATCAGTCAAAATAATCAGTAGAAAGGTTTCTGAATATAACATATACATAGTAAAAAAATATATATAATTGTTTTTATAATTTTAAATCTTAAAACATTTTTTAAAAAAATATATATTATATACATGTCTTTTTTATTATCTTTTTAATGATTACAAATTAAATTCTATAGTATTTTATTTTTTAAATTAAACTTTACTTTTATTTTTAAATGATTATTATTTTTTTTATTGCATCAGACTGATTCTTTTTTTATTACCTTGATAATTTATTACTTTTATTTATTTTAATGAAATAATAATAATAAAAAGTCACAAATTTATGACATATTGTAATGAGATTAGATTTTTATGATATCACCCAGCTCAGGATACAGTGTAAGTCACATGCACCTTTGTTAAAGCTCCAAGATTGGTCTTCAACTTCATGCCAAAGTACTGAGCTGAAGCTTTCAGTGTCTCTTTGTCATCTGAAGACAGTTTTGGAACAGCAGCTGGAAGACTCTTCCGGTTGAGGTGAGACCCCCAGCATCCAGACTCCTTAAAACAGTGAACACATGCACATTTAATTAATCTATAAAATATTGAGAAACTACAAAGACGGGTGATGAATGTTCAAGTTAATCAATTCGATGTGTCCTCTTACAGCTGTAGAAGATGGACTCTTTTGGGGTTTTGTCTGATCCTCCTGCTCAGTGCCATTCCTTTCTTTTGCTTCTTTAAGTGAACGGTATTCTTTATAGAGTTCTGCAAAAACAAAAACACACGGTAAAAATATATAATTCAATCCTAACTCATAAAATTACAAACACAACACAATAAACTTACGTCTCGTCTCCTCTGGAGCTTTATCAATGTCGTCCTTCAAAAGAAAAAAATTGTTTTGGACAGTATTAATTAAACAACAGAAGAAAACAACAGATAAAAACAACAATAAAGAGCATAAAAAACAGCTTAAAACAAAACTATATTCCAGAATACTGATTAATATACGACACCTTATTGGGTTTCCTGTTGTTTGTTTGGAAGAAAGACTGTTCCCATTTCTTCAGGAGGATTTTAACATCATTGTATCGATCCATTTATTCACTTTATCCGTGAAAACACATAGAAACACACTCATCCAGCAACTTGTTTGACTTTATAATGCCTTCATAAAACACATCGACGTCAGACTCACTATAAAAGGATCGTGTCAGTTATACAGAGACGCGTGTGCAACAGAAAAGACCACATTTATATTAAATAAATTAGCACTTGTGTTTATCACTCACTAAGCTGCGACTTTTCACTGAACGCGCCAAATGTCAAATCTGCGTGAAAACAATAGATGACTTCCGCCCCTTTCCGGTAATGTCATAATAAAAGTCCTGAACAAACTCATTGCTGAAATCGCCAAGGTCAGATTGCATAGTCAGTTTTATTAACTTTTCTTTAAATAAAATGAAAACATCCCATTTAGAATTTTATATATATTAATCTAAAATATGATTAAGGAAACATAATTTATGTGACAACACAGTTTGGTTTGGTAGCAAGTTAATTTAATAACATAATACATTCTATTAATACAGTATTATTAATATTATATTAATGATATCAAAAATATATCATGGCACTTAGATATATCATATGGTATTTAAATTCAAGTTTCATGTCAATTAGATGGTACTAAACAATAATACAGTGGTACTATAAATATAAACAATGAATAATTATGATTTTCTTCGGACTGAACAGTGATTAAATGTAGCTTTTTCCTTCATAACAGGTCACGTGGTAGCTTTTTCCCATGGACATCACTCGCACAATCTCATTTGAACCCTGTGTATATATACAAATAAATATATAAAAATAAAAACTATTTTAAACAGGATTATTTTTCCAATAGATGTACTGTAGGCTATATGATATCACATATTACAAGTGATAAAAAATATTTGCAAAATAAAAATATTAGTTATACTTAAAACTGTAGAAATATACCTTAGTAGGAAGGATGAGCTGTTCACATATAGCACATGTCTGTGCCAGAATCCTATACAATAAAAATGAGGCCAAATAAAATACAATCAGACATAACAATCATAGATTATTCACATGTTATAACCTGGGTTACTTTTCTAGGCATTTAAATGGTTAAAATATATTTAAAAAAATAATTGTAAACAGACACTCAAAGAAATGTAATCTAATCGACCATTAATTAATAATTAGATTTTATATTCACTGTATGTCTGTTATCTGTGCAGACGTCAGTCTCCATGTCAGTGTGTTGTTCACCTGTGGTAATCTTTCACACAATATATCTTGTTTTGTGTGTCAACACTAAATGGCTGTCCCTCCAGTTTCTCATTACAGATGAAACAGCGGAAACAGTCAGGATGGAAGGACTTTCCCAAAGCCTGGAGCACCTAAAGGGGTCAGAGGTTATCTTGCTGATGGATCATGTGGTAGGACACATTAAACAGCATTCTCTCTATCCATTAAAACACACACAGAATGGTATTCTGGCTGACCATATCTGTGATTAAATATCCGCAGGATGTGCAGACCTCTGCGAAGTGCTTGACGCTGGAATACTACAAGACAAAGGAAGCGTTAAAAGCACAATCTTCTCAATCTAATTTAAGAAATATTTAACAAACAAGACCAGACCACAGACCAAATAATCCTCCTCGCAGAACACCCGTCCTGAAAATTCATAAAACGCCTTCCCTTTCAGTTTCTGGCCTGCGTCGAGGACATGAGAAAACACACACATGATATTGAGTTTATACTGATGTGCATAAAATTTGAATATTGTAAAGCAATGCATATGATTAGGGAAAAATAAGAGATTATCTAGTTAAATGATTTCATTCATTCGGAAAACTTTGCATTTGCTTGCAAAACATTTGCATTCTCTTGCAAAAGTACTGTTTTTCTGCTCACAAAACAATAAGTTCTATTGTGTTCTCTTATAAACTTTGCATTCACTTTGCATATCACTCACAGAAGTATTGTGTTCCTCCAAGAAATATTTGTTTTTCAATGCATTCCGATATACTTTTTTCACTCTTACTTGTTTTTGTAAAATAAAAATGTTACTGTGCCATGGTGCCCTGATGAGTTCTGCATGTATATACAGTACTCATGCCATCAGCCCTGTGTAATATTTCCATGCATCTGAACTGATACATGAGCTGCAGTCTTACCGCAGACACAGCAGGTGAAGCAGCTGTCATGGTACACTTGTCCCATGGCCTGGCAGCCCTGAGCAGCTCCGTAAACACCTCCAGTGCACTTCGCACATGTACCTGCAGACGGCAGACAACACACAGGAGATTCTGCTTTTTATTCAGAATCAATGCAGGGGTGTAAACTACTTTCAGAATTAAAAATGAAAATGGTATATGAATTTTAATACCATGATGTATATCAAAGTGCCATGGTATTACCGCACCATATAAACAGTACATAAAAACTGAATCACAAGTGCATCAGAGTTAAATTCTCTGATTCCTTATTTCATCTTTATATAATTATTTATTCAATACGTATTTGATTAAATTTGTATATAAGTATTTACGTACTTAAAGTAAAGGATATGTTTGGAATTAGGGATGTAACGGTTCACAAAATTCACGGTTCGGTTCGATACGATACACTGATGTCACGGTTCGGTTCGGTTCGGTTCGATACGTTTTAGATACAGCAAAATGTAAAAACATCTCAACTTTTCAGAATGCCGCAAGCGCACCGCGGGTCATGTGACAAGAACCAACCAATCAGCTTCATCCTTTCCTGTAACAACGTTGAGAGCTCAGCCAAGATGAAGGAACAGCTGATCATAGTTGTATATGGATTGAAATTTTGAAATAAATTCAGTAGCAGAGCTACTGCAAGCGATTTTTAGAGCTGCAAATCCATTTATCCTTCGCTGAAATTTCCGCGTCTCATGGAGAGAGCACGTCATTGTTGCTTAGCAAAGACAGACGCCTCAGGAGAAAGACGCGCTTAGCGTTTTCCATGCGTTTTTAGGCACGATATGTGAACGGCCCCTAAGGCGCTCGCTCACTCAGCACGCGCTGAAGGCTCGTTGCAAAATGTCTAATGCATTTAACAGACCAGAAATATAAGATCCTAAAATAACCAACAGGTCTGGTGTTTGGGTTGGATTCCCTGTAAGCTATAGTGTCTAAATGCTGCAGGGATAGTTTGCTGCGTGCATGTTTCTCCTTTTTTTCGTCTTTTCCCAGATAGTACTGACGCATATATCCCAGATATTCCCGCTGTTTTTTTTTTTGTTTGTTTTTTTTGTAATCCCGCTGGTGTACCCTGTCATGTTGCAGATGCGACATACCGTTGTTTTTTTATCCACCACTCTCTTGCCATCACCATTATAGCTTAAAGGGAATCCAAAGTGCACCCAAACACCAGACCTGTTGGTTATTGGAGGATCTTCTCATTTCTAGTCTGTTAAACGCATTGGCTATTTTGCAACGAGCCTTCAGCGCGTACTTAGTGAGCGAGCGCCTGCTGAGTAGCCTAACATAAACATATAAGATGGTGTTTTTTTCTTCTTCGGGAGTGTCAGGGGCGTTGCCTGTTACGTTGTTTGGGTTATTGGGCTACCTTGTTGAACGCATATCATTATATTTCTTTCTCTCTCTTTTTTTTTTTTTCAAATATAATTAATTACTCCAACGAACCGTTCGGTATACATAATGCGTACCGCGTACCGAACCGAAAGCGTCGTACCGAACGGTTCAATACGAATACGCGTATCGTTACACCCCTATTTGGAATAGATAAATAATGAAATTTTTAATAATTGTCACAGAGTAAACATATTTTAACTTCTGACTATGTTCAGAAACTGAAATAAAACTAATTAACTATGCAGTAAATTATAAAATCTTTTTTTCCCAATATGCACTTTAAAGGGAAATTCTTAGCATGCAAACTTATTGTATTCTATCATAAACAATTCTACAGCTTGGTAAACTGAACTGTAAACATAATACACATGCAAATATTTTCACATCACCCCATATTAAGATTCACAACATGGAACTTACCAAAGCATAGAGAGTTTGTGTCCATTTTTTGTGTGTCCCAGACAAAGACAGTAAAGTGTCACTAATATTCAGTTCCTGCAGACAGACTCTGTCTCCGACTGTAAGTGGAGAACATACTGTGAATTCTCCAGTGTGTGAGGGGTGTATTTATATTTGTGTTAAAGCATATGTGTGTGTGCATGTGTGAGAACTGGAGACAGTGTGAAGGCCATTGATGGAAATGTATGATATATATATCACTAAAACAGCTGTGTATCATGGACCTGCTGAGATATTACATGACAGTCTAGTTACTACAGTAACTGCAAGTAAATAATTAAATAATATATCCTCTTATGATACATTTTACTAAACTAATTCAACAACTAAAAATTACATATATATATTTATACACACACACACACACACACACACACACACACACACACACACACACACACATATATATATATATATATATATATATCATATAGAAATATCTTTAATGTAGAAACTTAACATATTTTTCTTAAATATATACATGCATGTGTTTGTATTTGTATATATATATATATATATATATATATATATATATATATATATATATATATATATATACATTACACACTCATATATTATGTAAACAAAAACATTTTTTAATATTATATTTGAATCATTTGACAGCACTTATATATACATCCATTGTCTGAAGATGAATTTCTCACTCCCACAGGTTTCAGCTGATTGAGTGCTGGCTCTTAAATGCTGGGTTTGTCTATGGTGCAAATCAGAGTTTAACAGATTGTGAATTATTTATTTATACCTTTCAGAAATGTACATTTCTTTTGCAAAATTACATAATGGCGCTGAGTGTTTTGCTTGTAGGAAAGATTTTAGTGTTTGAGAAACAATAGGCTCCATATGCGTCAAAATCTGTAACAACAGGGCTCAGTTATGAGACAATAGCCCATTAATGGGACAATTTTCTATTTGAATGCTTTTATGATCAATCATAGATGACATACTCCACACTAAATAATCCATTTCAGTAATCCATTTCTTGCAGTCACATAGTTTTAATGGTATGTGAATGGATGTATGAGATCAGAAAGGGGGAACAAAACAAGAAACAATGAAGTGATGTCTCGTGATACCTGTTGGATGGGTTACTGTATGTAATCTATTTATCTGTTTGTGTTTGTTGACTTTCGCTTGATTACAATTCTGTGTATGCCTCGGGGCTGTTGGCATTGAAATACTGGAATGCTGGTGTCTGCGGACATGTGCGGACTCATTACTTAAAAGCACATTAGTAAGTGTGAAAAAATTTGCATGACCAAACTAATATTATTATTACTAATTTTCTTTAAATAATAACACAGTATAATGCATTTGATTATCCAATCATTCACTGTCAATAAATATTAATAGTTAAAAATATATATGGTACAAACCCATAATTATTATATTTTCAAGGGACAAAAAAATACACATTTCAAATTCAAATAAACAAAACTTTGTAAAAAGTTAAAAGAAGAGTTTAAATGTGTTAATTCAAATGTGTGTGTGTGTGTGTGTGTGTGCAATAACACGTACTCATTATGTTGTCTTCTGAATTTCCCATTTCTATATTTCTCATTCCTGATCGAGTGCTTGCTATTGAATGCTGATTTTGACTATGGTGCAAAAAAAAAAAAAAACAGATTGTGAATTAATTATTCATACCTTTCAGAAATGTATCTTTCTTTTCTACAGGCATGTGCGGACTCATTAGGCTATGAAATCACAATAGTAAGTGAGAAACTTTTTGAATAACTAAATAACATTTTTTTCACAATTTTTCCTTGAGACATTTACACAGTATGATAATTTCAATAATGCAACATAATAAATATAAAGATAGGTTTAATAACAGTCAACGACAACTTCTGTTCATAAACACCTACATTATTGTAGCATCCTGCCACAGTTACGGATTGGCTCATGAATATTAATAGCTTGTGATGACGTTCTCTAGATAATCTTCCAATAGAGGGCCGCTTAGCTAATGAATATTACGCGATGTCCTCATACAGGGCGAAGTCTTCTTGACTGTAGAGATACAAAATAGTCACGTTAGTTTATCTTGTAACCGAGAACCATCACAGACTTTAAATCGGATGTGTTTTGTCTCTGAAAACGTGAACTAAGTGTTAATCTATTATTTCCTGATTTTGTGCGTGAATTTATGATTTAATCTCCTGGATCTATCAGATTCTCCTCGGGTAATTTAAATTAAACTGTTTCTTGAATAATGCAATCGCGTTTTTCCAGCTGTTGGATCCCGAACGCAAGTTTGGACTGGTGAGTTGCGCGCGCGCGTGCACGCCCTTGTCTTTGAGCACAACAGGTATCAGAAGAACCAGGAAGCGCCTGTGAAACTCAATTCACCATGCAAGATCCAAGGATTTAAATCAAACAACAACAACAACAACACACACACACACATACACAGATATATTACTTTGGAAAGTTCAGGAACCTCTGAAGGAGAACGATGTGTTCATGCGTGTTTCCAGTCTGCATTGGATTGATTTTACTGCAGATTCACAAAATCTCAGGTGAGACTACAAAGAAGCAATACCCCAAACACGTTTTTAGCATCCTTGTCACTGTCATCTTTCGTTTAATGATCATTTGTTAAGGTTTAATATTCCGAGCAATTGAAATATAGCCTAATTAATTAAATAAATATATAGAAATATTTGACATTAACAGCTTAAAAGGTTATCAAGTATGGGCTTATGATTTGACAGTTTGAGCTGCTGGGAGGTTTTGTTGCGTTTTTATATTGAGACATTTAATTTTATCAAAACTACGGAAATGCTTGATGGATATTGGTAACATTGTTTACATTAACGCATATGAAATGACTAATATTTACTGTTCTTCACAGCAGAATCTCGCCTCCCTCGTGGCCTAGTATAAAAAATAGCACTGTCAAAAAATTCGCATTTATGACAGATGCTGTGCAGAATAACTTATGAATTATTGACTAACAATCTGTTACTGTACAAATGGAGGGCGGTTTACTGTAACATGCTCTTGGTCAGTGAAGGGAAATCATAAGACTTTCTCTTTAGTGAAATGCATTGTCAGAGAATGTCAGTGTTTGCTTTACTTTTGACATTTCAGCTTTAGGGACAATGGACTTTAATTTTCACAGTGTGGAACATGACCTTTAAAGTGTTGCTGCTGTATTATTGACGGTCAGAGCTGTGGTTTTAAATTGATTAAAATAACTAAAAGTGTGATTTGTTCAATTTTGAACAAAGTAGACTTTACCAACCATCATTTAAGCCTAATTTCTAATAGGTACTATATGAAGCATATGGACATTCTATCATGAACCAAACCTTCTGCAACGTCATAATTTAATTATTTTTTTTATTAGGGAGGATCCCAGAGTGCCTGACATGTGTAGTGTAATGCGTTCATGGTCTCTTCCTGTTCAAACTTTACCTTGTGTGAATCAGTTCTTTGTGTTTCTTTTGTTTGCTTTCATGTGGGTTACAACTGTCAGCTTTATTCAAGCTGTTCGTTTACGTGGCTCTGTACTGATCATTTTGTAGGACAACTCTTTGTCAAGAACAGTATAGATTAATTAAATGGTTGATTTGAGTTTTATTGCAATCATTTTTCTTATTCAATAAGTTCAAAAAATGGCATGTTCACAAAAAAATCAAAAATAGTTTAAAACCAACAAACAAAAAGTCAGTCTAAACTGAGAGAAAGAGAGAGAAACACACACAAAACAGAGAAAGTCATTTAAGGTTATAGCAACAAATACACACACACACACACACATTTAATTATTAATTAAATTATTATGTGTGTGTGTGTGTTTCAAAATATATAAATCATAAGTATAAAATTATACATGTTCAATACATTACTTTGCATTCCACAAATTTTGTAAAATTCATATAAATTTTTTTTTTTTTGCAGAATGTCATAAAATAGAAGTGAGCCCTGACTCTGGCACCATCATAATCTTCAAAGCACAAAGTCAGGACTGTAGCGTGTGTAAGGATGAAGGTCCGTCTCAGACCTGCAACTCCGATCTCGAACTTACTGAAGCTCAGCCCACCACCGTGACTTTCAACTGCTCTCAGCCGGGGGACGTCTTTAATGTGGAGATCAACCAAAAAATCGGTGAGTAACAACATGCAAAGTCGGAATGATCCATTTGATACAAATCAGCTTCTAAATCACTTAAATCTCTACACAGATTGCTCAACAACAGACTGCAGCATTATTGCAGTGCCTCTGAATTCGACACGATTCCTGGAGTTCACCAGAACCTTCAACTGGGATCTGAAGGTTCAGTCAGGCAAGGTGTTCCAGCTAGACTTCCCATCTCCAGGAATGAGACAGATCAAGCCTTCACAATCCTGTCCAGACAAAAACACATACACCATCATCGCATACCAGCGCACAGGACCGGCCAACATCGGCTCGTTCTGTCGGAACGGTCCCATCAGCCGTATCCAGGTCTTGTATAGAGGTCGAGTGACTCTGGAGGTTCCCAAAGGTACAGACCTGAACCCTTCTGACTTCAAAGTGTCCATGGGACCAGCAGCAAGAGGTAAGAAGTAGTTACTTACAACAAGAACATTTTCATTAGTGTTAAGCTTCTGATTTAACTTATTTTATTCCTTGTTTTTGGCATCTCTAGGAGTAGTGGAGATGGATGTCAAGCTGCCCAGAGGACCGTTTTCTGTTGATTTCTTTACTCCAGACTACGCCAAAGGCTACTACGATGAACAAAAAATGAAGTGGAACTTTGCTGTTAAGCCTATGCAAAATTTTACTGTTCGCTTTCAACATTACACTCCACCACAATGCCAGAAGAAAGCCGTTATGTGTGATTATGCACTGGGAGACAAGACTTCATTCACAGTGGCTCCAACAGAAACTCAGCCGGCTAATAAACAGGGAGATTTCAGCCTGACTCTGACCAACTGTGATGCAAAGAAAGTGGCGAATGTTCCTGGGCTTTCCTTGAACTTCAACGTGGAGGTGTTCAGGAGTGGGACTCCATGTAAGGAAAAAAATGAGCCTATAACTTTGGTTTTGTGTCTGAAACACTGATCTACTGTATATACGTCTCTCTATATATTCTCTATTATAGATCAATGGTTTGAAATCATTGTTTTTGAGTTTGGGGTCTTTTTAGGGTCAGTTTGGTAGCTTGAATATTTCATGCTGATAAGTAATGTGGAATATCTTCCTGTTCTGTTCAGATCTTTGCACTGTGGATCTCCGGAATGAGGAGGGATTGAGTCTGCAAATAGAAAATAAAAACCCGGAGTCGTACTGTGAAATGAGCCTGAACTCTGTGATGCAGGAGAAAATAGTGGTTCCTGCGGGCACCAAAGCTGACCTGTCCTTCCTCGACTGCCCCGTGCAGGATCTGCAGCTGACAGCCACCAAAGTCATAGGTAACTACAGCTCAGATATATGTCACAATGTTAAAGAACCTTCTAGAGTCTTTAGATGTGGAAAAATTACTTTGTTTGATCTGGCTTTAACCTATCAGAGAAGTAAAATCACTCAGATGTCTCTTGTCTAGTCACTGAAACTGATGAGCTGACCGCTCTTCTGGCTGTTTTTGTTTTGTGGTATGTACAGTAAGTAATGTTACCTGTGGTCTCCAATTTAACTCCGCATCAAACAGAATATAGAATTTGAATGTAAGATAATAAAATTAAAATGCTCAAATTTTTATAATCAACAGCATTTTATAGATAGATAGATAGATAGATAGATAGATGAAAATCTGACATTTTTGACTAATATTTTAAGTAATTCATTTTGCTTAAGCCTTTTTTTTAGGTAATGAAAATGTTTTATTGTATTAAGTTAATGATAATAACCCAGAAGAGGACTTCATTTCCCAGAATGCATTGCTTGTTGAATCTTCTTTGAATTACAGTTCAGTGAAGTCCAATTCAGCTTTCTTTGGGGTGTGGCCAATAATTTAAATTAAACTCATGAATGGAAAAAGGACTGGTCATTACAAGATTTCTTTTGTGGAATAGTATAACAAGGATTTTAGACATTTTTTTTTTTTAACTCCCCAAAATGACAATTTAAAAAAAACAGGAATGTCTTTACAGAAAATCCATCTGTCCGACGTCAACATGCAATGTGTTCTTTTGCAGAAGTGAATTATATATTCATTAAATCACAATCTTGACAGAATTTTTCACCACATTATTTTGATTTGTTCGTCTTCTTCCCTTTCCTCAATATAATTATAGATTGTCCCAGTGTGTCTGCCCGTGATGTGACCGGTCCGTCCCTCACCATTCCCACCCTGGACCCTAGTCTTCCTGTTCCCCTCCATCAGTTCACCTGGCTGCTCCGTTTACAGGATCAAAACACCGTGGATCTCATGCCTCTCAAGGGAAGCAGGCTTCACCAGTCTGTACCAGACAAGCAGTGTAACGAGAGAGTCTCGCTGCTCATCTCTGAGACTGAGGGCTCCCACATCGGACAGTTTTGCTCTGCAGCTGAAGGCACTATCCAAAAAATCCAAATCAAAGGAAACGTTTCCATCACTATAACTCCTAATATCATAAAATACCTGAGCCAGGAAAAAGGACCTTTCTTAACTATCGGCATTAGTCCAGAGATCACGGGTAGGTACTGGTACTGGTCAGAAGTTTAGAAATAATTATGATAGAATTTTCTGTGGTGTTTTTAAATGTCCCTTGCTGTGCCTGCATTTATTAGATGCATTTATTAGATGAAAAATACAGTTAAAATAGTACAATATTATTACAATTTAAAACAATGGATTTCTATTTGAATGTATTTTAAAGTGTAATTTATTTCACTGATGCAAAGCTGAATTTCAGCATCATTACTCCAGTCTTCAGTGTCAAATGATCTTTCAGAAATCGTTCTCATATGCTGATTTGCTGCTCAAGAAACATTTCTGATTATTATCAATGTTAAAAACAGTTTTGGTCCTAAACATTTTTGGGGAAACCATGAGACATTTTACAGTTTTCAACATGCTTTGGATGAGTAGAACGTTAAAAAAGAATGAAAGTTTTACCCAAAAGAGGGCTGAGTTTCATAGCAGTGTATTTCTGTCTTCTTCACAGAAAATGTAATCTACACTGTATCTCCACTCATTTCTGGACCCATGTACCTTGCAACCCCAAACTGGCCCGACGGCATGAATCCTTCCTCGTCTGCCTCATGGATCATCAACATTCCCCAAGAGTACAAGGCCGAGCTGTTGTTCTCCAACGTCAGCCAGCCCAAATGTGATTCGGGCCACACCGAGGTCTCGATCGGCTCGCTGGACTCTCAAGACCAAACGCAGTCCTGGAGAGAAGATCAGAGCTTCATCGTTCCTGTTGTCCAACAGCAGAGCTTCTACCTGAACATGTCCAACTGTGAGCCCAAGAGCGACCGCTTCGCTGTGCTCTCGAAGATCAGTCTGCTGAAGGAAACCAGTAAGCAAAAGGCTTTCATTTCATCACATTCACATTGTTGTATTATTGCTAGTATTACAGTAAAAGATAATAATTCCAACTGTTTTCCCTCTCTGTACAGAGAAGTTCCTGGGCATTATCTTGGCTATAGTCGGAGGGCTGCTGTTGTTGGTTATCATCGCAGTTATAGTTGTGTGCGTCATTCGAAAGTGAGTCTGCAATTTCTTTGGTATTTGTTGCAAACATTATAAAATATATGTATATATTTCTGCAACAAATGGATAATTGTGGCTATTGCTCTAAGTAGCAGCCACCATAAATCAGGCAGTAAAATAAAATATATATTTAAATAAAAATGTCAACTACATCATGCATACAGATAGCACAGTTAAATTACAAAATAAGTAAAAAAAAAATCATAAACACTGTAGTTATGGAAATGTTTGGAATGGAATATACAGAATATTTTACTAGTTTTAATAGTATAAATCTATGTTTTTCCCTATGAAATGAATTTGCATATTTTATGAAGCAAAATTTGCAACCTGTGTTATTATTGGTAACTAAAACCATTATGAAAATGTCATTATTTGAAATAAATTTATATAAAACTTTTATTTCATCTAGGAGCCAACATTTGTAAGTGCAGGCCTAATTTAGTTTAACTTGAATACTAAAATAAATAAAACTGGAAAAAAAGAAGAAAACGCAACAAATTTATTAAAAGTATAAGCAATGTAAATCTTTTTGAAAAAGTATGATAGTCTATTAATGATCCTAAAATAACACTGTTTTAAAGGGGGGGGGGGGGGTGAAATGCTCGTTTTCACTCAATATCCTGTTAATCTTGAGTACCTATAGAGTAGTACTGCATCCTTCATAACTCCAAAAAGTCTTTATTTTTATTATATTTATAAGAGAAAGCTAGTCTGTACCGATTTTTCCCGGAAAAACACGAGCGCCTAGAGGCGTGACGTGTGGGCGGAGCTAAAGAATCACGAGCGCCAGTAGGCTTTTGAGTTGAGAGCATGTGGAAGCTGTGACACAGATCCAGAGGCTGAAATTTAACAAGAGCAGCATCAGCAAAGGCGTCTCTATGTGGTATGTACTGAAACTGTATATATTTGCTTAGCGGTTTTGGAAAATGACTAAGCTCCACTTTATGTCGTCTTTTTTTTTTTTTTTAAGCTGTAACGTTACATGTGGAAAGTGCAGTTTGATGACAACATCGCATTTTGTTTACTTGATGTGCTTACGCGCTGATAGCTAAGTTGACAACACAGAGATATTTGAAGCAGTTTTACTCACCGCATGTGGTTCCAACACACGATCGTGACCCTTTTCCGTTGGAACTGCATTATCCTTAAGAAATAAACGACGTGCAATCCGAAATGCAAGGGACAAACAAAAACACTTGCACCACTCCGTTGATGCTCTGTAAAAATAAACTCCATCCACTGGTCCCTTAATGCTGTTTCTCTTTTGGTAATCTGTGCAGGGTTGTCTTGCCCTGGCAACCAAAAACACACTTCTTTTGTGACTTTTCGCGACGCTCTCGCTCTGATCAGGCTGTGCGCAGCCTCTCTCTGCTCTGCTATATGGGAGCGCGCGCTCTTCTGGCAGAAGAGCGTGCACTTAGGACCCATATAAGGAAATTCCGCTCCATCTAACGTCACACAGAGCCATACTCAATAAAAACTTTCCGAAACTTGTGACAAACCCGAAGAGGTTTTTTTGGAACAAAAATACTCCTTCAAACGTACAACTTAATTTTTGAAACTTTGTCCATGTTTAGCATGGGAATCCAACTCTTTAACAGTGTAAAAAACTCAGTATGCATGAAATAGCACTTCACCCCCCCTTTAAACATTGTCATTTGACATCCCAGCATGCATTGTTTAATTCAGTGGATTTCTTGCAACAATTATACTGTTCTATTGCTTTTTTTTTATCCCAATTTTGTGCAAATAAAAATATCTGTTGGCAATCAGATGAAATCGTGAGTTAAAAAAAGCTGTTTTGGCACATATACTACAAATCTGAGGATTAAATGCATATAAAAATGTTGGTATATATTTTGCAAACATAAATACAGAATTAAAATATGTAGCATAGAACTTAAAGTTTTGTCCTGATTGTGTGCTTTAAGGAATAATTCACATTTTCAAACTATTTTCTTTTCTTTTAGAAGGAAAAACAAACCCAATAACAACACGTCCTCCATCTTTATGCCCAGCGGGAAACCTGTCCCTCTGGGTAACGCCGGCTTCCCAAAAACCAGAGCAGACAATGAGTCCCATGTATATGCCTCTATCGACGACCCCACCATGTACGGATACCTTGGGGACAAGAACCAACCTACAGAGGTTGACAACGGAGCCTGGAGCAACGGACATCAGGTGGATGCGTACCGTCCATTCACGGGCCCCACGAACTCCATCCCAGCAGCTATGGTTTCTTCTACTAAATATTCGCTGGACATAAGAGAAGGAGATGCATTTCAGCCTTTCCTAAACCCACCCAACACCTTTAACCTGCCGAGGCCTCACTCGCCGCTCATATTGCAGGGAAGCTTAGGGTTCGAAGATCGCAGGATGATGGATAACACGCTGAACACTTTCAAGAGTGGCAGGGATATAAATCCCATTCGTCTGTCCTCTGATAAATCCAGACTACAACCACAAATGGATTCAGACTCAGATTCTTATCCTGAGCCAGAATACGAGGAGACCATGTGAGAAGGATGTGATTCTTCGCCTGCTCGCCAAAAACATTCAGATTTTATTGGGAGAGCAGAAAAGCCATTGGCTGCAAGCCTGTGCATGTGCGCATACAAAGACAATGTTTTTATGAACAGCTTTAAACTGATGGAAAAAGGCCACGCTCTCTCTCGCCGCCCTAGGGGTTTGTTTGTGTATCTTGCATGTATATTTGATTAAAAATTTGGTTTTAAATGTTTTTAATGGGCTTGTAGCCAAAATGTACAAATTTAACACTCTTGTTGGAGCTGTTTGAGAGCCGAACCCGTGGTGGAAGTGTGCCGTGAATTTCTCTATTGGATATTTTTTTGTTGTAATAGTGATTGTCTCCAGGCTACAGGTTTCATATGTGTTTGTTATTCAATTCTGTATGTTTACTTCATTCATTTCTAAAATAAATTATCTGGTATTTTAATAGATGTTCCAATCGTGTTTAGAATGTATGTATTAAGAACGAAGATAATCACACACACACACACAGGCCACAAACAGATGCAGTTTTCACATTTTCTGCAACAGATTTGAAGAAAAATCCAAAGAACTCTGAATTAGACATTAGATGGCATTTAGCATTTTACACAGTAAAATTAGGGATGCACACTAATAAATTATTTTCATGTCATGCTCAATAACCAATAAATGGCTGATATTAAACTATGCCATTTTATCGAAATTGGGAAAACAAATCATAAAGCTTAAACCAATTCTAAGCATCACAGCATGAATAATGTATATTTGAGACTACATTTGACTGGCTTTATGCATTTAAGTGATCGATAGATGATAGCAGAGACATCTAAATGTAAAAATGAGAACGATAAATAATGATTAACCTTTCTTATCAACCAATAACCGATATTGCACATTCTCAGGCAAAATGTGTTGAATGGAGTTGGCAAATCAAAACTCAGTGACAAGTGAAAGCCAAATTAGTCATATTTAATGAATATGTAATGAGCATCTCAGTTGTTCGGAAACCTGCAGAATAGAGCCATGTTTTTTATACACTTTATTAAGATAAAAATATACGTTCAGGTTATCAGGCTAGACATTTAGTTTGTTAGAAAATAAACAAGTAACAAAGCTAGCAATCTGAAATAATCATCATTCAACTGGATTTTATCTGGTGGCTGGACTTCTTTGTAAATATCATCAGAATTCAATAATCTTGAACGAATATAAAAAAAAAAAAAAAAAAAAAACTCTTAAAAATGTACTCACCCTCAAGCCATCCAAGAACAGATTTAGAGAAATTTACCATCACTTCCTCACCAATGGATCCTCTGCAGTGAATGGGTGCCGTCAGAATTAGAGTCCAAACAGATGATAAAAACATCACAATAATCCACTCCAGTCCATCAATTAATGTCTTATGAAGAGAAAAAAAGTTGTGTTTTTGTAAGAAATAATACATTTTTATTGGTGGAATTACTTAAAAATTGCTTTCTTCAGTGAAAAAGTTGTCTTGTCTGAATCAGAAGAGGAAAGCAGTATGTATTTACAAGTGAAAACATTTCAAAACAAATATTTTTTTTTTTTTTTTTTTTTTTTATGTGAGATGACAGAGATGGAGGAAGCATTCATTCGGATTATCTATTTTAGCAATGGTTTGAAGTTCTTACATCTTTATGATTTTGTTTTGTTAAAAACACAGCTTTTCTCTTCACCAGAGTTTTAATTGATAGACTGGAGTCCAGTGTGGATCACTTGTGGATTATTGTGATGTGTGGATGGCCTGAGGCTCAGTTAATTTTCATTTTTGTGTGAAATACTTCTTTAATGTCTTTGTTTATTTTGCGTCTTGGACGAGATCTTAATGGAGCCCGTTCAAAAATGTCTTTAATTACAGTGTTTGGTCTTTGATTGTAGATCATGAACATTTTTATGCAGTAAAAGGACAAACTCCGTTCTCCCAAAAGAAATTATATAATTGCAGAGCAAACACAATGCAAGCAGGATTGTGCAATGAAAAGGACAGCTAAGGTCATGCAAACCGGCGCTGGATGATCTCAGACGATGTTGAACTCGCAGACGGAAGCTCTCTCCTCGCGACAGTTCTCGTCCAGCCACTTCCCGCCGGAAGCGCCGGAGAGTACGGCGCAGTTTTCTGCGATTCTACCATCGGGCTGCGGGGGCTTCCAGTTCTTGTAGCGGATGCTTGAGCCGGCCTGGTCCATCCACACGCCCTCCGTCTGCATGTCATTGATGCCCAGCCAGATTTCAGCGTCCGGCCCGATGCTCTGGCGCACGTAATCATATAGTCGCGTGTTTTCGTCAGAAGACAGCGGAGTGCTGAGGATTCCTCCCTTGGCGATGCAGTCTTCACTGGCCGTGTGGTAGCTCTTCTTCACGCTGTCCACCAGAAAACACTTACCAGGGATCTTCGTACCTTTCAGACAGACTGGCGGAGAACAAAGACACATGTTTGGGTTCTGTTTGCGTCCTTCAAAAGCCTCATACAATGTACCAAAACATTTGTTGTTCTTTTAAAATAAAGCAAGGTCGTTTTAGTATTATTGATATATTAATATAGTTTTGAATGAATATTTTGTTTTTATTTTTCCCACTTTATGAAAATAAAAACAAATTAAAAATGTTAAGTTTAAGTTTACATTTTAATGTAAACTTATATAATTATTATTATTTTTTAATCTAAGTTCATTTTAATTTGGTCATTTTTATTAGTTTTTTTAAAATGTCTTCATAATTTTGTTTAAGAAAGTTAAACTAAAGAATGCCTTATCAAATTGCTAATATATATATATATATATATATATATATATATATATATATATATATATATATATATATATATATATATATATATTTAGGAAAAAAAACATATGTTAGGCAAAACATTACGACATGATGAGCTCACGAACCGCAGCTTGCTCTGCCCCCCCTGATATATGAAGGTGTTAACCACGCCCATATGCACATGTAAGCCAATCACAACAGAGCTCATTTACATATATTCAATATACCATTGCAAATTGCTTTTTTAATAGTAAGAAAGTCAGAATGTAGGTGGAAAATGATAACATTATAAGAGAGAACATTACGAGTGAATTTAAGGGAAAAGTATATATAAAATAATACAAAAGTTAATGGTTATTAAAGTTGTATATTCTTATGCAGAGGTGAACCAAAATGAAGTGGAGGCCCCAGGCAAAATGAATAGATGGGGCCCTTCTAAAAGATTATTTTGTTGATATATCTTCATTACCTAGATATATATTTATACAACATACAGTAGTTAAAACACATATAATATAACATTATTATTATTATTTTTTTTAAACAAAGTGCTTATTCTTTACCAAAATATCGATCTTCATCTTTATGGCAGAAGATACAACTGGCAGCCTCTCTTAGTTCACTGTTGACCTGAGGTATGTTTTTGAAAGTGAAAGTGAATTATCAGCTTTACTAGTTTTATTAGATGACAACTAATTATGTTAATTCAACTAATTAAATGTAGAAGAGCTAAATAATCAACTAAGTAAATGTAATATTTATTTGTATTGACCCAGGGACGCAAACTAACCATGGGTGACAAAGATGAGCAAACCCCGCCCCCCCTCCTCATTTTTTAAACAATTATAATAATTTAACGCCTTTATAATTACATATTTTTTAACTCTTCCAAAAAAAAAAAAAAACATTTTAAATGTTCACTTTCATTCATGAGGACGGAAATTATCTCCTGGTGGAAAACAAAGACTTAAGATGAAAATGACATGAAATTACCATTATATCCAGTAGATGGCAGCGAAGGATCACTCGTTAGCTCAGATGCCATTTCAACTCCCTAGTTTTCTCACATCTTGCTTTTGGATACAAGTCCAGGAAATCACAAAGCCTCATGTCATTTAAAAAAAAATAGGCCCAGACTCCAACAGCCTAGTATGGTAATTTTTTAAAAACTTTGCTAGTTAACGACAAATTAAGTTAATTATTAATGGTATAATAATTAAATAATGCATTAAATAGATTTTTTATAGATTTAATTTAAAAATTATTTTTTTAAACATTGCCTTAAATAGGACACATCAAAGGAGAGCTTTAAGTTATCTTGACATTTAGAAGCTGCTAAAGGCAACACAGACTTTAATAATTAATAATAATTAAATAAAAATAAGCCGGAAATTTTTCTCTTTTCCTCTTTTTCTTGATTGCCTTTTTCCACTTATGGCTGCCAGACAGATAAGTTCTCTTCATGTTTAAATTAGCAAATGCACGAGTAAGCACTGTGCCAGTTTGAAAACAGCAGCCGATGCATCATGAGGAAAAAGCAAGCACATCCAGCGTAACACAAGAGTGGGGATGTATACAGATACATGAGTTATTTGTTATATTAATAATGATATTTTCGATTTCAATTGCCTCCCCTATTGCTACACCTTTGATCTTTTTAAATATAACACATATTTGTCTCAAGATTTCCTCATACATCTAACACTGGATGACATCTGACTCAGTGTTCTCCAGGGAAAACACAAGCTGTAAAAATCATCAGAAGTGACACGTGGAGGCCATGTGCCTTATGTAAGTATAAACTCTAATCCAAACAATAAGCCACAGTCTACAACATCTTGTTTTGTTTTTTAGCTCAAGGGACAAACAGAATCCCATTTTTTAAAAAGTCAAATAGACTAGGTTAGAAATACTAGATGCTTCACTAATGCAGATGGATTTAAGGTGTGATGGGGAGAAGTTCTCACCGGTCTGCAGGGCCTGCTGCTCCTTTAGAAGATTCAGTTCCACCACAATGTCATCGATCTGCTTTTGCAGGTCCTTCAAAGCAGCGCTGGAGTCTTATAGATAGAGAGATCTCAGGATGAATTATAGGAAAACACACACACAAACTATTTGACCCTATAATTATGAATGAAGTAAATTAAGCCTATTTTAAATACGATGTAATTTATACTGATTTTGAAAAGTGGGATGATAATGAGAATCACCATAAATAAATAAATATTTTTTTCTTGAATATATATAATTACATATATAATTTTTATTTACAACTTATTTTATTGCATTTTAATATATTTAAGACTTCCAATAAATGCAATTAAATTAAAATATTTCTTTCTACAATTATGTATATAATCATTATTATGTTAAATATAGCAATCATTTAGTTGTATTTTCATCTATTTTAAAACTTGAGAACCTTGAGAATCAATTGTATTAAACAGATTCAAACTGAAAAATGAGTTGTGTTAAGATTAAAAACACACCCAGATGTATTAAACAGGTCAGTGCTAACTGTGCACGAAACGGAGTTGACTTTTACTCAAACAGCATCTTTTTCAATATTTACAAACAAAAATGAGCAAAATCATCCGGTCTCACCTTTTTTAGCATTGGGCTTCTGCTGGTGTGAGGTGTGTGTGAGGAGCAGCAGGACTCCCAGCAGAAGACAGCCGTCTCGGAGTCTCATGGTGAAGTCTGGAGAATGAGGAGAGAGCTCTGCTTCTCAGCTCAGCTCACAGAGGAAAACTGCTGTAGTAAGAACCTGCTGCGTTTGTTCTTCATCCTGAGCAGAGAGGAGGAGTGACGTCCCCCCCCCCCATCTCAACAATCCTCACACTTCAAGCTCATGGCTGGAAGTGTTACATAAAATACACACAGTGTGCTGGTTTCACACAGAATCAGTTTTGTGAATTTTGTCCTCCAATCATCATATTATTTAATTATATAAATATGTGAACACAATAAAGCCACAATAACATATATTAAAACAAGAGTCAATTAACTTTATATAACAAAAGTTAAAAGTTGAATAATGTTCTCTAGACAAAAACAGGACAGTGTAATTGTTTTTTGTTTAATACTTATAAAATATTTATTACATTATCTCTTGCCCAGAAGAGTTTGACTTTGTTACCTTAAACATTTTTGTCATAATTAATTTTATTATTATTTTTCCTTTTGAAATTTTGTGAAAAGTATGTGGAAATAGACTTGATTTAAATTAAGGGTTCATATCAAATCAATCAAAATTAATTATTAGATTTAAAAAAAAAACATAAATATAGGCGAAGTGTGACAACTAGCCCCAGTTTCTTTGCCCTGTATGTTTTCCCACTCATTTAAAGCAAAAGTGTTGAAATGAAAATTCTTTCATGGGGGTCAATGGGAAATCAAACTTCAATTTAGTTTTTTTTGGTGGACTATCCTTTCATGAAAGGTATGAGTTATAAAACAGATTATAAACCTGGACTCATATTTAGAATGAACGGATTAACTCAGACAGAAAAGCAGGGTCTCAAATTGCTTCATACACACTGAGAGTCCTGGAGCATTAAAGGTCTCCTGAGGACACATTTCCCATCATGCATTCTTCTTGTGTATGATATTGTTATCTGTGCAGTGATTGCTGCTGTTTGTTTTGGATTCTCCGTGTCACAGAAAGAAGCAAAGCTATTATGGGATGGAATATATCCAGGCTCACAGCAGCTGGATCTTCCTCAGACGACACGTGGCAGATGAGACGTCCTGCTGGACACTGGGGTGAGCTCAACACCATCCCAGGAAAAAAATGACTACAGCACCTGTGAACTTACAGAAGTCTACGAATATTCCACAAATGTATAAAAAAATAAATTGTAAAATTGCTGCAGTCCATCATTTAACATCTTGTGAAGCGTAAAGCTATGTTTTTAAGAAATAAATCCATAAAGACGACTGTTGCTGAAATTAGTCTGCTATTCATAAAATTGCTTTCTAAATAAAAAAAAAGTCACCTTGTCTAAATTAGGAGAGAATGGCCTTTTTCTCTGGAGAAAAATGATTTACGGACTTGTATTTAAACTGAAAGCAACAGATTTAAATTAAAATATCTTAACAATGGCTTTATTTACTGCAAAGACATTGTTTTTCACTAAAAATAATGTCAATTGATGGACTGGAGTTGTGTAGGTTACAGCTGTTCAGACTAATTCTGACGGCACCCATTCACTAAAAGAGGATCCATTGGCGAGCAAGTAATCCAATGTAATCCCCAAATCTGTTCTGATGAAAAACAAACTCTTCTGCATCTTGGATGATCTGAGACCAAGAAAATATTCAGCAGATGTTTTTCATTTTTTGGGGGATGAACTATTCCTTTAAGGATTCTGGATATTCTTTTCTACTCATCTATTAAATTCAGCTATAAAAAAAAACATTAAGTGCTTAAATTTCTCTCAAACAGCTCAAAACGTATATATATATATATATATATATATATAAAAATCAGATTTGAGAGAAGAATCATTTCACATTCAGTCCTCTGTTAAACACAGCAGTCCGAGGGCTAGTCATTAAATGAAAAACAAAAACAGCAATCTTATATAACCTCACATTAGACAGGATTCTATGTTAGTTGAGAGTTTTCAAGCAGGACATGAAGAACGTCATAGAACATTTAGCTCATTTATTTGAAAAACAAACAAAAAAGGTACAAAACAGGAAGCTATCCGAGGAATCCCACTTTCTGCCGTTTCTTGCCAAGACTTTCTTCTTTCTGCAGCAGCTCCATGAGAGGCGCATGAAGAGCCTTGCCCACACGCTTCCCAGCCTTTAACATGAACACACCAAAACAGTCAACAGAAACTCCAAACCAGGAGACAAGCATTCATTAAACAAATGAAAAACACCTGGTTTTTAATGCGTGACAGAAACAAAATAGAAAATACATTTGTTAGCTCCAGTCTGTTCTGATATACAAGCAGACATATAAACAGCACCAGCTGCATGACATTCTCTAATATAGCACCAAAGTTTAGCCCTATAAAGCCTACACACACACACACACACACACATATAGAATATATCATACTATGAACAAAAAGCCTGATGTATCAAATAAGATACTCAAAAAAACACACATGCAACCTTTATTCAGTAAAGATTTTTCTTTTATATTTTGTTTAAAGATTCAACTGTTCAAAAATAAATAAATAAAAGATTTTTCAGACTATTATTTCATATTTCAGGCTTTACAGGGATAATACATGTAGTTAGGGAGAATTAGAAGTTATCTGACCTCTGTCATCTCAAAGATACTTTCTGGGTCCAGACTTCCTCCTCCCATTTTCCTGACGCACGTGACCGTCCCTCGGTGTGTGACTGAAATCAGGAGACTGGCCACAGAGCAGGCCTTTTCCTGCAGCGTGGCGTCTACCACATGTCTGTGACCAACCTGAAACACAGACACACATCCCATATATAGAAGCTACAGAAACACAGAACTGAACAGGAGAGGAGTGCATTGTGGGTAACGGCTCAAGGCTGTGCTGTACCTTGCAGAGGGTTACGATACACGGCACATTTTCCACATTGAGCCGCATGCAGTCGTAAGGGTCGTCTGAAAGCTCGATCTCCTTCACTCCCTCTTCATCCTCAGATATGTGCACTTTGGGAATTCTGTTTGGGGAAAGGGGATGCAGATAAGTTCCTCATTGTTCATTTGGGGTTTCCACAATGTTAAAGTAGTGAATTTCAAGGACTTTTCCAATTAGGATTACGGCATAAAAGATTTTAAAATCATTTTATAAAAACTCCCAGGGTGGACTGATATTTGTATCTGGCATATTAATCCTTGGAATGTTTATGTTTTAATGGTTAAATGTTTAAGTATAAAGAAATAACATGTTCAAAACACAAAAGTCCTGAGTTTACGGTTTACTTTCAAGAAAACATCTTAAACTAAACTAACATAGTTCTAAAATATTGTAGAGTGTAACAAAAATAAATAAAAAATAATAATAATTATAGAAAGTTCTATGACTTTTTCAGGCCTGGAAACTATGTTGCTATTGTTATCTAAAACTGAAAACTATTAAAAATCACCTTTGTTTAATTAAAGCTGAAATAAAAAAAATATTGGATTAAAAAAAAAATTACATTTTACAGTATCAAAGACAAACTCAAAAATAGCAAAATTCAAACAGTATTAATAACAATACTTCATTGAATTGTGTACAATATATTAACAATATTATTAAAGAATAAAATAAATATATTCAATCATTCACATACACATATAAAAATGATGAAATTTATATTATTTCCACAAGAGAAAAGGAAAGCCCCCAAAAATGTCTATTACTGTACCACGAAAAAAAAAAAGTTTCAAACTTAAACTGGAAAATAACCTAACCATTTAAGGTACACAAATATAATATTTATAAAGACAGTACATAAGTAATATAAAAAAAAAAACTGCCTGCCACAGATTTAGAATTGGCCAATAGAAAGCTTACAGCTTTGTCAGGATTTTAATGGAAACGGCATGCGGTTACTTACCGTGTATTAAACAGAGCAGCTTTTATCGCAATGGATATGGCATCAAACAGGTTTCCATCACACTGCAGCAGCTGCATACATTATTAAACGAATTATAAATCAACAGTAAATTGAGATCACAATATTTCCTTATATTGAATGAAATATTTATTTCTTCATTCATTCGCCCTCTTCAGGTCACTCACCAACACATCTACGTACAGCACCCAGCAGTTCTCTCCCGGACAGATGCAGAGGGAACGCAGGTCCACGCTGTGTCTGTTGTTGAACACTTTATAGAGCGTGTTACTAAGCTCCACCCCCAGCTCCTCCCCTCCACGCCCCTCAAACTCTGGAGTGGCGTTCGCTGAGCTACACAAGCAACATCAGCAACCAACATCAGCTTGCATATCAAGAACATATAAACAAGCATCATCTATGGATATCCATTGCTAAATTGCATATTCATACACTGAAGAACCTGCACAGGTCAATTACAGCTCCCGCTATATCAATACATGGACTAAACTGTCAAAAAAAAAAAAAAAAACTGCATACTGTATTATTAAAAAGGTTTCTTATACATTAGTCCACTGAACTTACACCATTTAATGATTAAACTTTCTAGTAAAAATAAAACATTTAATAAAAATGATCCTGAGATGTACTAAATATATTTGCTTTAAAAAAAAACTAACTTTTAGTTATTAAACATTCTATACTACAGCAAACCATAAATATATTCACTACAGAAAATACGAGGATTTTCCAGACCAGTGTTGTTGTTAATTAATACTAAAACAAATAAAAACTGTGAAATTAAGCTGAAATAAATATCAAATATGAATATTGTAGATTAAAAACTTACATTTGTAAACTTTAAAATATTGCCCCGGCAACTAACTAAAATAAAATTAAATTGAAGTAAAAATAGAAAACAATTTAAAACAATTCAAAACATTAATAAGTACTACAATAGTATGTAAATAAAAATATAGCTCAATATGCATATACACATGCATGTGTCTAAACCACAGACTGTATAGGGTCTAAACTCCATGTAAAGCAGGCTACTTCATGCTTTATTATTATGATATTTTGCACAGTTATGTTGGTATGGCTGTCATGGTGCATGCTTGATGTCTAATGTGACGATCTTTAAACTCTCACCAGTCCACAAAGAACTCCAGATAGCCTTCATCTGGTACCATGGCTCTGGGTTTCCCAATCTCTGCCTTAACTCCTACAAGAACATCTGTGTGACCCTGTCAAACACATCACACAACATAATGATTTACAAACATGCTGGTGCGATTTCCACATAGAAGACGGTTTAATTCAGCTTACAAGACTGATTTTAGCAGAACCATCAGTGTTTGACACCACATCCGTCTCGATCTCCATGTGTCTGTAGTCTTCACATCCTCGCCCGTCCAGTCTCAGGTCATCCTGGCAACAGAGGTCATCATTAACCCTCATGTTATGATGTCTCAGAAAAGTATCAGGTTAAAGTGATAGCATATCACTTGATTTTTTTCTACAGGGGTTTTCTGCTTTAGTCAAATTGCATTTGCCACCACGCAGAAAAAGTTTCTATTCTGAATGACAGATCACCAGAACAGTTGTCAAAATGCCTTTTGATTACATATCAAGCGAATTTGAAATAGGAATAAAAGGCACATTTTAGAAATACGATATTTATTTCAGTACATACATACAGCAAGAACACAACAACACAGACCACATGAGGACATAAGACTTTTTCGGATGTTCAAATTATTTCTTTCATAACACGTTTAATAAAACTAAATGATCAAACGTGCGTTTTTACTTACACGGACTCCATGCATAATATAAACCTTCTCCGCTTCGCTTACTTGAACTGCTGCCATGTTTCAAACACACGCACTCACTCTGCGTCATCACAAAGCGCGAGAATAAGAGCCTGGAGGTTATCGTCCAATAATATGCTATTGCGTCAAAAAGAGGGCGGGAATATTTGAGCAAACTGTAATCTGATTGGATAAGCAAAATGTCAATTCTTAAAGCAGGAACTGTATTTCACGCACATGTGTTCTTTATCGTGAATGTGGTATGTATAGTCTATTTCAACAAATGCAATTTGTTAACGAAAACAAAATGATTTTGTTTTATACAACATATTTAAACATTCTTTTTACAGTTGTAGATCGCTGATCTGATTTTTGGTTTTGCACGTTCAGTTGAATATTGTAAACATGTAATGGTCAGTTGTTATAATTATACTTTTGAAGCATTGTAGTGCACAAAATGTACTATCTTCAGAAATTTTGACTTTTAAAAAACTGTACTGTGTTGCCATGGCACTTTGAGATACACTAGGGCAGGTTTATATACATACATACATACATATATTTCAGATGTCAAATAGTGGCAAAAATGATTACCCTCCTACGATCCCAAAATTTAAAACGCATCTATATAGTTTCTTAAAATATTATTTATTGAGTTTCAGTTAAATTATTACGCTTTTCATCTCAAAATAGCACTGTACTGAAAAATGTGTTATTTGTTTTCGTATTCTATTTTTATTTATCTGTTTATGTATTTTAATCTACATTTTGTTATACATTTAAATTTAATCGAATTCTTATTTTTATCTTTTTGTACTATTTATATTATTTTATTTCTATTCTCTTTAATTTTTTTGATTCTAGCGGTCTAAATGTTATTATTAAGCTAATGCTTAGCCTGTTTTTTCTTTTTTTTCTTTTGCAGTTTTAATTAAAAAAAAAAAAGTCTGTCAACAGACCGAGCCACAATGCTTAGTGATGGTGAAGCTAAAGAACTGCTGTCATTTCTCACTCTGGAGATGAGAGCTGATGTCAAAGGTCAGGCCACGGGTTACATCCTGGGCCTCACAGGAAACCGGGATGGGTGCCGGTACCTGAGGTCCAAGCCGGACTTCCTCAAAGCCTTGGTTACTCTGACCCGCGACCCCTCCATCGCCATCGTCAAGGACTGTTATCACGCTCTGATTAACCTCTCGGCGGATGAGACTCTTCACCAGCCTTTGATCAAAGAGACAGACTTACTTGCCATACTGTTCCAGAACCTCCTAGACCCAGATTACATGTTTGCAGATCGCATCTGTACTATCCTCAGTAACCTGAGCCGACACGAGCGGACGTGTAGAGATGTGTTCAGCGCTCTGCAAGAGCAGGAGATCGGACTGGACAAAGTGGTGGAGATCTTCTGCACAGAGGGGTTCAATAAGAAAGCTTCACTTCATTATCTGGGACCCCTGCTGTCCAACCTCACACAGCTGCCCGAGGCACGACACTTCATCCTGGACAAGGACAGGTAAGCTGTACTTATAATACTACTAAAGTACTGAATGATTACATGCAAAATGACACTGTACTACTACTAATCATATTACTATTTCCAAATCCATGGTATGCATAAAAACATTATATTTTTACAATATTACCATAGTACATGTTCAACATATGGTATTATCATGATATATATATACCATGATATTATAATGTTTTTTTTGACAAAACCATAACAACACCATATTTTACACAAGTACAAAGGTAATATGTTATATATGTTTTATATTTATTTATTACATATTACATATTACCTTGGTACTTGTGTAAAATATGGTGTTGTTATGGTTTTGTCAAAACAACATTATAATATCATGGTACCTCTCCAAAAGCACAGTGATACAGTGGTACAAGATAGTATGACAGTAATAAAATGTGAAGTGCTGATTGTTTCATGTGTGTTTCTACAGGTGTGTGATTCAGAGGCTCCTGCCGTACACACAGTACAAGGAATCGATCACCAGGCGAGGAGGGGTGGTGGGAACGCTCAGAAATTGCTGCTTTGACTATAGTAAGAGTTATTCTTATTTCTTTAAATTATATCTTAACGCTTGTGATTGGCTTAGTTATCTATGGTAATACCGACTGCTAAATGAATAAATGTAAATGTAAAAAGCATGTGATTTTATTTGTTGCAAATTTCACAATTGAAAGCAAAGCCAATGCAAAAATACGTCAAAGACAATTTAACAAAAATGCATTTAATTCTCATTAAACATGCCCTTTGTCCATACAGCTCATCATGAGTGGTTACTCAGTGATGCGGTGGATATTTTACCGTTCCTTTTATTACCGTTGGCTGGACCAGAGGAGCTCTCGGAGGAAGAGAATGAAGGTGATGCTTTTTACATCATCTGGAAGTTTCAGAAAACAAGTTTACCAAATAAGCCAGGTTTATTACAGTAAGTCTGACTTATTTTGAACCAAATCAGCTGACAAGTCGTCAGACTTGGCTTATTTGGTAAACTTGTTTTATGAAACAGGCCCCAGCAAACAAATTCAGAGTTACAGGATTAGTTTTGAGTTGACGAAACCAAACCAAACCAAACCTCTCCAGTCCAGCATTATTGGTACCATGATGCTGATCATCTACTTTCTTTGTCAGCTCAGACTTTGATCCTGAGTTTGTGGAGGAGGTGCTCATGAATGTGTGACATCATGGTGAACAGCCAATCGCAACAAAGAAAGTGTGATTCACTTCTAGCGAGAGAGCCAATGAGATTCAAAACTCCTTTGTCAAAGGTTAAGATATTAAAGAATATGAGGAATTTAAATGCGTTTACATGGAAGTACTTAAAAAAAAAAAGAGAGAGGACAAATTAATGAAATTATCTTGCTCTATTAGTGCAGTCACAAGTGAATCTTGTGAAATTAGTTTATATAGTTGATAATATATAGCAAAAGAGACTCGAACATGTAAGGTCACATGAAGCCATTTTTGAAGTGTTATCTATGGTTTCTACCACTTATTTATGGCATATGATCTGTATATTTATATTTATTTAAAATAAGTGCTTTATAATAACCATTAAACTAAAGGTACTTGCATGTAATGGATTAATAATAACAAACCATATTATAATTAGATAAATCATATGAAAATAAATTGTAATTATCATTAAAGCCAGACATTGTTGTTTTATTTTTTAAGGTACTTTATAGTGACTACTTAAGTTGTATGAAGAGAAACGTTTTTTTTTTTTTTTTTGGCTAAAAGCCAAGGCACTTTCATGGTACCTAAACCCAGGGTTGGTGCAACTGCAAACTAAACTGAAATTTACCTGGCCTGCTAATCCAGCTTCATGGTACAGGCCCCTTATCCAAGAACGATTTTTGTTTGAAGTGAAGAAACAGAAAAGCAATACGTTTCTTTCGTTTGTCCAGTAGGTGGTGCTGTTTACTCATTTTGATGATACACAGGTTGACTGTTAATTGTATTTCCCACAGCATGTGTAAGGAAAATGGAATGAACAAAGTGGAAATACCACCATTACAGCAGGAAGTTGTGTGAATTTGCTAGGCCAGGATCTTTGTTTCAAAGTTTGCGGTTTCATAAAAGCTGTTTGAACAGTTTATGTGCACCATATTTTCCACTTGTGCCTTTCTGACCAAAATAGGAGAGAAAATATATTAGTTAATAAGTGACCTTATTCGACCTTTCTGAAACCCTTTCAAAGTCTGTATAACTATAGCCCAAACATAGATCTAATTTAATGAGAGTTTGTTTGATCTGTATAATTGGCAAGCATGATTTTTACTAATGGTTTGAGATTTGAATATTAAGAGACATGCTGTTTCTATTCTAAGTGATAGGATGAGGACAGCAAGCACCACTTTTCCTTCTTAAAATGTTTTAAAGACAAAGTGTTTGATTAACGTGCTACTATTGTAACAATACACCAATTACATAATTTATATTTAATAGATTTTTATTTGCATTTACAGGTTTGCCTGTGGACTTGCAGTACTTACCAGAGGATAAAAAGAGAGAAGATGATCCTGATATCCGCAAGATGCTCTTAGAAACCCTGATGCTTGTAAGAACAGCATCTCAAATCTTTTATTTTATCTATCATTTGTCTGTATTGACGTAAATGACTTGCACAACCATTCAAATATTTCACATTTTAAGAACGTTTTTAAAAGTCTCATCAAGGCTGCATTTATATTATCAAAAATACAGTAAAACAGTATCATTGTAAAATATTATTACGATTTAAAATCTAATGTATTCCTTTGGTTCAAAGGTGAATTCTAGCACCATTACTCATGTTTTCAGTTTCACATCATCCTTCAGAAATCAAATTTGCTGCTCAAGAAACATTTCTTCTTCTTATTTTTAATGTTGAAAACAGTTGTGCTACTTTATATTTCTTTGGAAACCAAACTACATTTTTAAGGAATCTTGACCAGAACAAAGTATAATTTTCATTACTGCCACTTTTAATCAATTTAATAGGTCCTTGCTGTATATAAAAGCATTGATTTCTTTCTAAACTATTTTGGAATGTATGGTATTATCACTATATTGTTCTTCCTTTATTTATGTTTAGCTATTAATGATCTGTTCATATTCAGCTTACAGCTACTAAAGTGGGCCGACAGGTTATAAAGAACAAGAACGTGTATCCCATCATGAGAGAGTTTCACAAATGGGAGAAGGATCCACATGTGATTTCATCTTGTGAGAAACTCGTCCAGGTATGAAAACATTTAAGGAAGCAATGAATATATCATTCATGGATAAAGCATTCCCAGTAAACATTGCAATGAGCTTATTGGGAAAAAAAAAAACGAATTCAAGATATATTTGTGGGCACAGTGTGTCGTTTACGCTTAGTGTAACACATTATCAGCTCATTAGGTTCAAATCAAGGCAGTTCCATCCAATTACGCGATTGCATCTCTATTGCATCAGTTTTATAAGATCGTCACATGCATCGTTTTCTGTAGATGTGGATTGTTGTGCTTTGGAAGACCCCAGACAGTAGGCAGATCACTTCCAGTTCTCCAAAACCAGGATTTATGAGTTTGGTCGAAAACAGCAAGAGACACTAATTTGGTGGAAAAAGCCTGTTCCTTGCACCGTGGCAGGCGTATATTTGGGTACAGCCCCATGGAAAAGATGTCACAGGGTCTCCCATTAAAGCATGATATTCTCCATAACGTCTGGGAGATCCCTTTTGAACTCCAGGCCAGAAGCAGTGGTTCGGCCGTTTGCCTCAACCCAACCATTTTAATTAGCGTCAATAAAACAGCTAATATGCCAAGCGCAGAACCAGGCTAATATTTATCCAGGATTAATGGGCACTTTTTCATTATGCAGCAGTTTTTAACTAACACCGCTTTAACAGCTATCAAGTTGCTGAAGTTTTTCCATGTTGTCGGGTTCCCGAAATTGCTACTTGGGAATGACAGTAAAAGTGAAGTGCAGTCTGGCATCTCATTAGCTCCCGTCCTGCGTCATTACCACTTTTCTTTCAATATGCGACTCTGACGGAACATACTGAGGTCCATTAGGGTTTCACGTGCAATTTTGTGTGACTTTGATTAAGGTTTTGATTGGAGACGAGCCGGAGGAGGGAATGGAGAATCTGATGGAGGTGGAGATCCCCAAAGACGTGGAGGAAAAACTAAAGGAACTGGACACCAAAGAGCAGGAACAAATGGAAAAGGACGAGCAGGAATCTGAGAAGCAGCAAAATGAATCTCCAGAGGGCCTGGAGAGATAAACAGACTAATGAACAAAACTTTACTTTTAAGTTGAATGTACAGCATTGAATAAAAAGATCTGCATGAGAACGAATACCTGAGGATTATCGTGGATAGAAAATGTTTGATTTTAAAAGCACCTGGTTATGGAAGAACAGTTTGTTTCTCTCTGGTTCAGGCTGGTTTATGTTTTTGACTAGCAGGTGGACACCTGGTAGACCATCATCTTGGGTATGAGATCATGTGGTATGACCAGGTCATTCAAACTTATTTAGGTGGTTGTCCACCTAATCAGCATGAGCCAGCTACAAACCAGCTATAAAACTAGCTCTAGCTTCATTTTCCAGCAGGGTTTAAAACTTTGAATGCCCATTAGTTGTATCCTGGAGCTCATAATAAAGACACTTTGTATCACAATCTGTAAAACCTAAATAAAGGGATTTTCATACCCCATTATTAGACACGGTCTTTGAAATGTCTGTGAGGTGATTAGTAATAACATTATATTCAATTTAAAAACCTATATGTGACCCTGGACCACAAGATCAGCCATAAGTGGTTTGGGTATATTTGTAGCAATAGCCAACAATACAGTGTATTGGTCAAAATTATCAATTTTTCTTTTATGCCAAAAGATCATTAGGATATTAAGTTAAGATCATGTTCCATTAAGATATTTTGTAAATTTCCTACCTTAAATATAATTTTTGATTCGTAATATGCATTGCTAAGAACTTCATTTAGATTTTTGCACACCTTCAGATTCCAGATTTTCAAATAGTTGTATCTTGGCCAAATATTATCATTCATTAACAAACCATACATCAATGGAAAGCCTATTTATTCAACTTTCAGATTTTAAGAGTCCAATTTTGAGCCTTATGATTGGTCCAGGTCAAATATGAGCTATGCAGACTTAACAGATTAAAACTTTGTCAAGTTCATGCAAATGTTTGTAATATGTGATGAGGCAGTTTTGGACTTGTTTGTTCAAAACTGTAGTTTGCTGCCCCCGTGTGGATATAAGACAGCTCTTAAAAACCTCACCTGACTTCTAAAATGAGAAAATTTCATGTCTCCGGTGTGAAGGTCATATATTCTGTACAGCTGCTATAATACAAGAAGTTGTGACCAGGTTTAATACAAATAGACTGGAAAAATGAAAAAAAAAAAAAAAAACACGACTAATTAATACAAATATGTACATAGTTCGAGCACATAAGTAATGTTTGCTTGGAAAGTCAATCAGGCGTTACAGGCGCGTCACAGCAACGCTATTTTTGTTCTGTTACGTCAAGGAATGAGATCTAGCTGCAGAATGGTAATAACATAGATGTATATACGGGTAATACATTTATTTAATAAAATAACATTTATATGTCCTGCATGTACAACAGCAAGAAAAAATAATTTTATTTTAAAGATGATAAATGGCATAAGAATACGACTGAAAAGCGTTTCCTTTTTGAATGCAGAGTGTTATTGAAAGTGATTTATCTGTAAACTCACAGGTGCCCAAGGAAATATTAATGCTTCTGACAGGCTGGTGAGTTTTAAAGTGGAGATCCAGGTGAGACGAGGCCCTCAGCTGAGCGCCTGTTGAGCAGGTGGTAAGAGAATTAAACCGGAAGCGCAGAGAAAGCAGATGGATGTACGCCACTGAAAACAGATTCTACAGCAGGCCAGCGCAAACCAGGAAGAATAACAAATTACTTCAAATCAGTCCAAATAACACTATCGCTCGAATAAATGTCCACTGGGGTTATCGTCACATCACCGTGATGCACATTTGAGATGTCTCTTTCCAACTTCCACAGAGGAGGTCAAATTCCAATTCAAGGTCAAACCATGTTTTAGACCAGAATAAAACAGCCAAAAGCCTTAAAGTTGTTATCATGGTCCATTAATAGCGTGAATGCCAGCAACTGAGAAAAGGAGACCTACTTTGTTTTACTCAGTGTTGGAGAAGCTACTTTTAAACTTAGATACTAGTGATTTTAAGTATGTAAAACTACATATAAGCTCTTTTTAAGTTCAGCAAGTAGTAATTTAAAGTATGTAAAACTACATTAAAGCTCCTTTTTAACTAGCTCACCAAACTTGTAGCTACTATAGTAATTTAAAGGGGGGGGTGAAATGCTCGTTTTCACTCAATATCCTGTTAATCTTGAGTACATATAGAGTAGTACTGCATCCTTCATAACTCCAAAAAAGTCTTTAGTTTTATTATATTCATAAGAGAAAGATAGTCTGTACCGATTTTTCCCGGAAAAACACGACCGGCTGGAGGCGTGACTTGTGGGCGGAGCTAAAGAATCACGAACGCGAGTAGGCTTTTGCGTTGAGAGCATGTGGAAGCTGTGACATTACCGTGAGGGAAAACCCGTCATCCAAAACAAACCATGGCTTACAGTCAGATTCAGCCGTTTATTTATGATCCAGAATCAGATCCAGAGGCTGAAACTGAACGAAAGCAGCAGCAGCAACGACTCGCTCCGAGCAGGGCTCGAACCCGGGTCTCCGATGGGAGGCGGACGCACTAACAAGGAGGCAGAGATAGTTGAAGCAGTTTTACTCACCGCCTGCGGTTCCAACACACGATCGTGACCCTTTTTCCTTGGGATTGCATCATCCTTAAGAAATAAACGATACGCAAATCCGTCGTCAAACTGGCCCTTGTGAACAAGCATCTTCGAAATGCAGGGAACAAACAAAAACACTTGCACAACTCCTTTGATGCTCTGTAAAAATAAACTCCATCCACTGGTCCCTTAATGCTGTTTTTTTGGTAATCTGTGCAGGGTTGTCTTGCCCTGGCAACCAAAAACACACTTCTTTTGTGACTTTTCGCGACGCTCTCGCTCTGATCAGTGAATCGCTCTGATCAGTGAAATGTCTGTGCTGCTCAGCCTTGCTATGGGAGCGCGCGCTCTTCCGGCAGAAGTGCCTTAGGACCCATATAAGGAAATTCCGCTCCATCTAACGTCACACAGAGCCATACTCGAAAAAAACTTTCCGAAACTTGTGACAAACCGGAAGGAGTATTTTGGGAACAAAAATACTCCTTCAAACGTACAACTTAATTTTTGAAACTTTGTCCATGTTTAGCATGGGAATCCAACTCTTTAACAGTGTAAAAAACTCAGTATGCATGAAATAGCATTTCACCCCCCCTTTAAAGTATGTAAAACTACATTTAGGCTCTTTTTTTAAACTAGTTCACCAAGCTACTAGTACTAGCTCTTTTAAGTTCACCAGTCTAATAGTAGAGTATATAAAACTAATTTAATACTCTTTTACATAGTTCGCCAAGCTACTAGTGATGTAAACTACATTTAAGCTCTTTCGAAACAGAAACACACTTAAATAGCAATTAATAAAAAAAATTTATGAACTGCACTGAAATTATTTAATATATTTGGGGCAATATCGTATAAGATATTTGGTATAACTAAACCAGAGCCATATTTTTTTCATCTAAAAAAAGATGGTTTACCTAAAAAGTTAAGTTAAAACCTTTTAAATGTATATAATTAAACTATTCTAATTTTATTGATTTTTTTATAATTAAACAAAAATATTTTTTCAGCACAAAAGATGACATAATGCTTTTTATGTGAACTGTCCAGATGAACTCTTTCACTAAAATGAATTAGCCTTTCCAACACATACTAATAATAATAATAAAAAGCCAGTATGTACTTAAAAACAATGGAAACAATATCCTCTAGTCTTCCAGTACAGCTGTGTGAGGCTGGTTCACCTGAGAAGCAGATTTTGTTGTCGGAAAAAAGGGATTTCCAAACTCGCTGCATGTTCCTTATGTGGTGACAAGTGATATATTTGTGAATTCTCTCTCACCTTCTCATGAGTTTTAACCTAAAACTGACACGTTTCATATCATAAACCCTGTTGCCCATAAATCAGGGTAACACCAGTGTATGGAGCCGGAAATAAAGCTCCCGTATCCCACCAGAATAACATTCAATGCCAAATGGCTCCACTTCATGGCGACCCCTGGCAACTGCAGCAGGCACCTCAGTTCACTGACTTGGATCCTCCTCTAGTTTTTATTCCCCTCTACAGTTCAACTTTACTGCCTAATTGGGTTCCTTATACTGACCACAGTGAGAATATCTTTGTGTTTAAACAGCTGTAAACCACAACCGAGCATCTCAGGAGCGCAGTGAACACTTTGAGGGGGAAAAGAGGTGAATGCACACTTCCTCTGTCCCCAATCATCTCATCAAAATGGGCCAGTTTGTAAATCACCAAATTTGATCATGAAATGTTTAGTGCAGCGGTACAAACCACAGTCTTTCCTGAACGGTCAAGTTCTCCTTTTGTTTGGCCTTCATATTTCTGTCAATGACAGAACAATAATATTTTCATTGCAACCTTGAATACCGCAGTTTAAAGTCCAAAATGTCATTTATTTCTGCCTTTAAGGAGCATGTCAAGCCCAGTAGAACTTTTGCGGCATGATGTTGATTACTATATACACTACCTATTCAAAAGATCAGAGTCAGTAAGATTATTTTGGTTTTGAAAGAAATTAATACTTTTATTTAGCAAGGACTCACTGAAATGATCAAAAGTGGCATTCCTGAGCAGCATTTCTGAATTTCTGAAGGATCATGTGACACTGAAGACTGGAGGAATTTCAGCTTTGCATCACAGGAATGAATTACATTTTAAAATATATTCATATTGAAAACAGTTATTTTAAATTGTAATAATATCTCAAATTATTACTGTTTTTACTGTATTTTCATCAAAATAAATACAGCCTTGGTGAGCAAAAGAGACAAAAACATTAAGAAAATCATACCAACATCAAACCTTTGCACAGTAGGCTAGCTACTGTATATTTAATAGCAGAGGTGGGTAGTAACGAGTTACATTTACTTCGTTACATTTACTTGAGTAATTTTTCGGGGTAACGAATACTTTTCGGAGTATATTTAAAGATGGGTACTTTATACTCTTACTTGAGTACATTTTTTGGGAAAAATCTGTACTTTTACTTCGTTACTGTGGGCGACGCCCCTCTCGTTACTTTATCTTAATGCAATAAATGCTTCAGTTTATTCCAAACGCGCCGTCTACTTTTCTCTGGACAATGAGCGATGCCCATTCGCGAATGATTCATTCTTTTGAGTCAACTCTGTTCAAAGGCTTGATCAAACCAATTGGCAAACGAGTGAATTGGTTCATGAATCAGTTTGATTGAGTCGTTCAGTTCCATGCTGCACGCGCTGAGTGTCTGAAGCGGTTCACTCAGAGTTGTAACGTTTAAGAATATTAGCAGCGTTGAAAACGGGGCTATGAAACTGCACTGAATTGAAAGCTAATCTGCAAAGGCTATTCTTTGCTTGCGATGGAGATCCTTATTAGATGAACGCGTGTGCTGTCTACTGTTTAACAGGTAATAACTTGGGCTACATTCGATTACAGGACACGATACCACTGTGACATTAGTTTGTTGTACGTGTGTGGCTTATAACAGGTTGAATGCAGCTTCCAAAAGACAAAGAATAGCCGATTAAGATTTTATTAATTTTAATACAATCACACCAGTGCGAGTACGTTCAGCAAGTCATATCATCAGCTGCTAAATTCAGATCTGTGATCGCTTGCTGGCGCTGAGCCAGAGACAGACGCGTTTTTACAGCGCTGCGCATTAACCAATCACACACGGTTCTGTTGAGCTTTTGAATGCAATGGCCAATCAGAGGTGTTCGATGAGTCATCGCTGAAATGCCGGTGCTTCCTTCACTCGCTCACTTACTGAATACCTCTTTCTGCCGAATTCTCTCGTCAGAAACAACAAAGTGCAGATGTGTGTACGAATCTATAATTAAGATATTGATTTCACAGTGTTAACAGTTTCAGTGATTTTAATGGTAGTTTCTGAGAGTGAATGAAATCTAGACTGTCAGTGAAAATTATGTTTAATAATGTAAATGTTATTTGCTCTCTTTCTGAACAATGAAAGATTAGTAGCAATATTTATATCACATTAACTTTCAATGTTAAATTCACATTTAAAATAAAGTCAGTCGTATTAAAAATATGTTATGGCATGACACCTATATTTGTTACTTAAATAAACAGACAGGGTTTTATAATAAATTACATAAATTGGATTAAAGGCTGATGAAATATATACATTTATACACACACACATACATTACATACATTTTTTGTCTATATATCTATATAAAAAAAGGCTCCGTATATATGACCCAAAGTAACTAGTAACTAACTACTTGAGTAGATTTTTTATCCGATACTCTTTTACTCTTACTCAAGTAACTATTCAAGACTAGTACTTTTACTTTTACTTGAGTAAATATTTCTAGAATTACTTTTACTTTTACTTGAGTAAAGTTTTTGGGTACTCTACCCACCTCTGTTTAATAGCTACAAGTAGGCTAATATTGTGAGATAGGCTGTAAAATCGAAAATGTAAATACATAATAAATATATGTAAAATATATAGAGGTGAATTTCATTATTTGACAACAAGTGGTATAAATTTGACCGGTCATACAGACGAAAGTTATAACTTCAGGTTGACATTTGTCATTAACGTGGGACAAAGAATCAAAAGCACATGTGCATTAGTGCACGTCACAGTTTGGCGCTGTCAAAGTGGAAGTTTCTGCCCATTTTTCCCACGAATTGCCTTTTAAAGACCTGTGATGTCGCGCTACCTGGGCAGCCCCACCCGGGGGGTCACGGAGCTCCGCTGGCCGTCAACAGCTCTGGGAGTGTCAGCATGCGGGCAAACACGAGAGAACTTCAAGTGATTGAGCCCAGTAGTGCTGTCCGTGACACGTTGAGTGGCGCTGTGGAATCTGCGGCTCTCGCGCTTCCGCTGTTAAACGCTACTTGATCCTTCAGCGGGATCGAGAGGCCCGTCAGCCCGGTGTCCCTTTCAGTCTCGGAACAAAACACAGTCTAATGCAGTCAGTCAAACGCGGGAGCAGCCAAGGTCGTCTGAGCCTGTCTGAGGAGCAGCAACAAACGCTGCTGACCTCAGTGAACTTTCACGACATCTGCACAGAGTACATTTAAGGTAGGCCTACCATACATTTACATTAAGAATGAACTGACAAAAACCAATCAATAACATATTTGATAGGCCTATATACAGCTTGTCAGAAACATCCCATTTTACCCTAAAATAAAAAATTAAATTAAATTTAAAAACAAAAGAAACAAGATGTTGTATTTTGCCTAAATTGGGATCCTCCAACTTTTCTGCTTCTGCATTTTTTTTAATTTCCCACTTGGTTTCTCATTATGGCAAAATACTAATAAAACATGCAATTAATAAATTAAATAATATTCATAATACAGTACATTGCGTTATATTGGAATTATAGTGATAGATGAATAGGCCTATTAACGACACATGTAATATACTATCAATTATTATAAAACAATATTTAAATACTTTTTAATGTTTATAAAAAATAATAATATTGTTTAATAATTTACAGGTTTTTCTTATACCCACAATAATAATGTGTGTAAATAAAATAATAATAATGGAAAAAAATATAATAAAAATAGAATTTAATATATTACACAGATGGTTAAATATAAGTGTTTGCTTTTAAATATAGTATAAATACAGTACATTCCAATACATTATTTACATTACAAAAGAAAATGCATTACACTACAGTAATGAAAAGGTAATTAGAAGGTAAAACGAGTCATTAAAATAAAATCCGAGTGCAATTTTTTTTTCTTTCACTTTTTCTTCTATGCCTTAGTTTGGATTTCATCACCCTTAACATCATTTGCCTCATTCTATAAATAATCTATAAATGCCCCACTCATTCATTTGTATTGATCCTGCTGATACTGACCTGGATTCTAAGAGACTACAATAGGAGCAGTCCTCAGGAGTCTGAAGGAAGTGAATCTGTGAACATCTCAACATCTTCTGCTTCAATGAGAGGTGATGCGCATGAACAGATATATATTAACATTTGTATCCAAAAGCACTCAAAGGGGACAAGTCGGTGCTCACGGACAAGCATCTGCCTCCCATTTAGCACGCTGCCTTGAGCCGGACCACCTTAAGTGTGATACTCGATTTTAAGAGCTCTCCAGAGGCCAAGACTCATTTCAGCAGAGCCTCATGGCTCTCTTAAGGTGGCCAGATTGATTGCATTCAATATGAATTGTATTCGGTTCAGACATACATAAGGTTTTACATTTCCACTAAAGTTTACGACCGCAGTAAATTGATATAATTGTTAAGATTTTGCTTGCTCATTTTTTTGTGTCAAATTGATCGTTCTCAGCCTTTGAGCTGTGGGAGCAGGAGTGTGAGAGAGTGAGGTTTGGCTGTTCCTTCAGTTGCACTAGAAGATGGGAAACATGCTATTAATCCTGACTTGCTTTATTTATTGTGGATTTTAAATGGCAAAATGTGTTTCTGGTTTCTTTAAAGGTTTGAAACAACAATCCAGTCTTTCTACTAATTATGTTTACTTCAACTAAAACATCTTAAAATGTAAAAAAAAAAAAAAAAACTTAATGAATTTTTTGTTTTTTACAAACATGCAGCTTTTCACTTCTCTAGATGTTAACTGATAGACTGAAGTCATCAGATTACTTGTGATGTTTTTATCAGCTGTTTAGACTCTCGTTCTGACGGCACCCATTCACTGAGCAAGTGATGTAATGCTACATTTCATACAGACATTATAAATACTGATGAGTGAACTTTTCACCAGTGCCTCTGTAATAAAGGACATGTGTTTTGTTTGTTTTAGGAGAAATGGAGGCTGGAATTCTGCAATCACCTCATATCACTCCTTAGGAAAAACGTATGCTGGACGATGACCTAATGAAGGGATAAACAATGAATGGAGAAGTCTGCACACAAATTCTTGAGATGGTGGAGATGTGACGAATTTTGAGTGAGTTTTGGGAAAATTGCCTCATCATCAGTGAAGGGGGCCTGTCATTATGCAGTTACATCCACTCAACTGAAGGGATGAACACTAATCTAAAGATCCTGTGAGGTCACACAAAGACTTCACAGATGTTCTGTCCACCAAAGAAACTCCAAGTCATGAGCTAACTGGGTTATTATTTCCTCATTGTCCAATAAGAAGTTTGATGATGTGGCACTTAGAACACACGGATGATGTGGCTATACGGAGTTTGCTTGTATACATGATTTTGAACTACTTAAAACCAATTCACTTTAGTGTTATTTCTATACTTTTAAAGTATTTATTAATACTATGAATTATCTTTTATTTCAGTCTAAAGCACTTCAACTTCAGCTAGTTGCCACAGCCGCATTTCCCTATTTTTGGTTAAGCTTTTAAGATTCAATTTTTCATTTAATATTTGTTTTTTATCCATTTTATTTGAACTATATTTCAAATAATGCAAATTATTGTAATGGTTTTATAACAACACTGAACAACAAGTTAAAGCAAAAGACAGCTTGTCTCTGGTTATACATCTTTACTTTTTCACTAAATTTGTATTTGAAAATTAAACAAAATAAATAAATAAATAAATAACATTTAGCGTAATGGGGAACACTTTACAATAAGGATCCATTAGTTAACCTCATTAGTTGTTGAAAAATACTTCTAAAGCATTATTAATCTTAATTAACATTAAATTTACCATTTACTAAAACATTAAAATCAACATTTTTATCCATTTAATATACCTGAAATAACGTTAAAGTTAAGTTACCGGAAAGTTTGAGTTACCTGAATTAATGTTTGTTAAAGTTATTAACAAAAAATAACAAATTAATAAATTAGTAAATGATATAACAAATGTTTTGCACATTGTTATACTGTACTTGTGATTAGAACCGTACTATAAATTGTTGCCATTTAATGCAACACAAATGCAACTATATTTATTTATCGCTACATCAAACAGTATTTGTATTCTTAACTCAGAATGTAGGGAATTTATTTCCCCACATTTAAATCAACTGTATGCATGTTTTTCTTTTAAAATTAAAATATCAGTTTCAAAATCATTATAATTATATAGACTTCTAAGGCGAATGGCTTCAGTTTCTTTCCTATGCTCCCTACAAACGTCTGCTCTGGTGAGCGGGTACAAAATTCTGCGAAAGGAGCGGATTGTTATGCAGCAGCAACAAATGCACATGTACAGCTATTCCATATACTTCCATTTACTTAAATGTAGGGAGCTCCAAAGTCACAAAAGTACACATAGTCGATTTAAATGCAGTTGTAACTCCAAAAACTCTGCAGTGTATAGGCTACGTGGCCATTATGATGCTCAAGTTCCGCCCGTTTACTCTCTTTTATCATGACAGGGCACAAGCAACCGTTTCCCCCATCAGCCGTATAATTACAGGCCATCTGAAATGAAATCCGGCTAATGTACAACAGACAGCCAGTCTTGCCAACCGTTCTCTCCTCAGACTAGAGCTGCTGCCTTTAGGGGGTCTGACCGTACCCTGCCTCGAAGCTCAAAGCACCCATTAACTTATTTTCTTACCGGCCAGAGAGCTGCGGTCCAACAAACACCACGGTTCATTTTCAACAGCCCCCCTCGGATCCCACAGGCTGTAATCTGTGATTGACACAACCATCTCTCCGCCTGGAGGAGAGAGCAGCTATGGATGCAGATCAGGACATAGTTACTAAACTGTTAGAAATAACTCAAATGCCATCAAATCAAACACTGATGTATTCATATTAGTATGAATCACAATAATATGCAAAATTATGCAAACATATTAACATGACAGACTGAAAAGACCATTTTGGTTTCTAAATGTCTCTTGAATTTCAATAGTTTCATGCTCTCAGCAGCCAATAATTCACTAGACAGAGCACAGTGTTGTCGACACAAACCGTTTGAACCCTCATTGGAAGTGAAGCTGTGTTTAATGTAGCCTGGGTCATATTTTCTTGAAATTTGTGTGGTTTCGTTAATGGTTTCTGACCTTACATTTATGCATTTGGCAGCCACATTATCCAAAGAGACTTACCTTTCATTCAAAGTACAGATTTCATCAGTTTATGCATTGACTGGGAATCGAACCCATAACCTTGGCATCGCTTGAACAAGAATAGCATTGGACGCACAACTTTTGACACCAGTAATAAAAGATATGAGAAGTGTTGTTCTCTCCTTCCTTATTAAACAGTCTACACAATTACAAAGTTAGTTGCATTTTATGATGTGCATTTAGCACTGTTGTTTTTCTGCTGTTTGTAATCCATTTTACACAAAGATTATATGAGTACACTTTTACAAGTAAACATTTCAGTTTTTATCATTAACAATGTCATGTTTAAATGTTACTGGCTGTTTCTTAATAATTAATGGAATTTACTAGCAATGTCCGAGTGAAAATTTAAAAAAAGAAAATGTAAAAGTAGGCCACAATCCATTAGTTGTGTACAGCAGGAAAACAATCAAAAAGTGCAGGGACATTGTAAAAACGCTTCCGAAACCCTTCACAAAGTACATTAAGAATCACAACACTGCAGGCCCAGGGAACACCACTCAACCCCGTGGGACGAGGCCTGTTCCCCACAATGCATTGTTATATGAAAATACATTGCTTCATCATCTTGATCACGAAAGCCCAGAAAAAGGAAAAATAATAGCTAAGGAGCACTTGCCTAATGCTTCCCATCTGAATGTGAGTGATGTAGTGTGCAACAGAGAAATGCATGGATTTGCGCTGGTGCAAACCACTTAGGCTTGCTTAATGCTCACGTTGCTCCGTCCCCCTCATCTCAGCAACAAACACCCTCCGCTTCCTGCAGGGAATGCACTTTCTGAATACTGTCCAGGTAAGGATTTAGGGGCTCAGATTTATGATCAAGGTGGGACCCCACAGCTGGGGTGGGGATTACCCCCGGGCCGGAGCAGGAAGGTTTTTGGGGAATAAATCAGGGGGTCTTGCAAGAACTGAAGAAGACTGGAGCACAAAGTTGATCATCATGGAGAAAATGATAAGTGAGGAAAAATTTTAAAAGTCTTTTTCCTAGTTTTTTTTTTTTTTTTTTTTTTTTTGTGTGTGTGTGTGCAAAGATTCACGTGTAGCATGAAAAGTGACACTTCATATAAGTTTTGTTCAAATCCCACAGCCCAAATATAACTACTGTAATATTAAGTGAAACCTGTCCAAGTAACTATGTATAAAAACTTAAATTAAAGCTAAATGAAACAATAGAAATCTAAATAAAATCTAAACGGTTGTCTAGTTGAAGAATTATGTATTTTTAAAAGATATTACCTTTTTATTGGTAAATATTCCATTTGATAATTAGTGCATTATATATTAAATGCATTTACCATTGTTCAACACAATTTCAAAGATAAAATCCAGTAATTTCAATAGGAATCAATTCAAATGGAAATTTCGCATGAGGACGAAATATATCTCCATGACCAAAAAATGCTGATTGTCTGATGACAAGGGTGTAGCGATTTATTATGCACAATTTACAGACGACACTATCAAACCAAGCAGTATTCTGGCAGTTTTTCCTTGATATTCTGATAATATGATATTACAACTCACATTTCTGAGTATGATTGACAGGCATGCTGCCCAATCGTAACGCAGAATTTTTATCCATCAAAAAGTGTGTATTGACATCTTTCTGCGGCTGAAATAAAATACCATCTGATGCTCATTCAAGTTTATTTTGAGACTTACCAGATTAGTAAAGAGGAAGAGAGATCGGTCACGATCATCAAAGAGCCACAAAATGGTATTTATTGTTTAAATTTCGCGAAACTCATGATCTGGTGAAATTTCACAGAGCAGCAATATGTGATCGTAAATTAGCAGTGATGCTAAAAGAAAACTAATATAGCAAATATTTCACTATAAATGACCTTTTTTGCTAGTAAATATTCAAACTGATTATTGTTTTGATTATATCGATTCTCTTTTTAAACCATCAAGCTTGGTTTAGAACGGAGGCCTACAGATGGAGACGCACACACAGAGCCCGTGACAGACAGACACGCTCGATTTCATAACAGTCCCTGCAGGCGGGCCGACCGTCATAAGTGAAGCAGCAGGCTGACAGAGTAGAAAACAGGGTAACAGGAGCCGGGCCAGCGCTGGTCATCCGTCTGCTGCTTAACTCGCTCCCCACATCCTGTTTTCAGAGAGATGCCGATGTCAATTTACAGAAGAATTGGTGCCGAAATAGGTAGCGCGAGCCAGGACGTGGGCACGGAGGCATTTTTATCGCCCGCTGGCTTATACTTCAACATATCCCTGACAAACCCACACGGCAGAGCTGAGTGTTTAAGGTACAACCTAAAAAAGGAGTTATTAATCTGTACAACATCCTTGAACCTTCACATGAAAACTCCCACAAGTGCTGGAATCATGGGAAACGTATAATCACAGCCAGGCCCACAAACGCTATTGTAAATTGTGTTAAACTACTGTATATGACCTTTCTGTATTTAAAACGGCACAGAAATATAACCTTGGGGTGAATATGTGACTAAACGCTAATGATGTTCAATTATCATGAATGGCCTCTCCATCATAATCTACAAACCTTGTGTGGAGAATTTCACAAACCTGAAATTACAACCCAAATTACCCGAGTGAACTTCAACATTATAGGTTATGTATACAACAGACTGCGCATAATATTATACTCGCTTAAAGGGAAAGTTCACCCAAAAATGAAAATTCGCCCATAATATATTCACCGTCATGCCATTCCAAACCTGTAAGTCCTTCTTTCTTCTGTGGAACAAAAGGGATGATATTTTGTCAAATACCCTAAAGGGGTTTCTTTGTTTGCTCAACGAAACTCAATTGGGTTCAGTGTTGCTTCAACATTCATCTTCTGCAAAACCATGTTTATGACGGTCACAGTAGTTATGTTCACATCAATCCAATCCAGTTTCAGATTCAAAGTTTTACTTAGTATGAACACTAAACTTTGCAATCCAGTTTGTATATACTTGCATTATATGTAGCAAAGTCATAAACTATAAAAGGTTGAAATAAACCTCCACTGTGAATAGAAACTTGATTGTAAATCAATTCAGAACAGACTTAAATCATGTTGAATTTCAAATAACTTACAAAAAAGTTGCCATTACTTAGTGACCATATTATTTTTTACAGTATATGAAATGTAAAAAGTAAAGAAATCACAATGCCAAATATTTGTGTATTTGATTGAGAAAATAGTCAGATTCAAGCATACGCATGCTTAGTTTTTCCTGTTTACTGGATTATTTCAAGACTACACCAAACCTTTATATAGTTATTTTGTAAATGAGCCATCATTTTGATTAGTATAACAGTTATATAATAACAGTGTGAGGTAATTGTGACTTTTTAATTTACAATTCTGGCTTTCATAAATAAATACAAAAATATTTATTTAATTCTGAGGTGGAAATAGCTTCTCTCTTTTAGTATGAATTCTTAAAAGCGCAATGGAGGTCTATGACAGGCAACAAGATCTTCACTAAATTATGACTTTTTGAGCCTGAAAGTGAGTATAAACCAGGGCTTTCGACTTTGGGAGGATCAAATGTTCACTTTTTGAAATAAAGTCAAACAAGTTTGAAATGACATATGGCTGAGTAACTGATTTTTGGTTGCACCATCCCTTTAAGAACATGCTTAGTATTACAACAAAATTAGTCAATAAATGTCACAGGTTTTAAAACCACTAAGATTAGTTTAGTTTGACAGCTAATATCTGTTGCGGCTTGTATCTTTACAGGAATTATTTGGTTAGACAAGGCTCTTAAACGGCCAAAATTGCATCATCAACCACATACTGAAAAACATCAGCAAACCGCTTTTAAAATCACAGAAAAACAAACTCCGACACACATGGGAAAGCGGCCTGACTCATGCCAGAGTAGGTGAGAAAGTCTCCTGGCGAAACACACACACACACAGACACACTTACGGGTCCAGTGCGTGTCCAGATAATAAGAGACTGCCGCCGACGGGCCTCTCCTTCAAAGCTTCCCCTTTCATATCAAATGTGCTGCTTAAAGTAACCAGAGAACAGCCTTTTACTTTTCTCTAAATTAGCTCAGGCAACTCAATTTCGGTGCGGTTTCGCTTCCACCACCGTCTGCACGGCTAGAGTGCCATGATGTCATCGCGGGGTTGTAAGCACATGTGTGGGGAAAATGAAAAAGGTTCCTCTATTTAGTGGTAATTTGTAACAGATCTGAATGAAGGCAGCTGCCAGCAGTTCACAGGGCTGTTTTCCCTCCAATTAAACGGCCGTAAACTCCCAGCATTTGGCTTTCTGCAGGTGCGGCAAAATGGGGTCAAAGAGGATCAGATCTGGCTGCCCTCTTTTGATACTCTTTAGCAGTCTTTAACATCAGAGACGTGGCCAGGCGGTTAGAGCACATTGGGCCTTGGTGCTTATGCGGGAAAGTGTGTAAAGATAATTCCTGATCCCTTTCTCCCATCATTTCCTGTGCTCTCTCACTGTGCCTTTAACCTCCTGGGACTCGGCAATTAATTAAGTGCATTTCTAAGGTTATAAATGCCATTTTACCAATGCCAATTGTATTTACCATAATATAATCCTAGTAATTATTTATATTTCATGGACACTGATTTTAGTTTTTTTATTCTTTTATAAGAAAGACACTTGTATAAGGAACGTACATCTGGACGTAGTGAACGTTTTCAAAGGCTGGCAAGACACTTCAGCTGAAAAAGTTAAACGTACAAAAATCTTAAGAGAAATGGTTTTCATGGATATTTGTTGTTTTCATTATTAAAATCATTTTATATTTAGGTGTTTCCCCAAAATACATGTTAAAATAAAAAGACGACACTACATACAAGGTTGGGAATTTATATTTTTGACCATTTTTACACAAATTGTGTGATGTATATCAGAAAGTAGCCTACAAACTAAATCAAATTATTGATCAAAAAAATTTATATTTCTTAGTAGAGGAAAATATATTTCTTAGTGGAAGCTTTCTGTGCCAAAATAACTGATGAAAAATGTATTTTGATTAAATACAGGCACTAATAAATTTAATTAATTAATTAATTAATTAAATGTATTTTATATATATATATATATATATATATATATATATATATATATATATATATAAAAAATACATTTAATTTCATTAATGTAATTTAAAAAAATATACCTTATATTCCAAACTTTTGCTGAATTCCAGTAGGATAAATCAAAGCTGCAAAACAAGAAGAGGAGGAAAAAAGAGCAGAAATGCGTTTCCTTTTTTTGGAGCATCTGCCAAAGTCTTCAAAGCTGAAGAAGGGCTCCATTGTCAACATGGACAGACTAAAGATCTGTGAGGCAACAGTCTGGCCCGGGACGCATTCTGGAGTTCAGCCTCAGCTGGATACTGTGCAGCTACATCGATGTGATCTGAGCATCCCAGCATCCCCTACTCCTTCCTAAAGAACAACAATCAATAATATAAGCCCTTATAGCTTTCACTGCAATTTAAGTCAACATGATATCTGAAGCATGAAGTGTGTTACTCCACAGTGTTACGGTGCAAGATAAGTAGATTAATAAAACAAGAATTAAATATAAAATTAAAGCAGTTAATTTAAAAATAAAAAATAAATTCTTACAATAAATCAAATAAAGCCCATCCTATATGTTTTTCATACTAAAGAACCGGTTTTATTCAAAATGTTACAAAGGGGTGCGAATACCATTTTAACTTCATGAATCTTTGATTAAAGAGGCGTTTAGTTTCCAGCTTAAATCGAGCCATATATGGAAACGAGCATCTGTTAAAGGCCCACAACATAAAGAATTCTGTCTGAGGGCTGGCGTGTGGTTAAGAGAAGATTTACACTGGTTTATTTATACATTCACACTGAGCTAGTGACTGCATTGATTTCTCTGAATAAACCAGGTTGCATTTCTGCGTCAGGACCAGACCCCTTTTGAAAACCACTTGGCTTGGAGTCGCAATCCTCCAGATTCCAATGAAAAAGCCTCATCTCTTAACTGTGGTCACGATGAGGCAGAGGAACTCCAAAAAAGAACGACAAAGTTTCTCAAATGAGATGCTAGGAAAATATTAATGTGCCCTCACTGTGTCAATAATGTGTTTGGCTGCTACCGTTTGGAATGACTCACCGAATGAAACGCAAAAAGATCCATCCATCCATCTTTGGCTTTGCATGTCGAATGTTAAGGCTCAGATTTCTCATTCGGTCACGTAAAAGCTTCATCTCTCCTCCTGAAATTCTTGCAACAAAATAGCCTGTCACATTCACGACCGAAGCCTTACTGACGGGCCAAACGTACTCGCGCGGGTAAACGTTTGACCCAGACATGACTGAAGCTCACCTGGTAAAGCATTTTATCACTGTTACTTTCAATAAAAGCCAGACGAAATGATATTTTTCAACTGCCGGTGTGTTATTATGCAGTTTTTAGATAAGTATTACCTTAAGTTTGGATTATCTGATCAACTAGAAAATGCATTCCCAACTAATTTACAGTCATATTTCTGAGCGTAATGGGACACTGAATGGTGAAAAGTGGCTCAATATGACTGCAAGTTGAAAATATGAGCAATTGATGTTAGCTGAAACTTAAGTCATTATTGCATTTTCATACAATATTACACAAACATTCACTGACGAATCGCTCACAGCAAGTGTTCAGACCAACTCAATTTGGTTTCATGTTGACTTTATGGCTTTGGGATCCAGCATTGGTATCATTTACATGCAGTACTTCACTAACACTGAATGTGAATAATTAGGTTTCGAAGCCAGAGGATCAGATGTTTGACATAAGTCACAGTGTTCAGCCAGTATAATAAAGCTGACAGACTAGTCTTCTGGTACACTCAATCCTTCTAGAATCCACCTCCATTCAGGATACAACTCACTCGCTCTGGGAGATATTCCCTTCACGTATAATTGGAGTGGGTTATTTGGAAAGCTCAGGTTCATTGTCCACATTGCACTTACAGCTGAAAATATTCACTCCAGTAGAGTTTATGCAATGCATCTACATACATGTTGTGTTGTTCCTTGGAGGATACAAATCTCAAAATTCTCCAAACTTCTCCAAACGACGATTTAGCCTGAAATATTCAAGCTGAAATTTCATCTCAAACTCTTATTTTCCAGCCCAACTGAAACAAGAATCTACTAATCAATCATTTAATCTGAAATGATATTTGAGCACGCAAACATATTTAGTAAATAATGTAACAGGTTCTTTCAATAGCCTCTTTTCCACTGATTCAGGTGGTCAATCTGTGCACAAACCAGATGTTTTCTGGTAGCCAAGTCAAGTTTTCAGCAACAACAACTCGATCTACCAAGACTAAACACAAATATAGCTGCAAGCAGCGATGGCGGGCTCAAGCCACCAATGCCATCGCCACCCCGGTGGCATCAGGTAAACTGTGCCCAGCGGGCACATGCATTCACAATATCCCTCTGGCAGTGAGGTTTTAAAGGATATGGCAGTTAAAGGGTTAATCCGAATCATCAAGACTTTAAAATCACATTCACAGAACAATATATATAACTTTAGTGACACTTTACAATAATATTTAATTTCTAAACATTATGTTAACATGAACAATATTTATATAGCATTCATTCATGTCAGTTAATATTCCAAACTTAAACATTAAAACATTGTTTTATTGTGATTTTTTTTCCAAGCACATTTTACCAATTCCAAACCATATCAATCTTAATAACTACCATTATTTTTTATTTAATCATTTATGATTGCTATACAATAGTCCAGGAAAGCTGGAAGAGAAAAACTCCTTATTTTCATGTGTGCAGAATTATTGGGCATGTTTTCTTTTACAGATGAAATGCGCTAAAAAAAGAGTTTTAACTCTGTAAAGCCTGTGAGAAATATCAAACACAAATGCAATACAGAAATTGATAAGTTTTGGCCATTGTACAAAAAATGCTGACTGGGTCATGAGGTCAGAAAAGAAGAAGAAAAAAACAGGTCAAGAAGAACTGACAAAAAGAATTGCAAAATAATTAGGAATTAATGTGAAGATTAATTTTTAGTCAATTCTGCAAGACAGACTTTCAGGAAAGGAGGTGGAATAAAAATGAGCTCCTAAATCTTAATCCCGGATTCTGGAAGATATATTCCTCAAACCATCGGACAAGAGGAGGTGGTGCTGGTCCTTCACGAGTCACTCTAATCTGTTCATAAAGCCTATATATAAAGTCTTAATATATAGTATTTCACAATACTTCATGGTATTCTAATTAAATAATTTTTTTGAATCTTAGATCTCTCAGAACCTGACACATTGTAATTCTGAGACTCCAGGAAAGTGGCAGTTCTGTAAAATGTTGGCGCTGGAGACTAAATGCTCCCTGATAGTTTCACACCTAATTCACTTACACACACACACACACACATTACCCACAGTGACAGAGGGACACAGTTACATCAGATGTTTGATAGTTTTTTAATTTTCTATCATCCATATAGTGTTGTATAGTCATGAAACTATGCATATTTCCTCAGAATGACTTGTCTTCTATGTGTACATTTTTTTGAAGTGTTTAGAAGCTGCACTTTAAAAAAATAAAAAGACATTTACTGGTTTCTTTTTTACTGTTATTTCAATAAATCACCACGACAAAACCATTCAAGCTATCCAAAATTCATTCGCACCTGTTCTGTAAGATAAATTCTTTAAACAGTGGTAAAAGAGGATGTGGGGCTGAACCTTCAAGAGTCACTCAAAACTTATCTGTCCATAAAGCCTATAAAGAATTATTTCTTAATATACAGTTCACAATACTTCAGCTTGTTATTCTAATTAAGTGAGGGTCATTTTATCAGTAAATACATAAAATTCATATTATTTTTCTTTGAAAGATTTCTATAAATGATTTAAATTATACTCGTTTCTACAATAATTATTTAAAAGTAATCCTATAGCTCCATCTGGTGGCCATTATTGGTACTAAGAATTGCAAGCTTGATTTATAAGTTATGATAGTTTTAATTTTATGCTGGCTCTTGAAAATGATAAAGCTATGAAACTTACTGTGCTTCCTTCAAATGATGACTTCTACATATATAAAAAATTATGAAGAGTTGAAATGAAAAATTTTAAAGATATCGTAAAATAACTATTGTATTTTTTTATGTTATTTTAATAAATCGCTATGGCCACACCATTTAAGGTATCCTAAACCCATTCGCAATTTAACATCTTCAGTATATTAGCATCATGTTGAAAAAGTTTGGTGTGAACTACTTATGTCTTCTCGGAGGAGTATGAATTCATTTTTACATGCTGATTTTATCATAAATCCACAATAAAATTTCTGAGTTCTGTATCAATCTGTGTTGTTGTTTGTTTATTTTTATTTTTTATTTTTTTTCATAGGAAGATAACTGAAAAGATTACTCTCCTTTTCAATAAATGTGCTTATAAACCAAGAACAAGCTATTTATAGCTGTATTAATAAACTGCTTACTACTGACTATTAATATTGGGACAAGGCTTTATAAAGCATAAACTGACTATTTACTAATGAGTGCAGTTATTATAAAGTGTTACCAATGCATTTACTAATGTTAACAAATTAGACATTATTTTACAGTGTTATTAAATCCTTTAATGACTTATAAGCATTTGTGAAAGAAGCTTAGTCTTGATCTGTGAACTGAACAGTTTTACTGTTACATCCATGAGATTTTAAAAATGTAGATACATGTCATGTCACAGGATGGAATAGGTCAGTATCAAATTAGTTGAAATTATTATTTGCAGCACAAATAAGTATTTTTAGAATTTTGTTTTTAATTCCTGAAACTGTCAGAAAAGGATAAGGCCTAAGAGATTTCTTAAGCTGTAATGAAAACAGCAATGTTAGCAACAGCAACAAAAAATAACAATTTAAAATACATTTTTTTTCTGGTGATTAAAGAGATGATTAAGTCTCTCTCTCTCTCTCTCTCTCATTGTGTCTGCCACTCAGCTCATGCCCATCCCCCACTCACACACACACACTCACACACACACACATGCACTCAGTCAGCACACATACATTGCTCAAACAGAGGGACAGAGTGAGTTGAGATGTCTGACAGTTTTTTTTATTTTCTTTTAATCATACAGTGTTGTAAGGTCATGAAACTATGCATATGTCCTCAGAATGATTTGATCTCTGTATGAATTTTTTTTAAGTGTTTGGAAGCTGCAATTTAAAAATACAAGACAATTAATGATTCCCTTTTTACTGTCATTTCAAAAAATCACCACGACAAAACGGTTCAAGCTAACCAAAATCCGTTCGCAATTTAAGTTCCTCAATGTTTTTTCAACATGTAGACAAAGTTTGGTGAGTATAGTAAACATTTCCTCTGAGGAGAATGCATTAAATCAGAGCTCAATTTAAATATTCAAATCAAAATAGCCGACTTCCTGTTGGTCGTAGCTGATGACTGTGAATTAGAAAGTTGTCCGTCTTTATAAGAACAATTTATGTACCAAGTTTGGTGTCTGTAGCTAAAATTAAACCCCCCACTTTTGACAAAAGGTGGCGCTATAGCATGCCTCCTTCACGCCCTTTTAAAAGCTTTTCCCATTGTCTAGCTAGCACTAATACTGATATGTGTTTTTAGTTTCATGTAAATCTGAGGTTGGTGTCTGCCTCAAACTCATCATAACAGAACATTCAAGTTTGACACGTTGCCATGGCAACGCCATATCAGATATCAATATCCCCACAACAGATTTACATCGGCCGTGTTTTGTCATTATTCTGATGAAGTTTTAAGTAAATAGAGTAAAAATAAGATGCTGAATTCAAAACATTTTGAAAATGACTCACTTCCTGCTGCCAGTTGGTGGCGCTATAACGTTGACTCTTAATAGTCACATATATACGATCGGTATCATACAACGAACAAACCAATGAAGTTTGATAAAATTCAGGAAATGTATGTGGATGTTATTAGACATTTCCTGTTTCTCATTTCTCGCCATAATTTCCACGCCTCGCTACGGGCAAACCGTTCAAGATATCAAAAATCCCCTCGCAATTTTTCGTCCCCAATGTCTTGAGATCATGTTCACCGAGTTTCGTGGCGAACGGGTTGAAAACCTCAGAGGAGTATTTCAAATTCCAGAGCATGCTTTTTTTAAACAGCCCTGAATAGCTGACTTCCTGTTGGGCGGAGCCTATGACAAAGTGTAAAAGTTGTTCGGCTCAATGAGATCTGTAAGTGTACCGAGTTTCATATAAATACATGCAAGTCTGTGTGAGCTATGGTTCAAGATTTCTGAAGGTGTTCCAGGGGGCGCTGTAGAGTCCCTGTGCCACGCCCGGGTCCCAGCCTCTGCGGCGTCCTGATGGCCGCAGATTCCAATGTGTGTGCCAATTTTCAAGAGTTTTTGAGCATGTTAAGGCCCCTAAAAACCCCCGGAAGGTTAAATAAAAAATAAAAAAAATAATAAGAATTAAAGCTGCAAGCAGCGATGAACGGGCCCTCGCACCCGGGCTCACCGCCATCGTGTGGCTTTAGTAAAAAGGTGAACTTTGAGAAATATGCATTTAAACTCATAAATATAAGTGCAATATATCAAAGTTTATTCCATATGTGTGCCAATCTTCCTGTTGCCAGCAGGTGGCGCTATCGTTATAATGGAATATTGGCCTTCAGATGTGTTCAAGCCAGGACCCTTATCACACATGTGAAGTTTGGGCAAGATCGGACATTTTATGCCTGAGTTATAACATCTTTTATTCCCATGGCGAGACATCGAACTTCGTCATGGCGACATGGACATGCCTTTTAACAAAAATTCAAGATCTTCACAACTAAACATCACACAGGTCTTTAGATTAGACTGACCATAAAAAAGACATTGATGTCATAAAATTTCTAGGAGTAGTTTGTCACAGTGTAAAATATGTCACTTCCAGTTGCCAATAGGTGGCGCTATGACTATAACTGAATATTGGCATGTAGATCTGTTCAGGTGAAGAGTCTTAACAAAAATGTGAAGTTTGGGGCGGATTGGACATTGTATGTGTGAGTTATAGCACCATCATTTTTCACGGCGAATCATCGAAATTTGTCAGGCCGCCATGGACACGCCCTTTAACGAAACCTCAATTCCTTCGCAATTTAAAATGGCAAAGGGCTTTAGATTACACTGACCAAGTTTGGTGTTGATCTGAATAAATCTCTAGGAGGAGTTCGTTAAAATACAACCCCTGAAAATGACAAAAACAACACCAATTTTGCAGGGAAAATTAAAAATAACCGACTTCCTGTTGGGATTCGGATTTCGTACCAAGAGACTTTTTTGTAGCTATTGGTGTGTTACATATGTTTACCGATTTTCGTACATGTATATGACATGTAGCTCGAGGCGCACTCCATTGAAAATGTATAGGTGGCGCTATCGAGCCATTTTGCCACACCCAATGGAATATTAGCCTCCAGATGTGTTCAGGTCAGTACTCTTATCAAACATTTGAAGTTTGGGCAAGATCTGATATTTTATGACTGAGTTACAGCAACTTCTACTCCCATGGCGAGACATCGAACTTTGACATGGCGCCATGGACACGCCCTTAAACGAAAACTCAAGATCTTCTCAGTTTAACATCGTACAGGCCTTTAGATTAGACTGACGACAAAAAAGACATTGATGTCAAAAATTTCTAGGAGTAGTTTGTCGCAGCGTAAAATATGTCACTTCCTGTTGCCAATAGGTGGCGCTATGACTATAACTGAATATGGTCGTGTCAAACTGTTCAGGACAGGAGTCTCATCCAACATGTGAAGTTTGGGGCAGATTGGTCATTGTATGTCTGAGTTATAGCAACTTCCTGTTTCATGGCGAATCATCGAAATTCGCCAGGCCGCCACACACAGGCCCTTCAACGAAAACTCAAAAGCTTCGCAATTTAACATCGCAAAGGCCTTTAGATTAGGCATACCAAATTTGGTGTTGATCTGAATTAATCTCTAGGAGGAGTTCGTTAAAATACAACGCATGGAAATGACAAAAATGACACAAAATTTGCTCATAATATTAGAAATAACCGACTTCCTGTTGGGTTTCGGATTTTGCTCCAAGACACTTTTTTGTAGGTATTGGAGTGTTACATGTGTATACCGATTTTCATACATGTACATGAAACGTAGCTCGAGGCGCACACCGTTGAACGTGTATAGGTGGCGCTGTTGAGCCATTTTGGCACACCCACTTCTGAAACCCATATCAGACGTAAATTTTCGCCAGTTCTGAGGTGTGTGCAAAGTTTCATGACTTTTCGAGCATGTTTAGGCCCTCAAAAATGCGATTCATCTTAGAGAAGAAGAATAATAATAATAATAATAATAATAATAATAAACGGAGCAATTCCAAGAGGGTCCTCACACCATCGGTGCTCGGGCCCTAATTAAAGCTGCAAGCAGCGATGAACGGGCCCTCGCACCCGGGCTCACCGCCATCGTGTGGCTTTAGTAAAAAGGTGAACGTTGAGAAATATGCATTTAAACTCATAAATATAAGTGCAATATATCAAAGTTTATTCCATATGTGTGCCAATCTTCCTGTTGCCAGCAGGTGGCGCTATCGTTATAATGGAATATTGGCCTTCAGATGTGTTCAAGCCAGGACCCTTATCACACATGTGAAGTTTGGGCAAGATCGGACATTTTATGCCTGAGTAATAACATCTTTTATTCCCATGGCGAGACATCGAACTTCGTCATGGCGACATGGACATGCCTTTTAACAAAAACTCAAGATCTTCACAACTGAACATCACACAGGTCTTTAGATTAGACTGACCACAAAAAAGACATTGATGTCATAAGATTTCTAGGAGTAGTTTGTCACAGTGTAAAATATGTCACTTCCAGTTGCCAATAGGTGGCGCTATGACTATAACTGAATATTGGCATGTAGATCTGTTCAGGTGTAGAGTCTTATCAAAAATGTGAAGTTTGGGGCGGATTGGACATTGTATGTGTGAGTTATAGCACCATCATTTTTCATGGCGAATCATCGAAATTTGTCAGGCCGCCATGGACACGCCCTTTAACGAAACCTCAATTCCTTCGCAATTTAACATGGCAAAGGGCTTTAGATTACACTGACCAAGTTTGGTGTTGATCTGAATAAATCTCTAGGAGGAGTTCGTTAAAATACAACCCCTGAAAATGACAAAAACAACACCAATTTTGCAGGGAAAATTAAAAATAACCGACTTCCTGTTGGGATTCGGGTTTCGTACCAAGAGACTTTTTTGTAGCTATTGGTGTGTTACATATGTTTACCGATTTTCGTACATGTATATGACATGTAGCTCGAGGCGCACTCCATTCAAAATTTATAGGTGGCGCTATCGAGCCATTTTGCCACACCCAATGGAATATTAGCCTCCAGATGTGTTCAGGTCAGTACTCTTATCAAACATTTGAAGTTTGGGCAAGATCTGATATTTTATGACTGAGTTACAACAACTTCTACTCCCATGGCGAGACATCGAACTTTGACATGGCGCCATGGACACGCCCTTTAACGAAAACTCAAAATCTTCTCAATTTAACATCGTACAGGCCTTTAGATTAGACTGACGACAAAAAAGACATTGATGTCAAAAATTTCTAGGAGTAGTTTGTCGCAGCGTAAAATATGTCACTTCCTGTTGCCAATAGGTGGCGCTATGACTATAACTGAATATGGTCATGTCAAACTGTTCAGGACAGGAGTCTCATCAAACATGTGAAGTTTGGGGCAGATTGGTCATTGTATGTCTGAGTTATAGCAACTTCCTGTTTCATGGCGAATCATCGAAATTCGCCAGGCCGCCACACACAGGCCCTTCAACGAAAACTCAAAAGCTTCGCAATTTAACATCGCAAAGGCCTTTAGATTAGGCATACCAAATTTGGTGTTGATCTGAATTAATCTCTAGGAGGAGTTCGTTAAAATACAACGCATGGAAATGACAAAAATGACACAAAATTTGCTCATAATATTAGAAATAACCGACTTCCTGTTGGGTTTCGGATTTTGCTCCAAGAGACTTTTTTGTAGGTATTGGAGAGTTACATGTGTATACCGATTTTCATACATGTACATGAAACGTAGCTCGAGGCGCACACCGTTGAACGTGTATAGGTGGCGCTGTTGAGCCATTTTGCCACACCCACTTCTGAAACCCATATCAGACGTAAATTTTCGCCAGTTCTGAGGTGTGTGCAAAGTTTCATGACTTTTCGAGCATGTTTAGGCCCTCAAAAATGCGATTCATCTTAGAGAAGAAGAATAATAATAATAATAATAATAAACGGAGCAATTCCAAGAGGGTCCTCACACCATCGGTGCTCGGGCCCTAATTAAAGCTGCAAGCAGCGATGAACGGGCCCTCGCACCCGGGCTCACCACCAGCGAGTTGCTTTAGTAAAAAGGTGAACGGTGAGAAATATGCATTTAATGTCATAAATATAAGTGGAATATATCAAAGTATATCCCATATATGTGCCAATCTTACCGTTGCCAGCAGGTGGCGCTATCATTATAATGGAATATTGTCCTTCAGATGTGTTCAGGCCAGGACTGTTATCAAACATGTGAAGTTTGGGGAAGATCGAACAAATTATGCCTGAGTTACAACAACTTCTCTTACTGTGGCGAGACATAAAAATTTGTCATGGCGCCATGGACACGCCCTTTAACAAAAACTCAAGATCTCCACAAGTTAACATTGCACAGGCCTTTAGATTAGACTGACCACAAAATATATGTTAATCTCAAAAAAATTATAGGAGTAGTTTGTCGCAGCGTAAAACATGTCACTTCCTGTTGCCAATAGGTGGCGCTATGACTATAACTGAATGTGGGCATGTAGATCTGTTAAGGGCAGAAGTTTTATCTAAAATGTGAAGTTTGGGGCAGATTGGACATTGTATGTCTGAGTTACAGCAACTTCCTTTTTCATGGCGAAACATCGAAATTTGTCAGGCCGCCATGGACACGCCCTTTAACGAAATTTAAAGATCTTCGCAATTTAACATCGCAAAGGGCTTAAGATTACACTGACCAGGTTTGGTGTTGATCTGAATAAATCTCTAGGAGGAGTTCGTTAAAGTACAACCCCTGAAAATGGCAAAAACAACGCCAATTTTGCAAAGAAAATTCTAAAAACTGACTTCCTGTTGGGATTCGGATTTCGTACCAAGAGACTTTTTTGTAGGTATTGGTGTGTTACATGTGTATACCGATTTTTGTACATGTACGTGACACGTAGCTCGAGGCGCACTCCATTGAAAGTGTATAGGTGGCGCTATCGAGCCATTTTGCCACACCCAATGGAATATTGGCCTCCTGATGTGGGCAGGTCAGTACTCTTATCAAACATGTGAAGTTTGGGCAAGATCTGATATTTTATGCCTGAGTTACAACAACTTCTACTCCCATGGCGAGACATCGAACTTTGTCACCGCGCCATGGAAACGCCCTTTAACGAAAACTCAAGATCTTCACAATTTAACATTGCACAGGCCTTTAGATTAGACTGACCACAAAAAAGACATTGATGTCATAAAATTTCTAGGAGTAGTTCTTCGGAGCATAATTGGTTCTTCGGAGCAGATTGGACATTGTATGTCTGAGTTATAGCAACTTCATTTTTCATGGCGAGTCATCGAAATTCGCCAGGCCGCCACGGACACGCCCTTCAACGAAAACTCAAAATCTTCGCAATTTAACATCGCAAAGGCCTTTAGATTAGGCATACCAAATTTGGTGTTGATTTGAAGAAATCTCTAGGAGGAGTTCGTTAAAATACAACGCATAGAAATGGCAAAAATTACACAAAATTTGCCCATAATATAAAAAATAACCGACTTCCTGTTGGGTTTAGAATTTTGCTCCAAGAGTCTTTTTTGTAGGTATTGATGTGTTACATGTGTGTACCGATTTTCATACATGTACGTGAAATGTAGCTCGAGGCGCACACCGCTGAACGTGCATAGGTGGCGCTGTCGAGCCATTTTACCACGCCCACTTCTGAAACCCATATCAGACGTAAATTTTCGCCAGTTCGGAGGCGTGTGCAAAATTTGGTGACTTTTTGAGCATGTTTAGGCCCTCAAAAATGCGATTCATTTTGGAGAAGCGGAATAATAATAATAATAAACGGAGCAATTCCAATAGGGTCCTCACACCATCGGTGCTCGGGCCCTAATAATCCTTAGAAGAACAATAGGGCTCTTCGCCCCTTCGGGCTTGAGCCCTAACTAGACTGTTTGCATTACAATCAATTAAATTGTCTAGAATGGAAACACGCAGTAAGGTAAAACAGAATGTTCAGTTGATGGACCGTTCCCATGCCTGTCACATTTTACAGGGGCTTGACTTTTTCACTCTCTGTCTAATATGAAATGATTTTGTTTACAAATATTTGGTGCAAATTGATTGCGGTGAATTGGATTCACTTGAATAACATGATCGTGGCATCAAAAGCAGCTTAGACAGTTGCATGTTAAAATATGTCCTCAAAACTCATAACACTCATAAACAAAGTCGATGAAGTGGCATGTTTATTTAGGGCAGGTTATGTCATCACTTGGCTCTGAAATTAGTGGAAATTTCAGTTGGAAGTAAACCGAGAACCAGAACCATTTCTGTGGAAGAGTAAAGAGTTTAGTACTTGATAGTCACCACTGGCTGATTGATTACCATATTTGATTCATGGATGTTCTGTAAACCTGCATTGATATGATATGAAATAGCGGTGGGCAATATATCAGTAGAAATTTGTCAACAGGTACAGATTATAATCTATCGTCTCTATTGCATGCTCACGTGACGTTGCTGTGTTACATGGTCATGAAAACTTGTCGTTTGCATGCATTTTTATGCACTGCGGTTTAAAAATAATAGATTTTAAGCAGTCAGTAGTGAAAGAGAACTCATTTCGCACACACGCGAAGATGGCGCTCATAGAGCGCATGAGTACTGAACTTATTTTTTATTTTATAGGCCTTGAAAGGTTGAATACACACACTTTTACAGTATCTGTCGTAATGCCAAACTTTGCAAATGTTCACTTTTGTCACGTAAATGAGAAAAAATATGTAATCAATTTAGACAGTGAAGATTGATCATGTACAACACCAGCTTAAATTTAACCAAACTCAAGAGAATTTTTGCATTGTAAGCAATAGGTGGCGCTGTCTGGTGGCCTAGGCGGGAAGCAGCACACTCCCAAATATAATATTTAAAGAGACCGTTCATGTTCAAATTCAAGTTCTGTCATCATTTACTCACCCTTATATCGTTAGTTTCTTTCTTCTGTGGAACACAAAAGAAGATGTTTAGTAGAATGTTGTAGCTCCTCACAAAGAAAGTGAGTGGAAACAATAAAATACATTTTTTTATTAATAATCTAACTTGAAGTGGGGTACAATTTAAGATGCCATGTCATTAAGTGAAAAGCTTAACTTTAGATCTTACCTTGTAGGTTACACGAGTTAAAAACCCATCCGTCTATCTGGAAAACTGGCACAGCTGCTGCTCAGGTAGGCTGCTCGAGTTTCGGGTCAGAGCGTTCTTGACGTGGGGGAATTCCGAAGAAAACCCGCTGACAACATCTTTACTAGCCAGCTCGAAATCCTACAGCTCTCAGCGGCTATCCCAAATTAACTTTGAATCAAAGCCTCCGGGAGCTGCAGCAATCCGGCAAGGACTCTAATTTTTTCCACTTATGCTGGAATGTGGCCTTCCAAGTGCCCAAGTCTCTCAACACCAACTATTTGCTGTTTGTTTTGACCGTTTTCCCTGTGGGGAGGGCAAGCAGAGGAGGAAAACGGTTTGGAGAAAGCAATGGAAACACTCGCCGACTGCCAAGACTGCATCCATTTTCTCCTGAAACTATTCAAAATGATGCAATGGGACTGTTATTGGGTTTCACCGACAGGAAAACCACAGGTACACACACACATATGCTTGTGGGCGAGACACACCATGATAGACATCCAGAGCCTCCGAAGGGTTTCTTACCAGACAGTTTCAATGCCACCGTCTGAAGTCATACTCCAATTATGGAGCGCCGGGATGCAAAATATACGGAACACTTCATGAAACTTCTCTGTGCATAACCTGGATTTTACAAAACCCCATTCACTGTCCACTGTCTAGCTTGTAAAATACCTTCTTTTTTTTTATGGTGGGACAGACGCTCTCTGATGTCTCGTCAATGTTGTGCGTCTGACAAGCCCACTAAGAGGGCCCCGACTGGAGGAAGTCATTATGAGGTCACCCCCGGTCCTCCTGAGCACTGATGATGTCATCTCGCAGACTGGACGTTTTTCCTTGGAATGTGTCTCGTGCCATTTTGGGGTTTGGAACGTGTGTCGCGTGTCTGGACGAGCATTAACAGGGGCACTGTTAACCATCACGTCATTCATTAAGCCCCAGTATTCTGAATCCTCATGCAGTCCCGTCAATCAAGACGCTTTACGGCCTCTCTGGTTGTGCTTGTATTGTGAATTTTGAGAAAACCCCTTTGCGTTGATTAAACGTAATTTTATGTTTCCTCCGTGTGCACAACGATATAAATGACCCGCAGGAAAAAAGCACGGACATGGACCGCTGCAATCAATTATGCTGTTTCCATGACTACTCACGGTGTTAATTGATAAATGTGGTTTAGTTGATGGGCACTTCAGTTTTTTAGGAGAAAATTTCAAAAGTGGAAACATGATATAATGGAGAAGTGCGTCTTATGTGGTGTCCCCACCATTGCATTATTAGCTTCAAAGAGCCCAAAGCAATATTGAATCCCACTGACTTGCACTGTATGGACTTTAAAAATTGTTCTAAATTTAAAAGGATAGCAGATGTACCAACAATAACAGCACAAAGAAAGAAATGTTGCACTCACAGGAAAAATAAAGGTACAAATCTGGTCACTGAGGCGGTACCTTTTTAAAAGGTACCAATATGTGCATTTAAGGTACTAATATGTACCTTTTTGCCTACTTGCATGTAAAATAATTTACAAACATGTACCCTTTGTGACCCAGTGACCGCATTTATACCTTTTTTCCCCAAGAAATTGGAATCACTTTCACAATTTTGCTTTAAAGAGCTCAAGCATTTAAAGCATCATATGAATTGCAGCACATGCTTATAATAACCTCATCGCATATTGGTGTGGATGCTAATATAGTTGTTTTTGTTGTGAACAGCCATAACAATTATAACAATATTAACGGTCAGAACTCTTCCTGCTTCAAAGGAATAGTTGACCACAAAAATGAAAATTCTGTTATTTTACTAACCCTCCATTTGATCCAAACCTGTATGACTTTTTTTTTCTTCTGCTGAACATAAAAGAAGATATTTTGGAGTATGTTGATAACCAAACAGTCGACAAAAACCATTGACTTTCATAGTTTCTCCATAGAAGTGGTTGGCTACATTCAACTGTTTGGTTACCAACAGTCTACAAAATGTCATGTTTTATGCTCAACAGTAGAAAGAAACTCTGAATGGTGCGGAACAGCTTGAGAGTCAGTAAATGATGACAACATTTACATTTTTGGGCGAACTATCCCATTAAGGCACATACAATATACTATACTGCAGGGTTCAAATAACAGGTGTTGATGTTAATATGATTATTATTACAGTACGGATGGGACTTAGAGTTTTTACATGACATTTTAAAAAGACAAAAGTTTTTTTTTATTCCGGCAGAAATATAACTGCGTGTAAACTTCCTTATCCATTCTGACGATTAGTCAAGTTTTGACTGGCTTTCCTGGTTCAGTTATGTCATGCTGGTAGATGTCACCATCTTAGGGCCATCTTTTTTCACGAGAGTCGTTAAACAGCTGATAGTCTTACAAAAGACTTCCTTCTCTACTAAATTCATCAGCCAGTTTTCCACAGTACTTTGCAAAAATCAGCCATGCGTCCTGTTTAGTAACATTAAATATAATCGCCAAGATAGGCAGATTTTTCGTGTATCAGGCTTGTCTCTTTCCATGAGCACAGGAGTCACGCTGCGCTGAATTACTGCTACCACATTCATGTTTTTGTAGAGTTGAGGGAAAACCACTGGAGCGCTGACAATGACTGTTTCTTAAGTTATTTTTAGATAACCAACATTCCCCAAAACAGAATGTGCCTGGCGTACTGAACGCTAATCATATAAATAACAGATTAATATCCAGACAGCCTTCCAGGACAAGACGCGCGCACTATCCTCCACTGGCTTGGCGTACCTCAACTTTGGCTGAACTGATTGAAGGACAAACTCAGCACTGACTGGTCATCTGGTTGGCAATCTGTCAGTGACCATAAAATTAATGCTGAATCAGCACGAAACAAAACAATAGGTGCTTTCCTGGATAAAAATGCATTATATTATAAAATACCACAGCCATTCATTTGGTAATGGTCGAGTGAATCAGAAGTCAAACTAATTCTGACAAGTTAATTCTTTGTGTTTCTCGTGAGGTATCTTTGCATTAAAATGATTTCCTAATTTGGAATATGATCAAAGATTGTGTATGAGCACGCAAATAGGGATTGCCATTGAAAACATAACATTTTAGCTTTAAAGGCATAGTTCACCCAAAAATGAAAATGTCGAAAATGAGCGATTCCGAGAGCTCTCCCATAGACAGCAAGGATCCTTACACGATCAAGGTTCAGAAAAGCAGCAAGGAGATCCAAAAAAAATCCACATGACATCAGTGATTCAACTATAATGTTATAAAGCTACTAGAATACTTTTTGTGCACAAAAAAATTAAAATAATGTCTTTATTCAACCATTTGTCGTCTCCGCGATACCCCAGTGCCATTTTGGAGCATATCATGTGTAAACAAAGCATGCAACGTATTTACGCAGATACGTTGTTTACGTTCAGTTCAAAGCGCAAACAACGTTAACAATGAAGCCATGAATCCGGTGCTGCTGACAAAGAGCTGAATTGTTTACGTAACTTCTCCAAAATGGCGCTGTAGGATGACGTGAGGAGACAAATTGTTGAATAAAGTCATTATTTTTTTTTCCGTGTACTGTAAATATACAAAAAGTATTCTTGTAGCTTCGAAAAATTATGGTTGAACCACTGATGTCACATGGATTATTTTAGCGATGTCCTTGCTACGCTTCTTAACCTAGATCCTGTAAGGATCCTTGCTGTCTATGGGAGGATCAGAGAGTTCAGAATGCATCAAAAAATATCTTAATTTGTGTCTGAAGATGAACGAGGGTCTTACATGTTTAGAACAACATGTATCCGAAATGCTGTTAAACTTTATTTACACGTAAGAGTGATAAAGAAATATGAGAGTATTAAGAAATGAGAGTGGAACATTGCGTGATAAAGAAAATGAGGAAAGGGTGAATTAAAGTATGCTTATCAACATTGCGTGAATTAATTAAAAGAAAATTCATTTTTCAGTTTGTTTCCTTATTTCTTTCCTAACGCCAATTCCGCTTCTTTAACTATATTCATGGCGAGAAACCGGTTCATCCATACACAAGTCTTCTCTTCACACACACCTCTGTGGACAATATACAATGTTCAAATAACCAAACCTACATGGGTTGTGGGAGGAAATCGAACCACTCGGCATAAACCCACGCAGCACTAGTTTCAGCTCACTGCCTTCAACTATTTAGTAACATTTTGCTTAAAATGCAAATGATTCACGACAATTCTTATTACAACCAGTTTTCTGTCTTTTCTTTTCAATCACCCTTTCATGGATGATTTCTAAAGAATTCCCTAAAAACATGCCAAAATAGCCTAAATTGGTCTCTGCTGGTGGTTTTGAGAGGGGGTTCGGGCACCTTACATTAAGTCATTTAGCAGACACTTTTATCCAAAGCGACTTACAAATGAGGACAACTTGGAGACCAATTTAAACCTGCCAAGACCATCTTAGTTTTCAGCAGTTTTTTTTTGGTTTGTAAACAATTATAAACTATGAATTATCAAAAACATGGTAATTTAAACCTCTTCATACTAAATTTCCAGCAAAAAATAACAGATACCATAACACACACCATTACTGCAATATACCAATTGCACAAAAACACTCCATTCACTTGAGAATGTAGGTATTTCAATATAATTACCACATCAAATATTACAGTACTTTTCATGCTCGGTAAGCATTTTACAAACACTTAAATTTGGAAAATTAACAAAGGACTGCAATCTCCACACAGAGAGGCTCACAGCCTTGAGACGACGTCTGGATTTGAGAGAAGGACCCGCAGGTGGACGGCCTCCATGAAATATGATCTATAACACACAATGCTGTCTGATCAGCGGCGTCTGGGCCTCTCAGCAGAGGAAACGAAACCAATTCCCAGACCCTCGCTGCATATAATTCAGGAGTCCTGAAAATCACCCTCGCTGACCTGTGGCGAGAAACCAGAAGAGAAAACAAACTCCAAACACCCTTCAAGAAACACCATGTTTAATTAAAATGGAACTGGTATCTGAATTACAACTGGTTAATGTTTCAAAGGTTAAAAAATAAAAAGCGACATGCTGATGCTGGTAGGAGTTGATGGTAACGCCATTTTTGGATGAAACACTTCAGAAGGCGGTTTAAGAAAACATCAAGTGTAAGTGAAGGACAGACGTCTGCAGATTTGTTTCATGTCTTGTTTGCTTTGGCCAGGCCCAACGTTGGACATTTGTTTCATTTCAAATTCAGCTTCCTTGTCCAAGGATTAGCGGTTGTGCTTGATTTGCTGTGGGGCACTGACAGCCCAATACGGAAACGGGCCTTTCCGAGTGCACATGGTTTTGGGTTTGAAACCAAACCGGTCTCTCTTTTAACGCTGTACTCGAGTCCTGTGGGAATCTACGAGCGGCTGGATATATTTTCTTCTAACATAAAAAAGGCAAAACATAGCTCAAAACACATTATAATGACATGTTCAATATCAGATCAGGCACTTGATTCCTGCCAGCAACATGTCAGTGGCCTCGGAGAGCAGCAAGTCTAAAAATCCTCATCGAGTCGTAACTGGCGTGTAATTTCTGGTTTACAAAATTCGAGGTCACGGCTCCCAATGGAGGGATATTTTCTTTTTGTTCTCTAGGTGAAAAGACGGACTGTTCCGTCGGCCCCTGAGGAAAACACCCAGGGTTGAGTTGGGTGGAAGGTCACATCGAGGACCCCGAGGTCATGAGTGATGGTGTGACCCTTCAGAACCTTCACTGGAACAATCAGAGGATTCTGCAGCAAGTCACTGTAGGATTAACACAGACATTAGAAAGGTTAGTTATTCACAAATGCCTCTGAATAATGATTTTCATGAAGTCTGGCACCAATAACAGATCTCAAATGCCTGAATTCTTTTCTGCCAATAGATGTTTCTTCAACTACAGACACTTTTATGACACTCAAGTTGATTTTTATTAAACCGAACAGGTTTTTTTGTTATATGAAAGTCATATTAAAAACATATTTTAAACATTTTACCATGCCTTCATCTATTATTTATATTCCTTTAAAATGTATGTTTGAAATATTAAATTAAAATATGTTTTACTAAAAAATGTAATGTCTTATGTGCATTGTTTAAAAATGAAATGCTAATTATTTAATTATGAATTACATTTGGTTAGTTTTCAGTATTAATGTAATACAATTAATAAAAACTAAAATTAACAATTATCACATGCATACAATTTGAATACTGTACAGATTTACATAAAATATCTTAAGTGTCTTATGCACAGATTATTTTTTTAATAATATTAAATTATAACATTTTGAATACTATAATAATTTAGAGTAAAAATCTAATATTTTTCAAAATGGTTTATATATTTTTTTCATTTTGACCACAAATGTAACCAATTTAAACATTATTCTCAAATTGTTTCTAACAAAAATTTATCTATAAGTTAGTATGCTTGCTTATGGAAAGATGACAGAACTAAAAACCATTCAACAATTTCAACATTAAAAAAAAAAAAAAAAAAAAAAAAACACTGAATAAATTTTTTTTTATACTGCTAACAGAGCTCTCTAATCTAGTCTACTTTATTATATCTACTCTATTTTTAGATTAGTCAATCATCCTGTCCCATTCCAATGAAAACAATTCCTTTTTCTCTACAGACATTTTGTGGTAAAATCTGTTGCCCATTTCTTTTAACTGTCTAAGGGCCATAAAGGCCATAAAACAGTGAATTCTGGAAATATGGTTTGCTGTATATGCATCAACAGTTTGACTAGGGAAAGTAAAAAGTGGAAAAATAACATGAGATCCTCATTTTGAGTATAAAGAGATCTATTAAGGCCAGCTGATGAAGGCTTTTCATCCTGATCTCGCTTGCCCTGTACCATACACGGATCATTAGCTCCGCTCAAAGAGTGTCCCTAGCAACTGACTTCCATAGTATGAAAAACAAAAAAAAGAATACTATGGAAGTCAATTGCTACCAGTAACTGTTTGGTTATCAACATTCTTCAAAATATCTTCTATTGTGTTCAGCAAAACAAAAAAATACATGATCGGAACAACCTGAGGCCAAGAGAATGTGGACAGATTTTACATTTTTGTATAAAGAGTTTTCAGAGACAATTTAGTTAAAACAAACCTTTAATTCAAAGATTATGACTGGATGCAACTCACTCAATTAAACATGAGATATATATATATATATATATATATATATATATATATATATATATATATATATATAATGTTAAATATTTATATTATTCAGATTTATTTAAAGTGGTTGGCATTCATTTATAATATTTTTAATTATTAAAATGTAAATATTTAAACTAACAAAGATTACACATTAACATTATGTTTTAATATGATCACTGCATACTGCAAAATGTTATTATTTTCATTTATTTCATTCATTTCTTTTATTACTATCATTCATAGATTTAAAATAGTTGAACCATATATATTTATTTATTCATATTTCCATATATTATTATATATATTGTTAGTAGTGGGCAGTACACTAACTACACTGTATGCCCTAAATTAGTATATAACAGTTACATTTATTTAATTTTTTTTATGCTTTCTTGTCACATTACCTCAATCCATTGAAATAAAGTCAAGAGAGATGTTAGAAATTACATCTAATATCTAGTTCATTTGTTACACTGGAAATGGAAAGTTGAGCACACTGCATTGTGGGAAACCGTACTCCTTGAAATATACTCTTCTGTATACGGCACATCGCAACTCAGATATATTATGCACAGAGTAAACTAGCTTACAGCACACATTATGTACAGTAAGCACAGTACGCACACTATTTACTGCTCGTATGCTATTTAAAACACAGCCGAAGAATAGAGAGGGATTAGAAAATCAAAAAAGAGAGAACCCAGCAGACTTAATAACACTGGGAAAAAATAAAGAGTAAAAACCCGGACAGGAAGGCGATTAGACTCACTTGTAGACCATCCCATGACAGACGATGACACTGCCGTCATCAGAGCCAGACGCGAACAATGGGTAGTGCCTGTGGTAGGCCACGCTCCTCAGAGCCTTCTTATGATGTCTATATGGACAGAGACACAAGACAGACCCATCAGCGTCCTGTCAGCAGAGGGACGTTACACAGAACTGCTTCAAGTCCCAGAAGGAGACATTCATTTATTTGACAAGGCCAGCATTACCAACAATTTCCCCTGAGTCTGCCCCAGACTGTCCAGATTATAAAAACCTGCTCGTGCTGACTCACCGGAGAACTTTGTACGGTTTTGTGGACAGGTCCAGATCAAACCAGGCCAGACGACAGTCGTAGCTACCGCATATCACATTGTCGCCTGTGGAAAACGGGTAAAATAGGGGAAACAAATGACATCTGACATCCAGAGAGTGGTCACTGATGTCACATGTAGGGACATTTTTGAGAAACCAAGACAAATATAAAGCTAGAGTAACTTTCCTCTGGTCACTTCCAAACACTTACTTTATATAACGTACCGTAACAGGCTACAGAATGCTGCCAGTTCTCATTTCAAAGGTTACCGTTAGAGGTTAACGTCCATAGCCGTTTACCCAAAAATGAATTTCTTCTCATTTATTCATCTCATTCCAAACCAATGACTTACTTTCTTCACACAAAGTTTCTTAAAAAATGTCCAAGCTTATATTTTCCATTCATTCAAAGCCTATTCTGGACATCTGAAGCTCCCAAAAGGACAAAAGAGCACAATTAAACTAATCCATTCGATTTACGTCATCTGTAGTCATACAACGGACTAACATTTCAATCACCATTCACTCAAAGTCTTTTTCTCTGCTGTAGCTCTCAAATCTCATCTCATAATGATAGACACTCTGTGCATCATTTGGTTGGGAGACACACCAATGGAATTGAACATCATATTTTTATGTACATTTGAGCCAAAAAGCGTGGTATGTAAGCATCAAGTTTTAAATACAATGTCCAAAGCTTAGTCAAGTCTGATGTAAAAAGATGTACAAAAACTAAGATGGTAAAAGTTACAGGATAAATTGATCATTTCATAATATTAAAATGTAAATAATTACTGTAAAACTGAAGGATTTGCATAGGGAAATGTCTTTATCACAGTATGTTCAGACATAATTTCCATTAAAGCTGCGGTAGGGAACTTTTGACGCTCTAGCGGTTAATAAACAGAACTGCTTGCGTCTTGCGGAAGAACATTGTAGCCGGAGCTACTTCTCTCTGTTTATGTCTATGAAGAATCACAAAGGTACTGGGTTACTCCGCCGCGGTACCCCCGAAGCAATCTAAAATAGTCCGAATATAAGCACTTATTATAGGTGCACCCTAGTGATTCAGGACAAGCTAAAAACACGGTTTGGAAAATGGATTCATGGTGTACTCGCTTATTATATACATTTTTCTACATTTTGAACACAAACAAAGTTACGGACCGCAGCTCTGATTGGGTATTTTTTCCCGGGAGCGATGGAGTTTCTGCAAATGGCAATAGGACACTGGGAGGAGCCAGAGGAGATTGATTTTTTCACAGATTATCTGTCTCATATTCTACTGTCAGGACATAATGACGGGTTTAATAAATATGTAAAAAATATATTTTTTTTACAAAAGTTCCCTACAGCACCTTTAAACAACAAAATTTTATTGAGTAACTTTGAGTTTACTCTGCGTTTTTAATTTGATAGCCCTTGTGTGCTTTGACTGTATTGGATATTCATAGGAGATTCTCCATAAGATCTCCTTTTTGAAAAGAAAGTAAATTAGGTTTTGAATGAAATGTTGGTGACCCTTTCAACGTCCAGTTACGTACCTCCTGGATGGATGGCCATGCTGGAAATCCATTTACAGTTGGCCATCAGTTTCTTGGTGAGCTCCTGTTTGATGAGGTTGTATACTCTCACATAGCGCTGCGTGGCCACGAAGAAATAGGGCCTGATGGGGTGGAAGGACACGCACTGCACCAGACCCTTGTTCTTTCGGAAGGGGTTCTGCGTCCTGCGTTTGCTCACCTGGTGGATGACCACCTGGAGGCTGCTGCCATTGTCCGGCATCACACATGCCAGGTAGTCGCCTTTCCCGTGCCACGTCACCTGCCGCACGGTCTTCACAGAGAGAAGAGAGAGAAAGTGGGTGGTTGGAGGTCAGAGGTCAAAGTCATTCTGTGGTAAATCCACAGATGATTAATCCAATTATAACCTCAAAGACAAGCCGGGACTAAATTTACTGCAGTTATTAACACCGGCTCAGCCTCTGCCAGTCTGCAAATGCGTGTCGCTGCTTTGCTTTTTCCAGTAGGCTTAATTGGACACTAGAGGCGTCTTAAATTTCTTTCCATTTCAGGAAAAAGACGACCACAGGCTTGTGGCTTCTGCCAATAGCTAAAAGCCTCTGGCTGTGGCTCACGTGAGAGACGGACGGACGCTCTCAGAGGGGATGAGAGAAGGAAAGTAAGACTTTTCATTTCTATTGTTATCTGGAAAATATTGAATTAAACAGAGGAGAAATGTGACTTGCTAATGGTTATCGTGTTGTCATTCTTATGAATATATAATCAGACCATTGTGGTGTGCTTGTATGAGTTTTGATTACCTTGGGGTGTTTGAGGATGAGGCGGTGACCCAGCTCGTGACCTTCGCCCTCTGCGACGGCCCACTGAACAAGCTGATCCTTCACTTCCTCTGGATCCTCATAGGAGGAGATCAGCTGATCCGTAGCAGTGCAAACCAGCCGGTCGCCCAGACCAGGGTTCAACAGGACAACAGTATCATCACTGCACACAAACATCATGTTTACACATATTTAACCATCCATCCTCTACCTCTTCAACCAACCAACCCATCCATCCATCATTTATACATTCATCTATCCATCCATCATCCAACTGACCTACTACCTAGCATTCCCACCTAGCTAACTAGCAACTAGCTAGCTATAATCCACTTCAAATGTTGACTAGTTTATTTAACATTTATTGAACTATAAAAACATCCTCGGGATGTCCAAGCATCCATCCATCCAACTATTCATAACTATTTAGCGACATAAGCCAAATAACTACTATAAGAAAAGCTGCATTTCCATTACTTTTCAAATTGCACAAAATGGAATTGCGAATTCTAAACACGTACATTTTGCAAACTCACCGTATTATATCGCAAAATGTTTTAGTTTTTCAGTGTTTTTTCAGGTAATTTGAAAAAGGAATATTTCGCAAAATTCCAATAAATACATTTTTGTTTTTGCGCAATTACAGGCCACCTGGCATACGTAAAATTCACATGATCATTCTTTAATGTACTAGAACCTCCAAGAAAAACCTCATACAAGATTGCTCTTTAGTTTAAGGGGCTTTCCTTCCCATTAATGCTTGGATAACTCCTTTTGTACGCTGCACACCGCTGTGGCGGATTGCAGCTCTTACATGGCCACGGGAGCCTCTCAGCGTTGCTTCACTAAAGATACATGCCTTTGTCTCCTTCAGTTAAAATTAATGGCTGGTGCGATGGCTGCAATACGGAAATCTACCAAAATCAGTCGCCATGACTTATTGCGAGAGAAAATCTTTATGTTTGAATTGCATAAAATTTTTTATGGAAACGCAGTCATTTCAAATAATTTTTTTCACTTGACATTCATAAAACATTGCAAAGGTTTTGCATAAATCTGCAGTGAATATGCAGCTAATGTTTATCTATTCACTCTAGCTATTTATCTAACCTATTTACCAGTCAACATTTGAACTATTTAAACCAATCAACAGCAGTTTTTACAGCAATATTTCTTGGTGAACCCAAAATAGTCCAACACTATCGACTTCAGTCATTTCTCTGGTGGAAATAAAGGATCACTTTTTGGTTCCTGTCATAGTTAATCTGGTGTGTGTAGCTTCCACATCTCTGATAAGCACAGTGCTATTGTAACTTAGTTTTAAAGGTCCCCTTCTTCGTGATTCCATGTTTTAAACTTTAGTTAGTGTGTAATGTTGTTGTTAGAGTATAAATAATATCTGTAAAATTCTAAAGCTCAAAGTTCAATGCCAAGAGAGATATTTGATTTAACAGAATTCGCCTACAAAAAACGACCCGTTTGGAATACAGCCCTCTAGTTCCTGCAGTAATAACGTCACTAAAACAGTTTTTTTGACTAACCACCGCCCACATGAATTCACAAACAGGGGGGCGTGGACTTGTTGCGCTCCGACGGAGAAGAAGGAAGAGCTGTTTGTGTTTGTCGCCATGTTGTTGAAACGCTGTTATTTTCATCTCTGAGTCCAATCATCTTTGTTTGGGCTTCCCAGGAAAGCTGTACTTTGAGATTAATGGTTACAATTTATGTTTAACTCGGTTCCCGAAAATTATAATGCACATGTAAAATGTAAAACTATGTGCAACTCATTTTGCAGAGGACAGCTTGCTGAGGACAACTTTCTCAATCTCAATCAGTTTAATGCTGGATTTGCACAAAGATTATTCTTGAAAGATGGAGCAGTTCCCTCTTTGTCTGGAGAAGGCGTTGTTTATGGACCACAACCGGTAAGTGTATTTTATTATTTAAGTTGGTGCGTTTAACAGTTTCTGTAACTTATTACACAAAGGGCAACGCTGTTTAGCTTTGTTAACTAGATGTTAGGGCTGTGCAAAAAAACGAATGCGGTTTTCATGCGCATCTCGTCAGTAAAAACCCTCCTCCTGTGACTATAAATACTTCTCCAGCACGTTTGTTCTAGCCCAATCACGTTACCATGAGGGCAGCCTGCTCTCAGCTGCTGTCGAATCACAGCACAGGAACCGCTGGCCCAATCAGAACCCGTTTAGTATTTCTGAAGGACAGGCTTCATAGAACAAGGAAGACATCAGCCCGTTTTTGTGACAGTGAAAACAGCAGTATACAGATAGGTGAATTGTGTGAAAAATAATGTGTTTTTTTACACGCGAAACATGAACACGTTATATTGCTCATTGTAAACACAATCAAAGCTTCAAAAAAGCGCGTAAAACGGGACCTTTAATTTTGCGCAAGTTGCAACTGTTTTGTCCGATGTAACAGAAACACTCGGTGTAGTGGAGCCTTTATGATAAATTAACCTTGCCGTTTTAAAGCACGGTTAATCGTGAAACTGGTTAATCACTGCATCCCTAGACTATCGCATTTGATTAATTGTGCAGTCCTACTTCCTAACTATCTAATCAACTAACAATTGATAAAAGCTGGCTATTTAATAACAAATACTCTTTAAATTCCTTGGAACATTCAAGAAAAGTTCTTAAACGTTACTCAAATTTCAAAATGAACATTTGATTTGTCTTTCTTGAGGCTTAATAAAATAAATCGTACTAATTAACCAGACAGCAGCTCTACACCCATTAAAAATAAATCCGGTAAATCATATGCTGTAAACTAATATACAACTCAAACTGAATGTAAAATAAAATAAAACAACAACAACAACAAAAAAAACATTCAGATGCAGATTTTAGGAGAAAAAAGGGGCGGATCTTACTAGCTGACAGCGACCAGACAGATGGATGGATTAGGATTCCAGGCCACGCCCTTCACGGCTCCGCCCACCTCCACAGTCTTAAGGCATCGTGCTGTACTGACCTCCCAGAAACGCACCGTACAGTCATCAGAGCCTGAGGTCAAAGGGTCAAAACAAATACTTCAATGCATTCATTAGAGAATTTACATAAACTAGTGTGTTTCAGAATTACTTAATAAAAAGGGTTATGGGTAAATGTGTTTAACATGGTTGTGTCTCAGCGTCTGAACAGCTGAGAGGACACAGACGCTCAAGTCTCTGGCACAAGCAAAGCATACTGTCAGCTCAACGGCACTTCCTCTCTCAGCAGCACACATGGAGGATAACTCAACCTCGCGCCACACAACCACTGTGACACACAGCAGCACTTTGGCACGAGTGCACTATAATAATACTAAGATTACTGAAGGTGATATACAAGGAGAAGCCGGGTGTGTAAAGTTTGTGTGTTACTGCTGTTAGACGGTCATCATTTAAAATGAGAGCCATTTATGTCATATACATACAGTATAATAATGAATAGCTGATGTCAAAGCCTACTATGTGTTAAAATATAACTCTTTTTAAAGAAATAAAAAGGTCTAGCAATTAATTTCTATTCTCTCTTTTAAAAGTAAATTATATATAATATAATATATATATATATATATATATATATATATATATATATATATATATATATATATATAAATAAATATAAATATAAATATATACATCCATATACAGTACAGACCAAAAGTTTGGAAACATTACTATTTTTTAATGTTTTTGAAAGAAGCTTCTTCTGGTATCGTCCAAAAAAATCCTATCAGTGCATCCCTAATTATAACATTAAAATATAATTATTGGTGTGATGGCATAATGCAGTTTATTAACAATTAACTCATAATTTCTTTTTAAATTCACTTAAAAAAACAAGTCATCTAATAGGTATCCACTCTGTTTCATTCAAAAGCGCTAGATGTGTTAGACGGGAAACCCCTTCCTTGTATCAGCCACACAACATCATAAGCTGCCATAAAATCTCATTTTAACTTTTATACCTGCATGCTTCATAAACACAGGAAAAACAACACGAGGGAAACGGCCTGGCCTGGAGGGTGGAGTGTAATAACTTTAAATCCCATAATCACTTTTTAAGTATTGAGCTGTATGGCAACAGATATAGCAGGAGGGACGGGCTCTGTGGCGGACACCCGCTGGCGGTCAGAGGCCTGTCTGGCCTGCACAGCTGTAGGTGTGTGTGTGTGTGTGTGTGTGTGTGTGAGATGCAGGGGACACCACAACTTTCCTGTAGACATTCAAATATGGATCCTGACCATAAATAAAATGGGATGACGGTAATATTTGCCCTCATGGAGGGAAAAAACAGCAATGTTAAAAGTTTATTTTAAAGGACAGTAATGGGACTTCGAGACAGAGAAAAAAAATACAGAAATGTGTCTCAAAGGATGATCGAAATTAGATGTTAAATTTAACAAGAAACAGCATTAGCAACCTATTTCACATCTGAAACAAGTGAAATAGGATATTCTAAAAGTAAAATATAAATTAATAATAGATAAGTACATTAATATATCAGTAATTGCTCATAAAAGTCACAAATGGAGCCAGACCTGAAAGGGGGGGTGAAATGCTCGTTTTCACTCAATATCCTGTTAATCTTGAGTACCTATAGAGTAGTACTGCATCCTTCATAACTCCAAAAAGTCTTTAGTTTTATTATATTCATAAGAGAAAGATAGTCTGTACTGAATTTTCCCGGAAAAACACGACCGACTGGAGGCGTGACGTGTGGGCGGAGCTAAAGAATCACGAGCGCGAGTAGGCTTTTGAGTTGAGAGCGTTTGGAAGCTGTGATACCGTGAGGACAAAACCAACCAAAACAAACCATGGCTAACAGTCAGATTCAGCGTAAATTTATGATCCAGAATCAGTTCCAGAGGCTGAAACTGAACAAGAGCAGCATCAGCAATCAGTCTCTATGTGGTATGTACTGAAACTGTATATATTTGCTTAGCGGTTTTGGAAAATGACTAAGTTCCACTTTGTCATCTTTTTTTTTTTTTAAGCTGTACATGTGGAAAGTGCAGTTTGATGACAACATCGCATGTTGTTTACTTGATGTGCTTACACACCGATAGCTAAGTTAATAACACAGATATATTTGAAGCAGTTTTACTCACCGCATGCGGTTCCAACACACGATCGTGACCCTTTTTTGTTGGGACTGCATTATCCTTAAGAAATAAACGATGTGCAAATCCGGCATCAAACTGGACCTTGTTTGTAAAACAAGCATCTTCGAAATACAGGGAACAAACAAAAACAATTGCACAACGCCGTTGATGCTCTGTAAAAATAAACTCCATCCACTGGTCCCTTAATGCTGTTTCTCTTTTGGTAATCTGTGCAGGATTGTCTTGCCCTGGCAACCAAAAACACACTTCTTTTGTGACTTTTCGCGACGCTCTTGCTCTGATCAGTGATTGTCTGTGCTCAGCCTCTCTCTGCTCTGCTATACGGGAGCGTGCGCTCTTCCGGCAGACGTGCCTCAGGACCCATATAAGGAAATTCCGCTCCATCTAACGTCACACAGAGCCATACTCGAAAAAAACTTTCCGAAACTTGTGACAAACCGGAAGTAGTATTTTTGGAACAGAATTACTCCTTCAAACGTACAACTTAATTTTTGAAACTTTGCCCATGTTTATCATGGGAATCCAACTCTTTAACAGTGTAAAAAACTCAGTATGCATGAAATAGCATTTCACCCCCCCTTGAATGAAAGTGATATAGTTGTTGTTCACAACTGTTCAAAATAAATACAAAAAGACCATGGCATAATTATTATTATTAAGGTTGAAAGCCTCCCATTTTTATTTTACATACTGTAGATTTTGGTACAATTGAATGACAATGGCAAAAAATGCCCATGAATTTAAAGGGTCATGTGATGAAAAGCATCTATTTCTCATGGTTCATAGCTTGAAATGGCCCCTATATGTCCAGGGTTTCTCACACAGGGTCATGTGTGTGTAGTGTATTTTTAGGACTGTATGGATCTGAGGCATAAGCACTTCCTGTGGCTGAGCAGGACCACTCTGATCTCTTTCAGCCGCTCTGTTAATTTGTAGTTGTGTTTTTGGACGGCGCCCAAGAGCTTCCTTTTTATTTTAAACTCCAACTTCACAAATGCACCCAATGCCTTGACTCAGAGAATCAATTCTCGATCTAGCTTCTTTTCTTTTCTTTTCACGGTTGGACTTTTCTTAGTGTTGGGTGTTAAATTGAACAGTTAAAAACAGGTGGATTCAGTTTGTCTGTATATTTAAACAAATTTATATAATCTTGACCCCACACTTTAAATCTGTTCAAAATGTTCATATCTCAAATAAATTAGTCTTCAGATTGAGGTCTCCGCTGATTCAAGAACACGTGTATTGCAGTGAGTTCATGGTGTCCTCAGTGACATTGTCAATCTGGAGTTTATAGTGTCACCGCTCGTCTTCGTTTGGCCACATCATTACTGAGGAATGCTGTTTGAGGCTCTCTCAGGCCATGATCTGAGCTCTGTAAATGTAAATATGTACACAGTCGCGTAACCTCAGCCCTTCTTCACCGCATTTTCTCATGTCATAGACTGCAATCTGACTACAGCGCAAAAAACTGTAACTGTAGGTTTCACGTGCTGTAATTGCAGCATTTTCGTTTAGCGAGTCTGTAAAACCAAATTCTTGTGAGATCTCATCCTTGCTGCATGTTTGAAGTCTTCAGAAAAAGTGTGTTGACATCTAAAAAAGTTCTCTTCAATGTGGGATTTTTTCCCGCCATTTTATCTATAAGTGTCTGATGATTTAGTAAGGTACGAGCTACGTGACAAAGTTTAATACTTAACTGTTAAATTAAAGTCTGGGGTCAGTACATTTTATTTTTTGGGGGAAATAAATTAATACTTTTATTCAGCAAGATAAATTGGTTCATTGGTAACATATTTCCCAAGTAGCACATCAGCAAATCACAATGATTTCTGAAGGATCATGTGACACTGAATATTAGAGTAATGATGCAAAAATTTTGCTCGCATCATATTTTAAAACATATAAACTGAAAAACACTTGTTTGAAATAATTTGCAATTATATTTCACAAAATTACTGTTTGTTTTGATCAAATAAATGCTGACTTAGTGAGCTTAAGAGACTTCTTGCGAAAACATTATTAACCCCAAATGAACACAGTAGTTGAAGGTTAAAGGCTTGATCAAATCAATAACCTTAAGTATAATAACTGGTATTAATGATGCTTGACCTAGTAAACACCACTATCAAGAATAAAAACTAAACGGAGGAGCAAACTTCTGGTGTTTCATGATATTTGCAGGCATTTAAAATTAATAAGCCCAGTTTTACAACCATTGGCTGCACTACCTCTACAAAAGACTTTCCGACTTGCAATTCCCAAATCAGCAACACAACACTGGGAAAGCCCAGAATGCAGAGGGTGAACAAAGTCCTGGGACAAAAGAGTCACCAGTGCTTTGTCATGAGCACCCAACCCACTGATATGGAAGAAATGATCTCTATTAAACACACACCAAACAAACCCAAGGAAAGTTGGGCAGGCCCAGGGTGAGAAGGGTTGTAATGCCTGGGAGGTTGTCAACTGGCAATTTTTACTGTGGGAAAGGGCATTTTATTACTGCTTTAATATATTTTATAAGCTAGACAAAAGAGCAACCCCTCACTGTAGTGGTTTTGCATATGCGCTTTATGAAGTTCTTTGTTATGGACGGCTGAGCAGATATTGCCTCTAAACTGCAACCGCCCCCATCTACACACTTTTTCAATATTTTCCGCTCTTTCCTCCTGCTTATCTGAACCCCAACTGCAAAGCACTCTGGGAAACCATTTCCATTCTGCATCTGAAAGGTGGGTATTGTTACCTGGATCACCTCATTCAAATTAGACGGGCAAATTCGAAAGCATTTTCATACTGTACAAATACCATTTGGTTTCTGTGGATTTGGCCACGCCGCTGCCATCGCTAACGCTGAGTGAAATTGACTGCATGTGTTATTAAAATGATGCCTTCTACTCGTTTCGTTCAAGTAATTTATATACCCCTCGAGTTAATAGCAATCAGATGCCGGCCCTACTGAGGGAGTATGTTGGATTATAGTGTGCATTTATGTATCTAAAGGACCACAAACTGAAAATACGGATAATGATCAACAGACTGCACTCAAGAGAGGCCTTCTACTCCATTATGAATAAAATCTTTTCAGATCTAAACATATAATACTTGCAGAACTGGAGTCACATTTGTATGCTCTCATTATAATGAGGAAAGTCAAGATAAAAACAAAAACAAAAAAACACTTTCAATACAATTCAAGTTTTTGATTACACTTTTTTTTTTTTTTTTTTTTAATAAAAGGGTAAATCTAGATTTGCAAAGTGTTTGTACAGCATTAAAAAATTACGTTTTAGAATTATATATATTTTTTTAAAGAATAAAAACTTTAATAAGAATAAAAACCAAAAGTGAAAGATTTGCACTTGTGATTGTCCAGCATAGAAAGTTATTTAAATTTTTATGAAAGGTTATGAAAACATTTTTTAATCTTTAAATTAGTATGCATTAATAATCATGGACAACAGGACCTTGATTACAATAGTAAATAAGGTCATTTTCTAATGATCAAATTTATCCTGAAAAGTGCATCTAAATACTATAATAATTGACGACATGATTAAAAAAGTGTCTGTCCTGCATTCAAAATGACTTAAAACGGACACGTCAACAAGTGAAGCTGATTCCCAGAGCGGCTAACAATAAGGACAGGCTGCCAAAACCTATAAAAAATAAAAACCGAAATCCATCTAGAAGGGAGGAAAAGGAGGCCTATCATGAGCGTGTTGTGATTGATTTATGCGTGTTGTGGAGCACCAGTGAATAAGGACATTTCAAGCGCGTCTGTGCTCATCCTGGCTCTGCCGAAACCCACAGGCCTCCCTTAATCTCTCTCATCTCCAAACGGGTCGCTCGTCCCGTCAGCGCAGAGCCCCGTCTCCCTCCGCCAAGAGCTATGACATCATGGCGGGTGAGTGAGGCAGACATGGGGACTTGTGACTTGATGACTTGGACTCGAGTCGACTCGAGTCGCTATTTTTAGGACTTGAGACTTGACTCGGACTTGGAAGTTAAAGACTCGGGACTTGACTTGACTTGAGACACGATGACTTGAATGACTTGAGTGTTAATCACATCATGTTTTCATTTTGAATATAAAATATATAATTTTTTTTTTTAATAAAGTTGATTACTCAGCTGGAGCGCAGACTGAGAATAGCGTCGTGACTGGATCAGGACACTATCATCAGTCATGCCCTCTCTACCTTACACACCACGCCCACTTAAATCAGATATCACATCACATCAACATGTCAGCCTGAGAGGTACCGAGGGTCATCGCTTTTGTCTTCAATAGTTCGCGCCTAAAAACGCGTGGAAAACGCTAGTCGCGCCGCTTTCTACTTCTTTCCAAAGCGCTCGGGCAGAAGTGCTCCTGGGGCGTCTGTCGTTGCTAAGCATCCATGACACGCTCTCTCTCTCAATGAAGACGCGGACATTTCAGCAAAGGATAAATGGATTTGCAGCACTAAAAATCGCTCGCAGTAGCTCTGCTACTAAATTCATTTCAAAATGGCAATCCATATACAGCTATGAACAGCTGTTCCTTCATCTTAGCTGAGCTTTCAACGTTGATACGGGAAAGGATGAAGCTGATTGGTTAGTTATTGTCACATGACCTGCGGTGCGCTTGCGGCATTCTGAAAAGTTTAGATGTTGAGCGCGTTGCTTCCATTATGAGCGCGTTGCTACATTGGAAATAACGAACTTGCGCGCACAAAAGACGTGATGTGAACAGCCCCTAATGATCCGCTAGCAGGCCGTCAAAAAAACGCATTCCAGGGGCGGCGCTAGGGTTGGGCTAAGGGGGCATAAGCCCCGAATATTTTGTTACCTTGTCTTTCTCATAGAGCAAAACAATTAATCAGAAAAACAAATGTAGCTGCCGCGATTACCCAATCATGACAAGTGCATATTACATACATATATATATATATATATATATATATATATATATATATATATATATATATATATATATATATATATATATATACAGTACAGAATATAAATATGACGTATTTTCAGTTGTTTCATACTTTTTTGTTATGTACAATACAGACCAAAAGTTTGGACACACCTTCTCATTCAAAGAGTTTTCTTTATTTTCATGACTATTGACTATTGTAGATTCACACTAAAGGCATCAAGGGCTATTTGAGCAAGAAGGAGAGTGATGGGGTGCTGCGCCAGATGACCTGGCCTCCACAGTCACTGGACCTGAACCCAATCCAGATGGTTTAGGGGTGAGCTGGACCGCAGACAGAAGGCAAAAGATCCAACAAGTGCTAAGCATCTCTCGGGGAACTCCTTCAAGACTGTTGGAAGACCATTTCAGGTGACTACCTCTTGAAGCTCATCAGGAGAAAGCCAAGAGTGTGCAAAGCAGTAATCAAAGCAAAAGGTGGCTACTTTGAAGAACCAAGAATATTACATATTTTCGGTTGTTTCACACTTTTTTGTTATGTATATAATTCCATATATAATTCCACATGTGTTAATTCATAGTTTTGATGCCTTCAGTGTGAATCTACAATTTTCATAGTCATGAAAATAAAGAAAACTCTTTGAATGAGAAGGTGTGTCCAAACTTTTGGTCTGTACTGTACATAACAAAAAAGTATGAAACAACTGAAAATACGTCATACTTATATTCTATACTCTGAGAGAGAGAGAGAGGGAGAGAGAGAGAGAGAGAGAGAGTGTGTGTGTGTGTGTGTGTGAGAGAGAGAGAGAGAGAGAGAGAGAGAGAGAGAGAGAGAGAGGAGAAATGTAACAGTTTAATGTTGTATGTAAACTGTGTTTGAGAGAGAGAGAGAGAGAGAGAGAGAGAGAGAGGTGTTCAGAGAGGAGTCTGTTGGATGTTTAGTTTTATGGACTCAATGTTGAAAATGTAAAACATTTCAAACACTGTTGGCAGAAGTGAAAAAATAAATAATTTTAGGAAGTTACAATTTTGTTTGATTCCATGATGTATTTTACTGAACATGAGTATTTACAATGCAAATCCAAATTATTTTAATTTACTGACAGTTACTTATATCTTGTCTTTTAACTTTATTAAGATCAGATTCTGCAGGTAAAATAACAATATTAAGGTGACTTGACTTGGACTTGACTTGACATAGCTTGTGACTTGACTTGACTTGACTTGCCCAAGAAAAAAATACTTGGGACTTACTTGAGACTTGAAGGTTAAGACTTGAGACTTACTTGAGACTTGCACATGTGTGACTTGGTCCCATCTCTGGAGTGAGGAATGATTTCAGCAGCTTGTTAGCTACCGCTGAGGTAAGAGCGCTGAGACAGACTTCACCTCAGACGGTCCAATAACACCTCACATACAGAGCAGGGGCCACATTTAAAAGAACAATAAAATATTATAATAATTAAATATATTTGTAATAAATTCTTATGCATAGCTTATTAGGATTGAATATTTATTTTCTGCTAAATGACTCAATGTAAATTTATGAATGACTTTCTCCCTCTCTAGATAGTGGTCTAGATTACCTTCTCCCTCTCTCTCAGGGGTTAAAGCAAAAAAAAAAAAAAACCCTGAGCCTGAACTTTTTTCTGGGGATGGGGTAGCACATGCAAAGCATGCAATGACTGTGGCAACTTTAACATTTGAAAGGATACTATGGCAAAGTTATTGCTTTATTTATTCAAACTGATTTTCATTTTCATGAATATGTGGTTGACCTGAAGAATGAAAGCTGTATCATATAGACTTGGAAAATTAAGAGCTATATCACTGCTTATCGACACTAGGGGTGTAACAATCCATTTAGCTCACCAGATGAGACAAAACACAGATACTTGGTTCAATAGAACATGACAATAATTTAATGCTATTTTTAAAGAAATTTTCAATGACAAAATATTTGTCTTTTAATTACAAAAAGTTTAAGCAGTTGTATTTAGAAATATTTTAACTAATCTAGGGCTGTAACTAATGATTATTTTGGTAATGAAGTAATTGATTATTTTGACAACTGAGCAATCTGATATTTTTAGTAACACAAACAGACCTAAGTGAAAACCAGACTTTAGTATGACTATTTATATATAAACTAACGATTATGCAATAATATAAAATATATATAATATAATAATTGATAAAATATAAAAACCAAGAAATTACATGATTGTATTGAACAACGCTGTTAAAATACATAATGGAATATGCTTATAAATAATATGAACATAACCAACTTAAGCACATTATGTATTAAAACAAATACTCGCAGAGTGCACCAACGGCCTGATGACATTTCACTTCACAGCTTGGTTAAACAATGTTTAAATCCATTACATTTTTATATTTGGCCACATGCAGAAACTTTTTTGAAATCGTGATGTACAATACATGGCATATTTAGACATAGGTTGGTGTATTCTCCTGTGTTGGCAAAGGTTTATAAATGATTTACATTACAAATCTGAGATAATGCGCACTGTTTTTCCAGATGAACGTTAATTCACATTCACAGCAAATACAGAGGAAGAGTTTAGCCCCTTTCACACATACAATATTCACTGGTAAATTACCGGGAAGTTACCATTAATAGATCATGTGTGAACAGGACCTTTTCAAAAATCCCGACAAATTTGTTCTGGCAATCATATCGTTCTTATGGAGATGTCAGGATTAATCTGAGCTGTTTACAAAGTTCCGCTGCTTTATAATGAGCTTTTCTATGTAAATATGCACTAGATGGACATCATTGACCATTGCGCCTCGCAGCTTTTCGTCGCGCTTCTCCATTCATCAGGGCTGGGACTCGTGGTTATAAGAGCAAAACATTCTGATTGGCTAGTAATGTTAGTTTGGTTGAGAGTGAAAGCTGCTCCTCTCTTGTTAGGCGAACACATGGACTCGAAAGTGATAATCAACAAGATTTTTTTTTTTTTAATGTATGATTCATTTTTTCTCGCAGCCAAATGCTGCACGCTGGAAATCCGGCACGGTGCTGGAGAACTTTAAGCCCTGCTCTCTGCTGGTGGTAGTGTAATGGTGTGGGGGATGTTTTCTTGGCAATAGTATCAATTGAGCATCATTTAAATGCCACAGCATGCCCGAGTATTGTTTCTGACCATGTCCATCCCTTTAAAACTACAGTGTACTCATCTTCTGATGGCTACTTCCAGCAGGATAATAAGCTCAGATCATCTCAGACTGGTTTCTTGAACATGACAATGAGTTCACTTTACTCAAATGGCCTCCACAGTCACCAGATCTCAACCCAATAGAGCAGCTTTGGGATGTGATGGAATAGGAGATTCACATCATGGATGTGCAGCCGACAAATCTGAAGCAACTGTGTGATGCTATCATGTCAATACGGACCAAAATCTCTGAGAAATGTTTCCAACACCTTGTTGAATCTATGCCACGAAGAGTTAAGGCAGTTAATCAAGGCAAAATGGTCCAACACTGTACTAGCAAGGTGTACCTGATAAAGTGGCCAGTGAGTGTATGGTCACTGTGACTCCACCAAGTAAGACATCTCTTGATAATCACTACCTGTACTGGACATTTCAGTGGGAATATATGTCTTGCATAAGGGTGAATTATGGACAGGGAAAGACAGGACTCACCGGATATAAGCCACTGTCCACTGGGAGAAACGCTGATGCTTCGGACCAGACTAGAGTGTCCACGGTACACCTGTCAGACACAAACACAAACACCAGCAACATCAACACAACATGCAGAAACAGCAGAGAAGAAAAGCAGACAGCGAGAGATCATTTAAGGACACGTTCGGGACTCTATTATTTCACAGTAGTCCATTACCACCAAACATATTTAGTTGATTTATTAACATTTTTGTTCTTCTTTAACCCAGTCCAAAAGAACGTCAGACAAACCCTGTTACACGTCTGCAGTTTTACAGCCCCACTCTACAATTTCAACAACAAAAATATTCTCCTTCTGATCTTTTTCACCCACGCGGTACAGTAAGTAATGGTTTCCTGTCTCAATAAAATCAGAGCTCACTGTCCTGCCATTATAAAGTCTGGCCCAGACATATCTGAGGATCTGATCTACAAGCTGCTCCGCTGACTGTCATCATCCCAATCAGGCTGTTAACATGATCCCAGACCAGTTAAAGATGACGTACCAGAGACTGGGTGGTTGGGAAGGGCTGCAGGTCTTTGGGTTTGGGAAGTTTGGGAATCAGGTCCTCTGGGTTCACATTCACCTGGATGAAATCAGGACAACATTCTTGACAATTTGAAGACAAGCTTTTGCAATGCATTTAACTTCTGTAACGTCATTAGCTACTAGATGAAGGATTGGTTTTATTATTTGACTGCTTTAAAAACCAGTTACAACATAAAAAATAAAATAAAAAATAATTTATATATATATATATATATATATATATATATATATATATATATATATATATATATATATATATATAAATATGAAGAGTATACAGTTTATTAAAGTGGAAATAAGAGCAATTTTGAATTAATTATATTTAAACATCTTAAATATATTAAATATATTTATTATAATAACTTAATATTTTTCTTAAATATATTCGTGCATGTGTGTGTATTTATATATACATAATAAATACATAGTAGACACACATATTATGTAAACAAAAACTTACTTTGGATGAGATTAATCATGATTAATCGTTTTACAGCACTCATTTTATATTTATATATATATTTATATTTATATATATATATATATATATATATATAAAATATTTACAATAATTGAATAAAAATAAGGTGGGTATAATAGAGTTTTTTTTCTGTTTTTGGTGATTCTGCAAATTCATAATTCTGTTTGATGACATACAGAAAAGCCATCTTCATCTTTAAGTATTGCCTGTACAGTTTATTTGTACAGAACCCGGTGCAGAGGTCTCATACCCTCATCTTGCGCTGCCGGGGACACAGGTACAGGTCGAGGCAGCGCTCGAACCGCTCGTGAATGAAACGTGAGTATGCGGGAACGGCCCGCAAGCAGGCAAACTTCTGCGGCAGGAAACTCAGCTTCCTGTCCTCGGGGTCCTGCTGCTCCCATGCCAGTCTCTGAACACACACACACACACACACACACACACACACACACACACACACACACACAACAAAGAGCAAACGTTATGAGAACTCGGACAAAGCCGGTCTAATGAACAGGTGCAGGCAAAATTTGGTTGTATTTAAAGATTAACTTGCAGAGGGGATGCACGTGTTCACACAGAGTTAACTATAGCATGTAAAACATACGCAAATGACTAATAGGCAAATCATACAAGCCTAATGGAGCTGGAGGCACAGGTGTGAAATGATGTGAGCGTTAGGCCAGTGACATTTTAAAGAAAGAGTTCACTCCTAATGAATCTGCCTTTATTTACTCACACTCATGTCTCCAAACCAAAATATTCTCATCTAGAACTACATTTTAATTAAATATCTATTCTGTGTAAATGTAATAAAAGTTTAATATATTAATAAATATAAAAATGCATATGTTTTATATTAATTATAACTATTAGTTATAAATTAAATAATTTTATTTTAATAAAATTAATAACATTTGTTCTTGGAATTAAATTAATTAATTTAGCATATTTGGATTAAACAGATGGAGTGAAACAAAGGCAGCGTAAATTGAATAATATTTCAGTTCATTGATAAATATTAATAAATTATAAAAATAAAAAAATGTTAGATTAAATACATTTTTATTAAATATTTGTTTTTGGACATTAAAATCATTAATCCAGCATATGCACAGTGTAAGCGGTGTAAATATAATCAATTTAATACACTGATTAAATATTAATTTGAATTATTTTAGTTATAATAATTATTTATTATTATAATTTTATAATATAATACAATAAGACGATATATGCCTGCTCCAAATTGGCCATATTTAAATTAAATCCAACATTTAATGCAAGTAGAATTTTTATAAATACAGTATATTTTATTTACTATAATTACTATTACTAAGGGATATATATATTTATTCTTCTATTACAAGATATTAAAAACATGAATTTGACTACTTGTTACTATAATATTAATTAATTAAGACAAATCAACATATTTATTGATAACAAAAACAGAATACATATACATATATATATATATATATATATATATATATATATATATATATATATACATATACATATATACATATATATATATATATATATATATATATATACACATACATATATATACACATATATATATATATATATATATATATATATATATATATATATATATATATATATATATATATATAAAAATAAATATATATAAAGGTTGCTTTTAAAACAGGTTCAGTGTCATTGTATGAATTTCATGGTGTTTTTTTTAAGTTGCAGCATGGAAAATCTCTGCGTAAAATGAGTATGCATTTGACAAATGCAGGTGAACACACCTCTTCCTCTGACATCAGGTATTCTGGAGGAGGGTTATAAGACTCCTCGTGGCCAGGAAGCTTCATCTTGGGTGCTGGGACGTGCATTTTGTGGCGTCCCAGGATGCTGTTGGGGTCCTCCTTGGCCCACAGGTCGTAGTACTGCGGGGTGGTTTCTTTGGGTCTGCGAGGTTTGATCCAACCCATTTTTATGGCATGGACCAACTTCCCGACCTAACAAAGAGATGGATGCTGTGACGGCTCAGTACAGAGAAAAACACACAGTAACACATCATTGTCGTGATTGAGAGCACATGTGTACGATCATTACTCCAAACACTCGCTGCACACGTCGCCAGTTCACTGCATTAAACACACTGTATATAGTGACCGGAATATCTGATTTTCTTTTTTTACTGAAACGTTTGCAGGTCTGATTTCTTTCAGCGCTCTGTTTCAGATTGCCATTATGCTGGCATTTTAGACCACTTTCCACTTTAAAAACTATATGGGAATCATTATTTGTAACGCAGCACAGCTGGCAGCACTTGGAAGACCAAACATGACTATTCTCATGCTGTCTCCTGATTCACAGTAAATATATGCTTTCACCAAAAACATAAAACCTAAGGTGTGACCAGGACAGCCGAACTTGCCTTCTCTTTCTCGATTAGTGAAGGAATAAAGCTCCGTTTGTCTTGCGGCCTGTTGGTGACGGGGTGAATCATCACTTCATTGGAGAAGAAGTCGATCGCAGGCTAGAAAACAATGGAGAGACACAATGAAGCATTAATGCAAAGTAAGAGTCTAATCAATGACAACATATCATTATTACTTTAGATGCAATTAAAGGTGGGGTTTAAAGAACTGGGGAAATGAATAGCCCTTTTGATAAATGCTTAAAACTATATGAGCCATAAAGCTTGTGTGCTTACACTGACACTGAAATGATAGCACAGATGGAGGGTGAGAACTCAACCTGTCCTAACCACAGCTTAACACCTTAAATCACAGCAGGCCAAAACCTTCTCAGAGATGTTTTATATGTACCTGCTTTAAACCTTTATTTTGACATTTACATTAGTAAACAATGCAACATTTATCTAGCTTAAAAAAAATCTGTTGTAAATCCTTTTGACGGTTTATTTATTACATATTTCTAAAATTGTTTATTGATTGTTTATAATTTTCAATTATATATTATACTTGGTCTGAAAAAAAAATAAAAGGGTGCAGAGTAATTTTCTATTAAATATGCCTTAAATAAGCAACTATAAATAGCTTTATTAATAAAATAAATACCTTTATTAATAAAATTTGCTTTGCTGACAGACAAATCCTGTGCATCCTTTTGTTTTGTTATATATTGTTTTAATATAAAATATAACTGACAATTAGTCTGTAAAAAAAAATTAAAAATTTAAATCATGTTTTTTTTTTTATTGTTATCAGGTTTTTATTGTGATTTACTGAGAGTTATCCATTTTTGCAAATGTACTCTTCATATATATACATATATATATATATATATATATATATATATATGTAAAAAAATAAATAAATAAAAAACCTTGCTATGAGTATTATGTATATATTATATCACTTATATATTGTTGCTTCTTTTGTTGGTTTCATGGCTTCTATTTTTCCTCATTTGTAAATTGCTCTGGATTAAAAAAAAACAAATCTTAAGATTGATTTAAATGTAAATAACCAATCAAACAAAGCGTATGCTTTATACATGCATTTGTCTAATATAACAGAAAATTGCTGTGCAATCTTTATTAAAATAAAAGTCAAATAATACTATAAGACCTACTATTATTTTATTTATTTGAATATACCAATGCATATATAAAGTGGGCATTTTATTTGTGTTGTGTTTAATTCGACATTGTAAAAACGAATGAGAACATCTGGGCTAATCAACCAGACAGTGAATCGCAGTCAGATGACAGGTGGCTTTTTCACGCTCACGCTCTTTAAAGCCTGTCTGAGGTCGACTAACTGATCACAGACAGACCAACTGTGGACTGACTCACTTCCTGTTTGCACCAGAAAAGACAGCGATGTGCAATTAGCACTGATGCTCATAAAGTCGAAGCGGCTAAACGGTGGCCATGACACCATCCAGACTCATTACCTCCTGCGGAGGTCAGACAGGGCTGCGGCGTTTTCTTAAGAAAGCTAATTGTGCTCGTGTTAATGTTTCGTTATTTCATTTGTCGGCGGTGAGTGCAGACTCGGGCTGGGCTTCGTGTGGCTTCGCAAACGAGAGGAGTAATTCAACCAGCTTCATTTTTTCCTCATCGTGTGCTGGGGTTATTATCTAGAAGCCCATTTTAAGAGGTTTTCACAGCCCAGACTGCAGATGTTGAGGTGACAAATTCTGTTACTGTCGGATCTGTGTCGAATCCAACACCAACAGAGCGGAAAACCAGATCTCAATACCTCATATTCGTTGAAGTTGACGTCACCAAACGTGCCCTGCTGCAGACGGTGCACGAGGTCCACCTGCTCATCCGACAGACGGATCTCAGCCCCCGTCATCTTGTCTTGGACCGTACGCCTAGTAATGACAGACAGAATAAGAGTTACACAATTACAGAGATTGAATGGGAGTAAATGGACGTTCCAGATGCTCCTCACCAGTAATCGGGATTCTCCATCTTGTCGAGAAACTCATCCAGCTCATCTTTGTTTCTGATTGGTTTAAAGATCTTCTTGCCATCCAGATTGTATCCGATGTGGGGGTAATCCTTGTACCACTCCATGGGGATGTTTCCGACGGTGTTACGGATGTCCTGTGAACGAACAGAGAAAGTGATATAGACCAGCAGGAAACTCATTAAAAAGATCAACACTACTGAATATTGTGCATTTCTCTTGTACCTGCAGATTAAGACTGGTTCGTATTAAAGCAAGCCAAAATTTGTGTCAGTCTTGGACATGCCTGTATCTAACAATTTCTTCTGTTTCCGTCTCCTCTGAATGGGGAAAGATTAAAATCTAGACTAAGAGTGTTTGAAAAGATCACACTGAAAGTTTTTTATTTATTTAAAAATGTAACGTCATTATTGTTCCCATTATGTATTCTTGATATTTAAGTGGGGTCTGTGGATTGATTGATTAATTATAATCACCTGATGTATGTCATCTGTCTTATAATCACTGAGAAAAAGAATTGGCACACTGACCAAGTTAGATAGCCCAAATCTTTGTCTATTTTATCTTCTGCTTTGTTCTAATAAAAGACTTAATGAGTGCAGACCAACCTTTATAATGTCTGAAGAGTTATTTAAAAATTAGTAAAACAAAAACAAAAACAAAAAAAAACATTTATGATTTTGGAGAGAAGAGAAAACAAAGGATTTTATTTTAGACCTATAGATGCAGAACTACATATGCAAAATTATATATTACATTATATTGATAATTATATCATACAATAAAGATTAATAAAAAGAAAAGTGTAGTTAAAAATACAAATATTAAACAAATATGCAAACAAATTATGCATAAAATGTTTAAAAATAAAATTGTAAATGGTTTAAAAAAAATGTTAATCACACATATGAAGTTGGAAAATGTGAAATTGAAATGTGCAGAATTGTAAACAAATATAATCACAATTATTATAATTTAATATAATTAATATATTCAATATTTTACACACACAAACACACACACTTTATATAAGTATTCTGTATTATCTAATATAATATATTTTATATATTTAATTTACATACAATATGAATACTTTATTTAAAATTACTACATTTAATACAGAAAAAAAAAATTATTGTAAAATAAATACATGATTAGTGACATGCAAATAGTACAGAAGCATAAATATAAAGTTTTACATATTATAGACAACATAAAAAGCTAAAATATTAGAAAACTTAAAAACTCAATTACTGAGAAAATAATTCAAACACTCTGCAAATCATTGTGTAGGGCAATTAAGTCGAATACTGATCAATCAGCAGTAAATGAGTAAGAGACACAAAAACAAAAGTTTTGTATAACCACAAAATGATCATACTGTGATCCAGATATCAACACTTCATTGTACCATCAGTGGATTGCCAGTCCTAGACTGGTTCTGCTCAGTCTTTCCCTGGTCCTCCTTTACTAGCAGTCTAGTTCTGCAGGTGCACAACACCGCCCGCTCTTTATTTAAACTCACTAACCTGCCCATTTTACAGTACGCCACGAGAACATTACACAGCTAGGACTGCTAATAAACCAAGCAGAGCTTTGGTCTGAAAATAGAGATTTCTTTGTCTGGGAAAGACGCGCACACACACATACACACACTGGTAACGGCGGACAGCTGAAAGTTCCCAGAGGTTGCAAGCGCCACTTTAAAGTGAGTCCAACACCTGTGAGTGATTTCTATAAAAACACCCCTTCCATATCCAATTATGTCCGAGTGGGCAGCGCTGTCACGCTTTCACACACAGCCGACAGCAGCTGTGGAGGCCACGCCCACACGCCACTCATCTTCAAAGACTGGCATCTGATTGGTTAATGCCGACTACCTCCTAGACATCTGATTGTAATTTAATCTAACTGTCTAAGAGACATATTTACAGTAATCTTGATGTCTGGCCGACTGAAGTGCTTGTGTTGTCTGGTGCGACTGGCATCCTTGCCAACTTGCCAAAGGAATCAATGCCAAGACGAGGAAAGAACGACAGAAGGAAAGCAAGACTTGCTAATCTGATACTTCCTGTGTGGAGGCGTCACAGATTGTCACTGGACCTTCACACAGTTTTCAAAAAGAAGGAATTAGGGACCCTTACAGAGCTTCGAAGTATTGAGACCACTAGTATTTTAGGCATTTAAATGGTGCGAAACCAACTATTGCACAACCAAATGACTTCCAACTTCTCAACTAAAGATAAATATTTATTATTAGTGACTTAAAATCGTGAGGAATCATATGTAAGCACATATAAAAGTATATATTAAATATAATTTAATAAAATAATATTTTACATTTTAAATTACATAATAAACAGTAATATTATATGCTACTGGTCAAGTTTTAAAATTGTGTATTATGTATTTGATTTTTTCCTCTTATGTTATCAATCCTGCAAATATTTCATAAAAAATGCAGTATGCAATAAAAATAAAAAAAACAGTAATATACATATAATATTATGAATACATATATTAATAAAACAGAGAAAAATAAGAAAATGGAAGGCAGCTTTTTTTGAAAGACAGATTTTGTAGCAACAAATGAATAAAACGGTGGAATATATATTCATATTAGAATATTCAGCAGAAAATAATGAATATTAATATAAAACAAGAAAAAAAAAATCATTTATGAAAAAAATCATTTTATGATTAGGGACCTAGAAATGCAGAAGTGCACAATCTTAAGCAAGTAATAAAATATACTAAATATTATATCAACATATAATAGATGGGATAACCGCAACATATCAGGGTAGAATATGTTTATTATTGACAAAATCATTTACAATTTTAATACTAATTCAATCATACATTTTGTTGATATTAAATATTCATAAATTATGACAAATATTCTCTCTAAGCCTCGTTCACACAGACGGCTGTTTATGGGATCACATAACTGGTCATTTTTCATTGAATTTCAGGAGCTCAGCTTTATGCAAATGAGCAACAGTGCAATAAATAATGGGTGCTTTTTTATGAATAATGTACAATAAAAATGTTGTATTTGAACACTACAGATTAAAAGATCAGAAGAAAGGGTGCTTGCAGGCTCAACAGGGCTCTCTCAGTGGGACGGTCCAAGAGAAGTGGACACAAAAACACCACGCACAGCTCACCTGTTTTCAATTGAGCTGCTGAACACTGCCTTTATTGAGTGTCAGTCAGTCCAGAATCTACCGCATGCTCTTATCAACTTCCTGTTCAGACTGCGGTAGGGACAGGGAGATGGAGAGCAGAGCGATGGGTGCGTTTCTGACAGAAGCTTCAAGGGAAGATGGTCAGAAACCTCGCTGCTGGCAGCATGCACCTCTACGCCTGATATTTCCAAACCACATCATTAAACTCCAAGAGACAAGTGGAAAAAATTCCCTCTTCACAAACCACCTGAGAAATCAGACTGTCAATCCAGAAATATATGCGCAGAGCTTTAGAGGACGATCTTCGTGACATTTATCAGCTTTGAAAAAAGCTCTGGCTGAATCTCAATTCACATACTTTACGTACACACTGAAAGTACACACTTCACTGCTGATGGGAAGTACATACTTCAGAGTAAGCAGTACGGTTCTAGGCCACTATTGGGATTTAACTCTACTTCATAAAGCTGCGTCTTCATATTACCAACCACATATACATAACTATTAGCTTCTTCATTCAATGTTGCCATCTAATAATTAGCATCTAACCCAATTTATTACCTAAAAATCACTTTTAACATTCATACACTAAAGCAAACTGCTTCAGCCTTGGATTTTTGCCCATTTATTGCATCTCTTATTTACCTTAGTAGGTGTGGCCAATAATATTTCAAAAAGCATGCAAGAATATATAGTTTAAAAATCAATTTCTTATAGTAAACTATTTAAAAATCTATAAAATAATTATTTATCATTACAAAATTGTTCTTTGCTTCTTTGATGAATAAAAAGTTGAAAAGAACAGCTTTTATTCAAAACAGAAATCTTTTCTAACGATATAAGTCTTTACTATAACTTCTTTTCCATTTAACACATCCTTGGTGAATGAAAGTAATAATGTCTTTAAAAAATAAAAATAATGAAAAAAATAAACAGACACCAAAATTTTGAATAGTTGCGTAGTGTATATTGTAACAAGATTTCTAGCTTGAATAAACACTAAACTCTTTTTAACTTCATATTTATAAAAGGAATCCTAAAAAAAGTATTACAGGTCCCAAAAAACATTAAGCAGCACATTTTTAACTAATAATAAAAATGGAAGTGCAGATTGTAATGACGTAATGCGCTTTACGACATCTCTGCTAGGATGCCTTACCCATGAAAGGGATTCTTTACAGGTCAACATCAAACAGAGTGGGCTCACATCTCAAAAAGGTGCCCCATGTGTTCACACATTTCACAGGCCACAGAGTTAACATGACCCCCCAGATTTTCACGAGGCACACTTGTAAAGAGGCCTGAGAGACCCTGGAGAGCTGGAGAATTAGGCCACACTGAGAGCCATGGACTTTCCTGAGAAGCAGAGCTCACTAAAATAGAACCAATGTTCTGTGAACTAATGATGCAAACCTGAACACTGTGAAGTTTCCTTGATGAAACAGCTCTACTACTCCAGCCTAATGCTGGCGACAGATCATGGGGTTGATTCCTAAGAAAAACACACTGCTTTGATACTTTTGGTGATTAAGTCTTATTTGATATTTCTCTATCATACAAACAGAGCATGCTCCTTTCCTTCTCGAGCACACATTAACACAGTTGTTCATGCAAAAATGGAAATCGCTGCTGCGATAAAAGCAAAAACTGTGAATAGAATCTTTAAAAAAATTTTTTTTTACTATTATATGACTCCAGAAAACAAGTATTATTTTAGTATCACTGTTAAAATGTAAAACATTATGAACAAGTTTGCATTTTCTTTTTAATTTTAGTTGTTCAATTTTTTCAATTAGTTATTTTACATTTATTTTATATACTCAAAAATTCTGAAAAAAGTAATATTAATGTCCTAAAATCTAAATAAAACACATATTAATAAAATACATTATACAGTTCATTAATATAAAATATACAATTGACTTAAAATCTACACAAAAATTTAAATCCATAAATACAAATACTGTATAATTATTAATTACGGATGGATTCAGTTTTGGATATAAATAAATAAATAAAAATACTGTATAAATATTAATTATGGATGGATTTGATTTTGGATGAAAATATAAAAACTTTAATTATTACTTATGGTTTTAGTCTAGTATAATATCCCAGCAGAAGACCAGAAATATTGCAAATAAGTCATTTAGACTACTTTTATGGTGCCTTTCTTGCTCTAAAGCAACAGCATATTTCCATGAGCTATTCCCTTAAGAAGGCAGAGCAGCAGTGAGTTTGGTGTCAGTCAACATGCAGACGCAGGTTTCTGAGAGCTCCAGCGGTGAATGACTGAATGCATCTGATCATTAAACGGACGACTCTGGCAGGCGGTCCCGCTTTGGAAAGGATGCGGCTCTCTGCTGGGCTCCTTGGGTCACAGGCCAAAGTGGCACTAGCCCATCAAGATACGCAGTGGCAGATGTGTGACAGGTTAATCCATCAAAACAGGTCAGGAGTCCTCAAAACCCCCAATAATAACAGAGAAATATAGGCCGTTGTCGCCGTGATATCCATAAGAGCTGTGGGTAAAAATAAAAGTTGGTGGTGCTGTCATAAGAAAGCTGAAGGAAAATCCGCAGGTCTGACTTTCAAGAGAATGCCTCACATTTTCCGCTCCTCGACACTGTTGACCTTTGCCTCACGGTAGCGGAATTCCTTGGCTGCGGGAACATCCTTGGAATTGCAGCATGGAATTTGCGAAAAGTTGTGACTTCATTTTTCGTAATGAGGTTGAGATCAAAATAATATGGCAAAACAAACACTATTCAAAATGATTCAGCAAGTACTGTTTGTTTGAATAAAGGAGAATGTGTATTTAAACTAGTCTGGAGTTTACCTCATGCAGGGGTAAACCAGAGCGCATATGCCGCGTTTGAAGTGATGGTATATTTTCCAAGACTTAGCAAAACAGATCCGTGTGGTCGTAGATGGTGTGATAGTGCATAAATGTGCAGTGGAACGAATGGAAATGAGCAGGAGATTATGGAGAGGATTTGTCTGAGGCTGAAGAGTTCCTGAAACATCTGTTGATAGGAATAGTGAAAGGACAAGTTATGGTGGGGAAAAACGAAATGAGGATTGGGAAGTGGCACAAAGGGAAGATTAGGCTTATAGTAGGGTTGGACGATTAATCGAAAAAGTATTCAAAACTGAAAATCAGAATATCTAACAGACGTAATTTTCCCATATAATTTTTTTTAAATCCTGTTAAAACATACCGTGTGTGTATTTGGCGCCAGAAAGACGTGTATGACCATTGCACTCGCATCCGGCAGCTTGCAGAGCTCAACGTCTAGATGCCATGTTAAAGGGGGGGTGAAATGCTCATTTTCACTCAATATCCTGTTAATCTTGAGTACCTATAGAGTAGTACTGCATCCTTCATAAATCCAAAAAGTCTTTAGTTTTATTATATTCATAAGAGAAAGATAGTCTGTACCGATTTTTGCCGGAAAAACACGACCGACTGGAGGCATGACGTGTGGGCGGAGCTAAAGAATCACGAACGCGAATAGGCTTTTGCGTTGAGAGCATGTGGAAGCTGTGACATTACCTTGAGGGAAAACACATCATCCAAAACAAACCATGGCTTACAGTCAGATTCAGCCATTTATTTATGATCCAGAATCAGATCCAGAGGCTGAAACTGAAAGAAAGCAGCAGCAGCAACGACTCGCTCCGAGCAGGGCTCGAACCCGGGTCTCTGGCATTGGAGGGGACGCACTAACAAGGAGGCAGAGATATTTGAAGCAGTTTTACTCACCGCCTGCGGTTCCAACACACGATCGTGACCCTTTTTCCTTGGGATTGTATCATCCTTAAGAAATAAACGATACGCAAATCCGTCGTCAAACTGGGCCTTGTGAACAAGCATCTTCGAAATGCAGGGAACAAACAAAAACACTTGCACAACTCCGTTGATGCTCTGTAAAAATAAAGTCCATCCACTGGTCCCTTAATGCTGTTTATTTTTTTTGGTAATCTGTGCAGGGTTGTCTTGCCCTGGCAACCAAAAACACACTTCTTTTGTGACTTTTCGCGACGCTCTCGCTCTGATCAGTGAATCGCTCTGATCAGTGAACGTCTGTTGTGCTCTCAGTGCTCTGCTATACGGGAGCGCGCGCTCTTCCGGCAGAAGTGCCTTAGGACCCATATAAGGAAATTCCGCTCCATCTAACGTCACACAGAGCCATTCTCGAAAAAAAATTTCCGAAACTTGTGACAAACCGGAAGTAGTATTTTGGGAACAAAAATACTCCTTCAAATGTACAACTTAATTTTTGAAACTTTGTCCATGTTTAGCATGGGAATCTAACTCTTTAACAGTGTAAAAAACTCAGTATGCATGAAATAGCATTTCACCCCCCCTTTAAGTTAAAACCACAACATTTTTCATTTCTAATAGCAAAGGCAAATCACAAGATTTAAATATCATGCCAAAAACTGTATTCAGCATGTACTGTATTTAGAATGCACCATTTGTTTAAATAAAGAAAAATGCATACTTAAACGTATCTGCAGTTCAAAAAATATTATATATGTATTTTTTACATGTAAAATTTTGGAAGATTTTTTATAAAAAAAACATTAAAATACATATAAAATTAAAAAGAATATTTCTAAAAAGTCTATTAATAAAAAAAGAACTATTTCTTAATATTATATTATACTATAACTATTATACATTTTATTAATACACATTTATAAAACACTTAGTTCCAGTACTCAATTCTGATTAGTCAGCAGCTGTGTTTTATTTAAGATACAGCACTTTTATGACCATAAATATATATACAGTGGGGCTCGAAAGTTTGGGCACCCCTTGCAGAATCTGAAAATGTGAGTAATTTTCAAAAGAGATCATACTAAATACATGTTATATTTTATTTAGTACTGTCCCAAGTAAGATATTGTACATAAAATATATTAACATTTAGTCCACAAGACAAAAAAATTGCTGAAATTATTAAAATAACCCCACTCAAAAGTTTGGGAACCCTTGGTTCTTAGTACTGTGTTCTGTTACCTGATGATCCTCGACTGTCTTTCTGTTTTGTGATGGTTGTGCATGAGTCCCTTGTTTGTTCTGAACAGATAAACTGAGCAGCGTTCTTCAGAAAAATCTTTAAGGTGCTGCAGATTCTTCAGTTTTCCAGCATCTTTGCATATTTGAACCCTTTCCAGCAGTGACTTTATGATTTTGAGATGCATCTTTTCACACTAAGGACAATTGAGGCACTCCAACACAATTATTAAAAAAGATTCAAACATTCACTGATGCTCCAGAAGGAAACAAAATGCATTAAGATTTGGGGGGTGACTGTGAAGACTGGAAAAATGTTTCCTGGTCTGATGAGTCTCGATTTCTGTTGAGACATTCAGATGGCAGAGTCAGAATTTGGCGTAAACAGAATGAGAACATGGATCCATCATGCCTTGTTACCACTGTGCAGGCTGCTGGTGGTGGTGTAATGGTGTGGGGGATGTTTTCTTGGCACACTTTTGGCCCCTTAGTGCCAATTGGGCATCGTTTAAATGCCACGGCCTACCTGAGCATTGTTTCTGACCATGTCCATCCCTTTATGACCACCATGTACCCATCCTCCGATGGCTACTTCCAGCAGGATAATGCACCATGTCACAAAGCTCGAATAATTTCAAATTGGTTTCTTGAACATGACAATGAGTTCACTGTAATAAAATGGCCCCAGAGTCACCAGATCTCAACCCAACAGAGCATCTTTGGGATGTGGTGGAATGGGAGCTTCGTGCTCTGGATGTGCATCCCACAAATCTCCATCAACTGCAAGATGCTATCCTATCAATATGGGCCAACATTTCTAAAGAATGCTTTCAGCACTTTTTTGAATCAATGCAACGTAGAATTAAAGGCAGTTCTGAAGGCCAAAGGGGGACAAACACAGTATTAGTATGGTGTTCCTAATAATCCTTTAGGTGAGTGTTTGTGTTTGTATATATATATATATATATATATATATATATATATATATATATATATATATATATATATATAATTATATTGTTGTATAGCATGTTATGCGTTTATGATTATGTGTGTAATGAAAAAAAAAAAAACGTATAAAATGAATATAAATATATGTCCATTTACACACACAAAAATAAACTTTTCTTTCTCAATGCAAATGTCTCTTCAATTTTACTGCTACATTCCTGCCAGGTTCCCAAAATACCCAGTTGGTCTGTCTTACAGGGCATTACATCATGAGGGAACCCACCACTACTTACACTGAAACGAATAAAATTACTCAGTCACTTTCTTAAATGCTGACAACAACCTGAGGCCGTCTAGACAGAAGGAAAGAGCAGACAGCCTCACTGCTACCAAATGCATCAAGGCATTCAAATGCCCATTTCCAGCAGTCGGCTCCAAACCGCAGAGAACTGCCTCCTGACACAAAACAGAAAACGTTGATCTCTAACAGGGGCAAAAAACACACGGGAATAATGACACAAGACACGACATCTTTCCACAGAATGGAAATCATATGCTTGGTGAGAATGCGACGTCACCGTGCTGCCAAAGTGAGTCAGGCCTACAGGCCAATTGCCATTTGAAATCGAGCAGAATGGGCTCATGGGAGAAAGTTGCATCCTGCCAGTGTCTATGAGTGTGATTCAGGTCAGGCTTGCATGTGTTAGTGTGAGCCGCTTGAAGAAGGTGCAGAATTGTTGCATTACTGCAGCTTCAGAATCTCCTCTACTCTTCTTTCCGCATTTCTTGTTTGGCTCCAGTGCTCAAAGCATCCCACCAGCATGCTGTCACTCGGGAGCACTGACTGGAAGTTGTTTTTGGAGTGAAAACCGCATGCCTGCAAGTGAAGTATTCCCACTCGGCTGCCTGAACGAATCCTGGAAGCGCAGGGGAAAATATATATACATATTCTCGAAAAGAGTTAAAAAGAAGAGTCTGCTTTCAATCGAAGGACTGTGTCAAACTATTTGCCCTTAAACATCGGTGACTCATCTTTCAAGTAACTATTTGGGGCCAGTCTGGCTGGCAGAACAGTGCAGGTTATCACCCATTCAAGCTGGTGAATTCTTGTCCTGTGCCAGGTCATATTCACCAGCAGTTGGGCACCAATGAGCTTTTCAGGTGGACCAGTTGACTTTTTAATGTGAGGTTCTGAGCCATTGCACATACCAGTTTACTCTGTTTGCATGTATTCAACACAGATCAATTTTGATGTTTACACTTGATGATACACTTGATCATGGCAAAATTTGTTTAAGATACATTAAAAAACATCAGGAGCTCATAAGATGCACATAACCCACTTGGCTGTATCCAACAATGCCAATCACAACCTGCAAACATCAGTGATGATGAAATAATAATAAACAATTGAATTAATTGAATAAAATAATAAAAAAAAGTTAAACATTAAAATAATATCAGTGACTGATTTCTCTAGACAAAATAAATAAAAGTAATTGAATGAATAAAAGAATGAGTAAATAAACAAAAAATAACAATTTAAAAAAGGACTAACAGAAAAAAGTATAAAAGAAGAATAAGAATTAATTCTGATTAAATTAATAATGATTAAAAATAAATAAATAAATAATGCACAAATCATTTATTAACAAATAATAATGAATAAAAGTAAAATTAATGAATGGATAAAAATTTTTTTTTTAAATTATAAAATAAAAAACTAATATAAATTAACTTGAATAAAATAAAATTGTATTAATTAAACATACCAAAACCTTAAAGAATAATACAATTCATAAAAGAATAACTAATGAAAATACAAATGATAAAAAAACTTACAAAAATTTCTAAAAATAAGTATATAATGAACAAAAGAACAGGCAGATAAAATAAATGAATAAATTGATAAAATAATAAACTTCAGGAATTAATAAAATAATAACATAAAAAGATTAAATAAAAGAATGTAAATGACTGAATAAATTAACGGACAAAATTAATGAAAAAAATAATACAATGATTGGATTAATGAATAAATAAAAAATAAATAAAATGAAAACAATTAAAGAATATAAATAAAAGAATAAACAAATAAGGAATGAATGAATCAATCAATCAGATCGTGTACACAACCATACTCCATTTGTTCACCATGAGTGTTCTCTACAGCAGGTTTTGTAATAACGAATGAGCTGCGGTCAGACCCTGCTGGACAAAGGTCTGTAACAGCACACTTGGCCGCCCACGAGTAGACAGATCAACGCGAGTCCATCTGCTTTATTTTGCAAACCACTTCTCTTTCATTCAACTTATCTATGGAAATGTCCAGACGGCCCAATACGGCGAGTGTCTAATCATGATGTTGACATCCTAAGATCCATACAAACAGCACATTTGTGGCGCAGCGATGATTTCGAAATGACTGATACGGTGGCAGCCAAGTTTCCCCATGACAGTTGGTGAAAGCAAACAGCCACCTAAAAGGGACAGTTATTAAAAGCAGAGATATTAGACCCAGGCTCTGATAATGCCTTAAACAGCTGAAGGAAGGGTTACGGATGTGGCGTATTGACTACAGGGCTTGCGGTCGGAGTCCCTGGTCCTTGTACAGGCAGAGAAGGTTATTAGGAAAGTGTGTTTGATATTTCAGACGTTTATGGATGTGTCTGGTTGACCAGGCCGATCTCGGCGTATGGCAGCAGGGGTGGGGGTTGGGGCGATACAGCACCTGTACGTCTGTCATATGGATGGCAGTGAAAGTCCTGAGGGACGACGAGCCCCTTGTTTTCACTAAGAGACTGACTGACCACCAACGCTGACAGACGCAGTCCCAAAAAGTTGGGAAAAAACCTTAAGAAAAGCAGCCTTTCGGCTTAATATTGCACCGCTGCTCAAGTGATGCAAGCTTCTTTTTGACCCTAATCGAAGAACAAAAAAAAATGCGCCATAGTATACTGATGCATTCAGAGATACTGAAGTGATAGTTCACTCAAAAAAAAAAAAAAAAGGACAATTCTGTTTTCTTTTACTTGGTCCTATCCTGTAGTTTTTTCTTCCTCTGCTGAACACAAAAGATTATGTTTTGAAGAATGTTAGTAACCAATCAGTTGATGGTAGCCATTGACTTCTATAAGTATAGTCAATCGTTAACTGTTTGGCTACCAACTGTGCCTGGTTGAACTATCTCAAAGGGTAAAGATTTTGGTAAGCCTGTGGGAGATTTGAATACTCGGGGACAGCAAATACACAAAGGTTGCAAAACATTTTATGGTTGCTGTGTACATCTCTGACTCTCCTTTGCAAACCAGCAGGTCCTTGGTTGTAAAACACCTGAACATTTCTGCAGTTTGCTTTGAGAAGCGATGACTCACCCTCTCAAAACTGGTGCGTTTATAACGTCAATTAATCTGTGAAGTTCTCCAGGGGCAATTTATGAAACCTAGCTTGAAATTGAAAAACGTGGCCATTTCAAATTCAATAACGTGTTTAGGTGCATTAAGTAACTTGATTTATGATTGCATGCTGGCACAGAATATTTTCCAGCAGCAGTGCTGATTTGACGCAGAGCGTTTAACACGAGTAGACGCTGGTTCTTGATGGGCACCGGGCAGGAGAACTGCTTAAGATGGGATTTATGGAAGCGGTTCCATGGCTTACCCACTCGGCACGGGCCACTGAGCGACAAGCCATTTGCAGACGGAGCAGCCTGCGTCTCCTCCCCACAAATGCAGGTTTGCATTTCCCTCTAATGGGATCATTTATAATCCCAGTAAACTCAAACTCCGCAGTGGAACGCTGCCACATCCACACTTTCCATGAGGTCCATCCAAACAGGCCATGCGTCTGCAGCAGGAATGCGTGCAGACGTGTTAGCGCACCGCATCCCCGTGCGCGAATGTGGGTGAGTGGCAGCTGTGCGCAGACCATTAGGATGCCGCTAACATCCACCGCTAACAGCTCGCTGGAAAAATCTAAATTGGAAAATGATCATGGAATAATACCCAAACGCAAGCATCCAGCAAGGAATATGAGTAACTGAGCGGGACCCAAAGAGCTCTCCAAAACACAGCACTTTTCACATTTGCTGCTCACTTCATTTCGAGTTGTAAAAAACCATATTAAATCGTCAATAAAAGCGAACACGAGAAAATAACGACAGAAAAAGATGTGGAACAAGTGATGAAGTACAAACAGTTATTCAAAATTAAAAAAAATAAAGTAAAAAAAAAAATGCATAATTCATTATTGCATTGTACTGGCTTAGACTTAAGGGGCCTTTGAGATATACATGCAGAAATGTAAAGATCAAGGTACAATCCCTTTTCTTCTGGTTTCTGGTCCTACAGTAACCTCATAACCCAAATCCCCCCAAGATAATACTGAACAACAAAAGTGTTCAATTGCAGGCAAAAAAGTAGCTTAGTCTAGAACAAATGTTAAAATATGAGCTTTGCGAGTCAGTGGACGGGTGTAAAATGCATGTGTGGATGGACCGCTCTCAATTAGGTCTTCCGGCCTTCATAATACAATGGAAGAAACCAACTCAGAGTCTCTGTAGTTTTGGCATGTTTATAAGCTTCATGCACTGTAAATGTACCCGAGAGAAAACACGTCATAAAAAAGAACCAGGAGCACTTTAACAACGGAAAGTCACAATAAGAGCAATGAGAACAAAGCCCTCGGCCAGGCTAATTGCTTTTATTGGTTCCCTTCATATGGCTCCGCCTTCTCTTCTGAATAAATTAACTGAAGTCATCGCCGCCGTGACTTCAGCAGGTCTTGAATGCGTGTGTACGAACAGGATCACGTCTGGCTTAGATTAAGCGATCTCTGCCGGTCTGAAAGCGATACAGGGGCACTTTTGGACCCGTACAGACAAGCAGATCGGAGCTGACTAGCCGATCGCAGTACAGCACACCCCGGGTGTTTAACCAAACACCAAAAACCCTGCGGCCTGAGAGGATCGGAGCCCAGAAAGCATTTTTCTGCTGGATTAGATGTCGCAGAGCACTGGAGGAGGTCAGTGGGAGCTAATGGCAGTCAGATGGGATGCAGTTTCTCCGCTTTAAGCAGGCCGATGGCCAGATAACAAGCGTTGTCATTCGTTACCCCAGAGGTCAATCTTTATGAGGTAGCGAGACATTCCATCCTTGCCGTGGTCTCACACGACCCTAATGAATGTCGTCACATTACGACCCTTTTTCCTTAATGACTCGTCCCTAGATATACGGACTGCCGCGGTGAGCTCTTGCTTTAATGACTGAAAGGTCATAACTGGGGTCTGGAAAGAAATATAACCGTGTCATTGCGTTCGTGACTGTGACACTAAAAGACATAAATGCTTTGTTGAATAAGAATCTTTCTCTACAGTGTACAGTGACAAATGCACTTACTTTTCTGCTAAATATAAGCCTAAAAACGTGTCTTTTAAAGGAAAAACCAATCCCTAAATCTACCAATAGGACAAAAGAACATCTCATTACGTTAGTACACAATTTTATGAACTTTCAAGTTAGGAAAAATAAATAAATAAATAAGAGTAAATTAAAAATCTCTTTAAGGGCAAGTTATTGCAAATCAACCTCATGATATGATACAAGTCATGATTCAATATTTCACAATGCATTAGGGGAAAAAATCTGAAACAAGAAGGGTTTTATTCTCTCTCCTTATTTTCTCTTAAGTCATTTTAGTGAATCTGTTCATTTAGATGGTTGATTTTAAATTATACCTACTGATTCAACTCACCATTCATGTTCAGAAGAGCCATCATCACTACATTTTCACATAGCCATACTGTGTTCTATGACTCTAATATTTCACTCACCTCATAGTTTGACTCCTAAACCAATTTCTTAGTCAAGTTATTTACAATTACCAAGCAAATCAGTTCAAACCAAATGATCTGATTTAAAAGAATGATTCATTTGCAAAAGAAGCAAGCACACAAATGTCTGAGACTTCACAGTGACACTTTCATAGCGAAGCCTTTGTTCGCCTCTTTATGAAGACACATCTTTGCAGAAGTGCAACTGATACTTTTTAGTCTGGGGAGTGAATATGTCTGACTAGTGACTGGTAAAGCCATTCAACTTCAAAATTGGTTTCAAGAAGGAAAAAAGACATCTTTAAGGTTTTATTCCAAGTGCCCTAAAAAAACTGAAAAGAGGAGGAAAAGTCCATTCAGAACCGGATAAACGTACATGTTTCGACATGCGGAAAACATTATTTCAATACAATTGTGTTAAAAACTCAACTAGTGATTTACTGCTGCTAGTTAAACCAGGTCAAAATTCCTTTTTACAAGAATAAAATTAAAGAGTGCTCTCCCACTCAGAGGAATATAAATCTCTTCGCTCACAGCAGCCATTAACAAAACCATTTACATTAATGAAAACATGAAACAAAGGCTTCGTGCCTCAACAGACTGGGAACGTTTTCCATCTTAAATTTAAGGAGGACGCAAGTTTCAGGTGTTAAGTGTTACGTTCCTGTTCTTCATGATGATGGGCTGCAAATGACCGCTTGGGGAATGAATTAATTAATCAATTCCCCTTAAAAAAGGAAAAGACTGTATAGTCTAGCTCAAAAAGTACATATCGCTACTATTAACAACAAATAATGAATTAAAAATGGAGCCAAAAAGAACGGAAGCAAGTGTTTGAGAGGATCCGCCTCTCCTGTGGTCTCGACCACGAGCAAACGCCGGAAATCAGATATCCTGTCTGGCCTTTAACTCGCATCGCTTATTAATGAGGCTGCGGTTCAAAGAAACTAAAAATGAGATGGCATTAATATGGATTTACCACGTCCTCAAAATTTCTTTTTCATCATCTCCATCTCAAGCCGTCATTCGCAGAGAAATGCTACGAAAACCACATCGTTATGCCGCCAGACTAGACTTGAGTTCATGTCAAAAATATGAAATCTAGAGAAAATGAAGGGGGAAAAATGACAAGCCACCATTCATATCTTCATATTTTCCAGAGGGTAAATAGGAGCTGAATTTATAATGACATCAAGGAGTACACTTTTAATCCATCAAATGGTTGCGTTGTATGGAAACGTATTTTGTTTTTGTTTTTACCTCCTGCCACTTTACACTTCACCTACAGAAATAAAACATTAGGATGAGAAAAGGCCTGCACTTGAATAAATAGCATGCTGGTCTTGTGCAATTTTCCCTCAACGAAACCTGTAAGGATGTTAAAGTCAAGTTGATATGTTTTGGGAACAATATTTTTAAAGACTTGCAGCTATAAAGTTACAAAAGCGTGACAGAACATATAATAAGTTCAGACAACCTTTTCAAACTTCCATAGTTATGCTAAGCAAGACCATATACATTTCCTCAAAGTTATTCTCAGAACAAGAAAAAAAAAAAACACAACATGAGCAAAATCTGTCTCTCAGAGGTATCATCTTCATTTCATCATAAATAGGTGACTGGTGGTAATGACTAAGAGAAGAACAGGTGCTACGATCTGAGTTATGCTTCAGTTAGATGATGTTATATTGCTATTTCCCTTCCGTGACTAAACCGGTCCAGGCAATGTACTGAAGTGTAAGATAACCCACTCATCTTCACGGACAACACAGTTTATCAAACTACCGGACAGTCACTGACTCAGAGTGGAAGACAAACCACAGGAATATAGACTCACTGGAAAAGACCGGCCCTGAGGAAGATCAGACTCTGACACAAGGGTCTCTGTAAAACCACCACTGAGGTAAGGTAATGGTAACAGAGTTCAGGGGGAGGAGGACAGAATGGGTGAAAGAATGACCCAAACCTTACAGATCTACAGTTGAAGCCCTGGAGTCTTATAGTCCCTCTAGGAAGCAGTATAACTGTAAATGAAGGGTGAAAGGAAGAGGCAGCGGGTAAATAAAGATAGAAGAGTAAATGGTGTCAAAACAAAAACAGCAAGCAAGCAAACAAGGTGGCAAGGATGAAAGCAAGAAATTAGGAAAATTTCTAAAAAAGAAAGAAATATAAAAGAAAAAAATAAAGAATTATTTAAATTCAGTAAAAGAAGAAAGCAAAAAAAGAGTAAATGAAAAAGATGAAGAAAGGTTAATTGGAATTTTAAATCAGTTAGGAAGGAAGGAGGGAGAAAGAAAAAAAGAAATAAAGAATAAAGCGAGCAAAGAAATAAAAATCTTCAACCAAGAAAGTGAGCAAGCAGAGGGAAAATGTGACCCGAAAAAAGGATTGTTGTCAGATAGGAACCAAGCAAATGAGTATGAAAGAAAGCAAGCAAGAAACGATTTCAAACCACTAAAGCAAGCAAGCAGAAAAAAAGAAAAAAGAAAGGCCATTATTAACTGGGAGTTAAAAAAGCTGAAGTTGATAGCTGTATAGAACCACTTTGCTCCCTGCCTGAGCCGCCAGCTGGTGTATTTGCATAAGCAGTAAAAGAGAGGGATGGACAGAGGGAGAGAGAGAACGAGAGAGTGAGGGAGTGAGAGAGGGAGGAATCATACCAGGCACTCCCACAACCTATAAAGCACAACCATACTGAAACACTCAGTGAAACCACACGTGGGTCTCTGCTCAGGGGGGAGAGCCAGCGCTGCACAGAGACTGAGAGCCGCAGGAGAAGTGTGCATGTGTGTGTGAGGAATCAAGACGTGGATTTCAGCTCAGATGGGATGTGAGTGAGGACAAACGATAAGTTCAACCCTTCAGGATCAATTCTCCAAGTCTTGAAGGCAAAGAAAAACTAATTTCAAATGGTCCGTAGTGGCAAAGAAATGTAATACCAGAGTGCAACTGTACTAGAGGACTATCCAAAGAGCAAACAAGTGCAGGATTGGTTCTGAAGCTAAGAGATCCATGCATTAAGAACTCTAGAGTCTTACAAGCAAAATTTGAGATCCGTGTGGAGAGGTTTGGAGGTTTCTGCAATGTCTTTCGCAATGGTACGACCGGCTCCCAGCCGATACCTGTATTCGGAGATCTCAATGATGTCAGAGGACGATGAAAATGGCAGCGAGAGCTCAGGCTCGGACGACCGCTCTTTTCGCTTGGACACCTCAGGGTACGACATTAAAGTTGGAAGAAAGCGGAAACCTGGCATAGGAGGTGGTGGACGGCTGATAGGGTCACCAAGCAACTGCACGGGCACAATGGGTCCATTGCCAGAGGGCCGTCAACGCAATGCAGCCAATGCACGGGAGCGGGATCGCACCAACAGTGTCAACACGGCCTTCACCGCGTTGAGAACTCTGATCCCCACAGAGCCTGCTGACCGGAAGCTGTCCAAGATCGAGACCTTGCGGTTGGCATCCAGTTACATATCCCACCTTGGAAATGTGCTCCTGGTGGGTGAAGCGTGCGGGGACGGACAGCCGTGCCACAGCGGAGGACCCTCGACTTCAAACTTCTACCACCACCATGGTTCGCCAAACCAGGACTCGGAGAACTCGCAGCCCAAACAGATCTGCACGTTTTGCCTCAGCAACCAGAGGAAAATGGTGAGTGAGACACATACAGGTGTTCGCCGTTAAGGTTGTGCAAAGATCTAGATGTGTTAAAGTCCACAAACAAGCTGAAGAAATACAGACAGAGGTGTGAAATACGGCTGAACCTTAGGGAGGGATAAAAGCGGGTCTGAATCATTCTCTGCTAGTAAGGTCACTGAGGGCAAAGACTTGAGGCAAATTTGGGATGTATTAAATACTGTCAAAATAAACTTGAAGATTACCTTTTAAACAGGTAGTTGTAAGTGTTTGTTTCCTTTCTGCAAAGCATTTATATAAATCTAGCCACATCTAAGCAGCATATATTCACAAAACCTAGACTCTTAAAAATAAAGGGGCTTAGAAGGTTATTCACTGCGATACCATAGAAGAATCTTTTTTGGTTCCACAAAGGACAGTTCAGTCAGAGGTTCTTTGAAGAACCATCTCTTTCTTAACTTTTTACAATCTGAAGAACCTTCATTCAGATGTTAAAGGTTCTTTGTGGAATTATTTAGACAAAAAAAGGTTCTTCTATGGGATCGTGAATCACCTTTATTGTTAAGAGTGTACTCCTTACTTCTAAATCTGACACTGCAAAAACTTATAACTCAACAGAAAGCTGATAAGGCATAATTTCGTACATGCTTTCCAAGGCATGATCAACTAGTGGTTTCAGATATTCTGCCCTACACCGGCCAACTGCGTCTTTTAGTGTCATAATTCTCAGCCTCCCCAAGATAATGTTTGTCACTGAAAACCGTCCTCTGCGCTCTGAAGCTGAGTTATGACTTCATCCACATGTCCTTTTCCATCAAGGGCGATATCTCTGTTACAGAGTGCTCTGCTACCATGACCTCATAGACAGATGCAGTGAAAGATCGGATTAAATGTAGCCCAACGGAAAATATCCAATCAACAAAGAGACTGTCAGGTAATATACAAACACATCATCCATCTCTTCCCCCGGCGAGCGTGACTGCACTGACCTTGGCCCGTGGAGCCAACACCACAGCACATTAAAAATAAAACCGTAAATCACGCTCTGGCTGTGAGGAATACAATGACACCAAACCAAAAACAGGGGGAAAACTGTAATTTAAACTTGCATGGCGAAGAACTGTCAGAGGTTGAAATATAACACACGCTCAAGACAATTACACTCCGCCATGACACAAGAGCATTTTTGGTCAGGGTATCTCACCACCGCAACGTGTGTTTAATCCTCAAAAACCTGAAGTGCTTCCAGAAGCCACTGAGCTACATTTTCTTTTCTGGATCTTTCAAAGTAAAGTCTGTAGTGAAGGAAATAAACAATAAAAGATAGCAACTGATTCTGCCGGGGATACTCTGCACCACACGGGTGAATTACGACAAACCTAGTTTGGGCGATTTATGACAAATGAGCAAATGGGAGGCATAAATATGCAAATGTAAATGGTCCGTGATCTATATATCAGGCCATGAGAATCTAGGGAACATCTGCTGCTGGGTATTTTCCCCCCAAGTAGCCATGCACCACCCTCAGCATTTCACTCTCACATCCTGTGTTGTTCTTAGTCGCTTCCTCGTTGCCCAATTAATATCCTTGTCAAGCACGACATGCAACCTGCTCTGACCTTCGGAAATCTTTCAGAGGAGGATTTTTACCGATTTCTGAAAGGAATACAGTGATCTTTGCACTTTAAGCTGAGAGCATTAAGGCTATTAAATTGTTAAGATTTCAATGGATTTATTTTGTAGCAAGAAAAACACTAAGTACGAAAAAGTGAAGAATATTTCAAGACTCTGTGTGCAATTCATGTACTCTAAATTGTCTATACATTACTAACAAATTCGACATTGGCCACTGTTGCTCTCTCTATATATCGATCAAGCACAAATTTATCTCATTGAGCATCTATAAAAGTATCCAAATCGAATCCCTAGACATTTGATATTGCACAAGCCACACTGTATATAAAAGACTGAAACAAATGTACAAAATAAGGGTTCATTATAAATCAAATTTATAATGGAAATATAAAGGTTTTATTCACTAAACTGTTTGTGGTTAAACTATTGTTGAAAATCACATAGAAAACACCCAGAAACCACAGAGTTAGGAACAACAATAGGCCAAAGGCCAACACTCCCATTTCAGGCCGTAACTTTAATCCGTACAAAACGAAATTATAGATCTTTATACGTCCATGTCTTCAGGATTCCAGTGGCAGGCAGATATTTGAAACAGACCGGGCCTTGCCTTTGTAGTGCGCTTTCAGAAGTAGGTCTGCGCTCTCCAAAACCGCACTCGTCTCTTTTACCCCTACTTAGTGCTCATTACGCCGTGAAAGTATCCCTCAGCCAAGACGCACGGCTTTATTGTTTCTAAAGAAAGAGAAAGATGAAATAAAGAACACACACACTAGGAGAAAGACGTAGCGGTATAACTGAATTCAAATGTTCGGATTTTCGTTAAGCGTCTGCAAGCTGACACAAAACAGACAGCTGCATCGAGATTCTCCAGCGAATGAGCAAAATGGAAGTTTAAATCAAACGCAGACATTCATGCGGCAGAAAACTGCTACTTTTGCCTGCTAAGACGTTCAAGCCTTAAACAGATTTGTGTCTATATAAAAATGATCGATTTTACCCTAACCATTTTTTTTTCACCTTTTGATGCATCTGGCAGTTTTATCTATTTATTTTCTATCTTGGATTGCTTCTAGATTTTTGCACACGCACACACTCACTTGGTAACTACTATTTTCTACATCACTCTATCCACATGGCTGTACCACAAATATGACAGAGGGAGAAATTCCCCCTATTTTTGTGTTTTGACACCATCTTCCTCTCTCTGTTCAGCTAAACCACACTAGTCATTAGTGGTGGATGCTTGGTTTCTCGCAGGTGAGGACATAGGTTTGGACAGATTACATAACCAGACATGATTACTCAGAAAATGCCTTTTTTTGAAGCAGGTGGGATGCCTTCCTCACAGTTATGGCATCTGCTCAGATGGTGACTGAATAAAAAGTAACTTGGGTCATATTTTCTACATAATTATCGAGACTTCTCTGATTACGAGCATATGGAAGAGTTTAGAGTCTTTCGCTCTAACGGGAGCCCAAGCATTTGACACAATATGAAATTATTTGAAGTGTTAGTAGTGCGCGTTATAGAGCCAACATTTTTCCCTCCGTAAACTGCCGTTTCATTCGAATGTATCCTGAAAGAATTGGCCAAAAGCGGGATCTTATAAAACAGCCAAATGTGAATACTTCAATACCTTCTGGAAAGTGAAGCCACATGAATTAAAGTTGGGCTGGAATTGGGTCATCATTTACCACAGGTGGGGCGGTACGCTTCATAACCATAAACGAAGGGAAACTAGTGTTTTCGCTTGTGGGCAGCAGCAATAAGGTCTGTGCAAATACTCCCGAACACTATAAAAACAATCAAAAGAGTATAAATGGTGCATGCAAAGGGTCCAAAACTCGTATATTGGGATTAGCGCAAACACAAGCCTGGTTTTAATAATCTACCTGTCATGTCACCACCAAGAGGCTAGAGTTACACATCTAAACACATGCAAGCACACACACAGTCTCACTGTGATCTTCAGAAAGCAGTCAACCTAAGGTGAAGCCAAATATTTGTGTTAAGAGCACCGCAGCCACCTGAAGAAGAAAAAAAAGGAGGTGAACACCAATTTATTGATATAAAGATATTTGAGAATTTGCTGTGATTTGTTTCCTGCCTCAAAGTACTTGGAAATAATGTGTTTATAAAGGACTTCAGACCAAGGGGAGCATACGATCAATCTGGGCCTTTGGACGTAAGCTCCAGCAATAATAATTTCTTTACGGCGTGTGAGACAGGATATGAAAAGCAAATGTAGGCAAAATCCTATTAGTTTGGCCATAAGTGATCCCTGGAGTCAGAGTGCTGGTGACTTTAAAGTGGCACTGAATTTAAAGGAGGGGCTGTTGGGGGAAAGAAAGAAAGGAAAACGTTGAGGGTCAGGGTTATTTTCAAATGGGATTCTGTCTGACTTCATCAGTTAAGGTTGAGTGTTTTGACTAGAAACTCCGCCTACATCAGATGGGGGCCGTAGGAATTGCCATTCCATCTGCTCCTGTTCTAAGCAAAGCAAACTGGGATATGTGAGCCAGGTGTGTGTGTGTGTGTGTGCATGCTACCGCAAATGGAAAGGTGATAGGAGAAAAACAGCAGGCGTGTTAATGCCAAACCACCAGCCCACAGGGAGAATGCCGACATTAACGCTCAAGAGTCAACAACTACTGAAAATCTGAAAATTGAAAATCAATAAATATTGAGCATTTGTAAAATTTTGAATAAAAGCAATCACATAAATGATAAAAAATAATGAGAATGAGAACAAAATAAATAATTGAACCTGACGTTTTTTATAATTAATCAATTATTTTCTTTTTTCTTTTCCAGAGCAAAGACAGAGAGAGGAAATCAGCCCTGAGGAGTTAAGCCACGACGAGAATGGATTTACTAAACATCATCACCAATGTACAAAAGCTGTTGACAGCAAAATGCAATGTTGTGGTGTATATATGCAAATATCAATTCATATTTAATTATTTGTAAATCGTTGTTGGACATTTTATTGGAGAAAAAAAAAACACATGTATGACTGGAAAAAGACCAGACTGCAGCAACTTGGTTATCAAAGAGCTGAACATCCCGCCACAGCCTTCATCCATTTCCACCTTTTCGGTTCATTTACACACCAAGCTCCACCAAATGTTTATTTTTGGCCACAGGGAGCTGAGGTAAAGCTATTTACCAAAGACTATCTGTACAAGAGGACGGCATTCACAAAGCTGCAAATGATCACATGACTTCCCCAGGAGACACAACATACGGAGCCCAGCTTTGCCAATCAAAACAATAAAGGAACATATTCCTATATTCAATCAAAGAGGACCTTGGGAAAGTGCTCATATTGAGGACATGAATGAATACAAACTGATGTTTGGCACGTTATTTCTAACAAAAACACGAAAGACACTTAGCCTGACTATGAAAATGCAATAAATTCATTAAATGCAGTATACTGTATGTCTAATATGGCAAATGACATATATTCTTCATTGTTTAAATTAAAAATGACTAAGCAAACAGCTTGAAAACCACCTGCGTTTCTTTCTAGTATGTCTCAACATCATGCCACAAAGACGTTTGGATATCTTTGTTATCCAGCCGTCCTGTAATTTAGCCAAAACCTCAAAACAGCTACAAAAACAGTCCCTCCAGATAAAGATCAACACTTTCATTTGATCATCTCTGTAGATCATCTTTCATCACGAGTCCTTGAAGACTAAATATTTAATTTTACATTCTCTTTCTGTGTTTGATTAGGCTAAGAAATACAAACACATCTAGAGACACTTACATAGTCTTATATTTCACAAACTCAGACATGATACTTCAAGATTTATTCAACGTTATCAACTAATACTGGCAAGAACAGTTGTTTATGATCTATTCCAGTGATTCTCAACATTTCTGCCTCTTGATTTTCTGGACATAATTGTACAAATATTTTAAACATTTTATATTCACAATTTCTACCTTATAAAAGACTTTAGAGCTTATAAATACTATCTTTCTTTCTCTCTCTCTCTCTCTCTCTCTCTCTCTCTCTCTCTCTCTCTCTCTCTCTCTCTCTCTCTCTATATATATATATATATATATATATATATATATATATATATATATATATATATATATATATATATATATATATATATATATACACACACACACACACATACGCACAAGAGACTTCTTTAAAAAAACATTACAAGTCTATATGTATATGTAAACACTACTGTTATTTTATTTTATTTTTTAAAGAAGTCTCTTCTGCTCATCAAGGCTGTATTTTTTTTAATCAAAAACACAGGGAAAAAAAACAGTAATCTTGCAAAATGTTATTATTAAACATTGGTTTCTATTTCAATAATAATTTATTCCTTTGACGCAAAGCTGAATTTTCATCAGTCATTACTCCAGTATAAAGTGTCACGTGATCCTTAAGAAATCATTCTAATATGCTGATTTTTGTGCTGCCAAATATTTTTTTGAAAACTGTTACTTTTTTCAGGATTCTTCTTTTTCAGGATTTTTCAGGATTTGATCAATAAAAAGCTTAAAAGAACAGCATTTACTCAAAATATAAATATTTTCTAACAATATAAATCTTTGCTATCACACAACAATTTAACATCCTTGCTGAATAAAAGTTTTCATTTCTTTAAAAAAAAAGAAAAAAAAGAAATGTACTGTAGTGTACATTATTAGAAAGGATTTTTTTTATTTTAAATTAATGCTCTTCTTTTTAAATTTTTATTTATCAAAGAATCCTGAAAGTATCACAGTTTCCAAAAAAATATTAAGAAGCAGAACGATTTCCAGCACTGATAATAAAACAGCATATTAGAATGATTTCTGAAGGATCATGTGACACTGAAGAATGGAGTTATGATGCTGAAAATAAAGCTTTGCAACACAGGAATATATTCGATATATTCGATTCGAAAAACTTTTTTACATCGTAATAATGTTTTACAATATTAATATTTTTTTCTGTATTTTTGATCAAAGAAATGTGTTCTTATTCCAAACTTTTGACTAGTAGTGCATGCACACACACACACACACACACACACACACACACACATATTCATTATAAAAATGCCCATGGAGTTATTTATTTTTTAATCTTATTTTAATCCTTTTTTTGTCTTATTTTCAATCTTTCTCTCTGTCTATCAACAAACAAATATACAGGTGCATCTCAAATTAGGATGTCGTGGAAAAGTTCATTTCAGTAATTCAACTCAAATTGTGAAACTTGTGTATTAAATAAATTTAATGCACACAGACTGAAGTAGTTTAAGTATTTGGTTCTTTAAATTGTGATGATGGCTCACATTTAACAAAAATCCACCAATTGACTTCGATTCTAATTCTATTCCAATTAGAATGTGGTGAGATGCCAATCAGCTAATCAACTCAAAACACCTACAAAGGTTTCCTGAGCCTTCAAAATGGTCTCTCAGTTTGGTTCACTAGGCTACACAATCATGAGGAAGACTGCTGATCTGACAGTTGTCCAGAAGACAATCATTGGCATCCTTCACGAGGAGTGTTAGCCACAAACATTCATTGCCAAAAAAGTTGGCTGTTCACAGAGTGCTGTATCCAAGCATGTTAACCGAAAGTTGAGTGGAAGGGAAAAGTGTGGAAGTAAAAGATGTACAACCAACCAAGAGAACAGCAGCCTTATGAGGATTGTCAAGCAAAATTGATTCGTGAATTTGAGTGAACTTCACAAGGAATAGATTGAGGCTGGGGTCAAGTCTCCAAGAGCCACCATACACACACACACACACATCAAGGAATTTGAGTACAGTTGTCATATTCCTCTTGTTAAGCCACTGCTGAACCACAGACAACATCAGAGGCATCTTACCTGGGCAAAGGAGAAGAAGAACTGGACTGTTGGCCATTGGTCCAAAGTCCTCTTTCAGATGAGAGTAAGTTTCTATTTCATTTGGAAACCAAAGTCCTGGGGTCTGGAGGAAGGGTGGAGAAGCTCATAGCAAGTTGCTTGAAGTCTAGTGTTAAATGTATACAGTCTGTGATGATTTGGGGGTGCAATGTCATCTGCTGGTGTTGGTTCATTGTTTTTCTCGAAAACCCAAGTCACTGCACCTGTTTACCAATAAATTTTGGAGCACTTGAAATAAATGAACTTTTCCGTTACATTCTAATATATTGAGATGCACCTGTATACACACTTTACATACAACATTAGTTTTTTTTTTTTTTTGTGGTTGCAATCCAAAAAAAATTTAAAAACAACAAGAACAAAAATATCACTGTCTTACAGAAAGTGCGAAGAAGTTACAATAGTTACTGAAATCAGTGGACAAGAAGTATGTGCTTAAACAGACGACCGAACCGAGGTGGACGGCACAGGAAGTGAGGCCTGTCAGACAGACAGCTGTTCTGTGTGGTGGCGCAGATGGGATTCACAGGTAAAGCTTTTGGCAGTGGTCCTAGTAGTGTCCGCTCCTGACAGCTCCAAAAAAGTGTGAGTGGAAATTTGGACAAATTTTGTCTTGGTCTTGAGTGCCTTGACTCATGTATCACCATCTACAACCTCCACACCTGCTCGCCAAACTGAAATCACTTCATCTCTCCTTTCAGGTAAAATAAAATGAGACTCTGCTTTGTTAAAATACAAAAAAAAAAAAAAAGAAAAGAAAAAGAGTGATAGCTTTATTTTAATTTTATGACATTAGGTTAATATCATCATAATTGGAATTCATTCTTGCGATTGTTTTTGTAGTTAATGTCTAAAACATTCGGCTGCTTCTTAAGAAAAAATATATACACACAAAAGAGCTTCTCATGGGTGATATTTCATACTGAGCTTCAGTGATATTTCAATTCAACCATCGCAAAAACAGCTAATTATTTTACTTTCGTTAAATGCCCCATCTGGATTTCATTTATAAATAAATCTGCCGTTAATCTCCATGACTGGTGCAAGAATGGCAAAAACTTGCAATGAGACATACAAGCTCTAGTGTGTCATTAACTGGAGAGCAGAGAGCAGATTGTTTTTCAGCTATATTATCGATTGTTTTCAGTTTAAAAGTAAATCAAACTAGTCTGGTGTCAATGAAGCGGTACTTGATCTTTACTGATGGGGCTGTGGAGGTACGCAAGACAAAAAGCAAAGCATTAGGCGGCATCCCGCTGAGTCTTACCCCTGTGTTCACCCCGGTCTGTCATTCTGTCATCCCCTCATATCTCACAGAACAGCTCCATATCGACACACATGAACCCGGTTACCTGTGCGTCTGACGCAGGCCTCACATCCAGCTACAGACATCAACACTCATACAGAAGAATAACAAAGAAGAAGGATGTAATCAGCGATGACTATGCACTAAAATATAATGTTGATCTAAGAAAAAGAAAAAAAAAACTACTTTCTAGTCACTTATGAAGATGCAGTTACTAGAGATTCAAATGTCATGGACACGTAAAACGGAAAATAAATGAGAAGTGACTTCGACATGACCAATGCTGATCAACTTTAATGTATGCACACACACACACACACACACACACATATATATACATGTATGCTATACATAAAATATATATTTTAAAATGTATTATATATGTATTATATAATACTAACATTTAAATATAAAAATATATCATGAATTCATATTATATATAACTTATTTAACGTAGTAAATAAATCTATAATCTATAACATTATAATAAAATTATAATATATTTTCATATTTTAATTAAATTTGAATATCTCATGTATCTTATATATATATATATGCATTATATAATACCAACATTTAAATATAAAAATATATAATGAATTAATATTATATAAAACTCATTTAACGTAGTAAATAAATCTATAATCTATAACATTATAATAAAATTATAATATATTTTCATATTTTAATTAAATTTGAATATCTCATTTAAATAAATATATATAAAATATTTTTGTCTGTATTTTTATATTCAATATACATTTCATTTTATATACATTGCAGCAAATGTGAATTAAACCGTGTGAATTGTGAATAAATAAATTCTATACCATTACTCAATTCAGAGAAAAGAAGTTGAAAACCAAAACTGTTTATTCACTGGCGAGACCATCTGTATATTTTGGAAAGGACACAAGGGGAACGATCAACTCTGTTCCCGAACGGACACCATTATGTGCCAATGCAAATATTCTTCAAATGATCAGTTATCAGTCAATTAATCTGCTAAGAAGTATCTGAATAATATCTCTAAACAACCAGTGTCCAAACAAGGTATATTACATTCAGTCATGCTGATATTTACCGACTGTAAGATCAATATCATGAAATTGGCCTCTTTTGTACAGTAAATATATGCTAAACTTGTAATGCTATTCACTTTAAATAAACACAGACATCTACTCTACACACACATTCACCAATGTCAAGTTACAAATTGGAAACAACAGCAAACGAATCCTGAAAACACATTGTCTCCCTCATTACCAGCCTAAACAGTTTCAAAACAGAGCAGGCCGATGACCAGAGCAGACGCAGTTCTTTCCATGAAAGGCTTGACGTGGGGGTAATAATCCAGCCTCCCCCGGGTCCCACGAGACCGTCTGGAAGATGGCTAACAGATGACAGCTGCACAGGGCCGATTCTCGTCTGTTTAGGATCAGAGCATTGCTGCTCCGTCCAGTCTCGTCCGCCTTACCCAAAAAAGACGGTGCCATGCAATCGTCCAGAAGGAACGGATCTCACCTGACAGACCTGCAGCTGGAGACCCCACTTTTATTTTCCAACTTCTTATACAGAACCAAAGCCCGTTAAAATAAATCACATCATTTCTAAAAAAAAGATGAAACCACGAAAGAGGTCATCAAAAGGTCAAGCGTTCATTACTTACGGCAAAAAACCACCACACCACCCCGATAAATAAATAATCTGCAGATCTTCGCACACAGGGCTTTAACCTTGGAGGACGCATGTGGAAAATTTGTGTTCTGGCAATGTAGGTTTCCAATGGGTTTCCCACCTGGCCTTGGAGCATCCGGTACATCATTTAGAGAAAGTCATTATTTATTGAAAATTAAATATCTAATGAGGCCCTGAAGCTTTTCTACATGACGACTCTGGTCGTATAACAGAAGAGAAAGCCATCGAATCAAATCCATGAGAGCAAAGCGCTTGACTTTTCCTTTATATCATTAACCGAAACACCCCAGTGAGTGTTTTTTTCCCCTTCTGCTGTCCTAAAAGCCATGAAGAGCCGTTTGCCCGTATGGTTAAAAAAGCATGTTTTCATTTGAAAATTTGAGGTCAGGCCCAGAGAAAGCCTGACTGAAGGCATCTACACCAGGACCTGCGGAGAGATGATAACGCCAAGGTGCAAACGGGCCATATTTCTTTTTTCCTTAAGTTGTTTTTCCACATTCGTTGCACAAAATATAGTGCTCCTATAACACAATGCGGAAAAAATGTCTCTGCTAAAATACAAGAGATAAAGGTTCCGTTTCCAAAACCTAGTGTGCTGTCTACATAGGGAGGATTTTAAGGTAAATTTAAAGGGACCGTTCACCCAAAAATAAAAACTTAGTCATCATTTTCTCAACCTTATGTCATTTTATATTAGTCACGACTAATATAACTGTAATTGTTCTCATAAATTAAATTTTTTCTTTAAATGTTATGATTATGTGTGTCAATATGACTTTAAAATAGTATGCATACAGTACCTGTCAAAAGTTTGGAAACTGATTTATAAATATTTTTGAACGTATTAAGAATGATTTCTGAAGGATGATGTGACACTGAATTCTGAAGTAATGATACTGAAAATTCAGCTTTGCCTTCATAAAAATACATTTTAAAATATATTCAAATAGAAAATAGTAATGTCAAATTGCAATATTTTCACTATATTTTAGAATCTATATAAAAATATAAATATTAGGGGTGAGATGTTACACTTGAGATGATACACAATTTTGACACAAAGAGATGAGATTTTAACACTATTTTTAAGAAATCTTCAATCACAAAATATATGACTAGAAAAATAGTCTTTTCGTCTATCCCCCATTTAAAGTCATTGTGTCTGATGAGTAAAGCATTGATTAAACACTAGAAAAAACAAAGTCAAACATTAGAGTCACTATTTGAACGAAACCCAAGGTTGCTGCCTACATCAAGCGCTCCAAATCAATCACTTACGATGTTTCGTTTAGGATGCTAAACGATCTGGGTGTAGGCAGTACACAATATGGAGCTAACTGACTAGGATTTGGAACAGAGTTGTAATCATGGGATTTTGAGAAGTCTAGCTCATCTCCTTCCTGTGTTCGAGGTAAACAGTCAGTGCATGCTGTTCTCCGTATCTCCATTCATGTCTTCGCCTCGAGTTCCTGAGGCAGCCCCCATGGCAGTTGGTTTCAATCAGGCCTTCTGGCAGGATGCATGTTAGCCCAACTGGGAGTTGTGCTGAAGACCGGATGAAAAGGAAGTCCTAAAAACTGTGGAACGACAGGTGGCTACTTTGGCTGCTCTCGAAGAAAAAAAAGAGGCCAGCTTTCCAACGCCTACCCCCCACCTCCACACACCTGCAAGAGTCCAACGGACCGCAGCCTGGGGTCCCGTTTGCTCTGTCTGACCGGCACGCGATTTACCCGACCCCCCACCCTCGGCCCTCTGGATCAACATTCCCCCCTGACTAAGAAAAACACATCCCCGCTTCTCCTTAAATAGACTATTAAAAAGAAATTTCCTGCTGACAGCGGCGTGTCAGGCCAAGAATCCACATAATTTACCGGCGATCTATCAATTTTATCAGCCTATTGATTTCAGCAAACGCGCTGGGCTGAAAGAAGACCTTTGTGTCCTCAGACAGGAACGGTTTGGAAATCACTCCATCCTCAGAAGACAACCGAGGCTTTTCCATCCATCTCGGGGTCTTTGGACAACAGCCCGGACGAGTGCTGAGCGTTTGCTGATCGATATCGTTTTCATCTATTCTCTGACAACTTGCAACACTATGCCCAGAAGGGGTACTCCATGCAAATGGGGCATTTGCAAATACTTAACTGGTATTTTCGTATCACTGTGGAAATAACATCTCCAGGAAGCTTATTGCCAACATTATAGGAATAGTATGGGTTAACCCTTTAACTGTCACCATTTATGAACACTTTGGAAAGCAGTCCTACAAGTCTCTTTTTAAAGAAGCAAATCAGCAGATTATTGCAAAAGTGGAATTATTTAAAAAAAGAAATAAAGTATCAAAACGTTATAGAAGTTTAAATTTACTTTAAATTAAATGCACTCAATTGATTATATTTTATTTATAATAAATGTTTTACATAGCAGGTTTTACTCTAAAATTAAAGCCTTATGTCTAAATAAGTTATGTTCCAAATTTGAAGTTGATCTGAAAAAAAGTTAGGTTCCTGTGAGATTTTATTTAGGGCGTCATACCACAGCCTCCGGGTTCCATCCAACCTCCACTGAATTTTTAAATGCATTTTTCTGTCACAAATGTCTAGATTTCTCTGTCAATATTACTTCTATCTTCAAAATAACTTCATATAATTTTGTCAAGATTATAAAAAGATTTGATTGTAAAAGACCATAATTCATTTTGTAATATGACACTGCTCACTAAGGGGGAGGAGACCGCCAAAATATTTTAAAGTACCCTTTCCATGGTAATGCAATGTTTGATTTCAAAATGGTTTTCACATGATGAATCTTGGGCTTCTAAGCTTTCAAATGATACATAAAATGTATGATGATTACTAAAAAAGTTGATACAGAAAAAAAAAAGAGAGCACCCCACAAGTGTCCCACAGGTGGGACAGAAATTAAGCTCAATAGCGTGCAACAGTGCCGACCACTTTTTCAGTGGCCCAGAAGTATTTCACCCATTCATGTTTCCCTCGCATAATTATTTTTTTTAAAGTTTTTTTGTCCTCACTACGTTTCTGGACCTGGGAACGTTTCCGTTATGCTGCCGTCTAGCAGGGTAAGGAAGCTCTTGGATTTCTTAAAAAATACCTTAATTTGTGTTTCGATGATGAACGAAGGTCTCACGGGTTTGGAACCACATGAGGGTGAGTAATTAATGACATTTTTGGGTGAACTATATCTTTAAAGAGTTAAAGCCCACCAGGTTCAAGGTGAATCACACCATTACAAGCTTACATTTGTAGCATAATAAGTAGTTAAAAATTGAACAAAAGACAAAAGGTACAACTTATAGTTCACCCAAAAATTTAAATGGTCATCATTCAAAGCCTGTAAAACTTTCTACCATCTTCAGAACACAAAATTATTTAATGAAATTCTATTCCTCCATTGAGTCTACACAACTACCAATTTGACACATCAAAAAGTTTATGAAAAGATCATAACTAATCCAAATGAATTGAGCCATTTAGTTTAAATTTCCTGAAGAGACTCGATTTATGACAAAGTAAAATTTATTTGTATAGCACATTTCACAGATAAAAATCAAAATACATAACACTTATAAATACATTACAGCACATAATCAAAAATAAACAGAAGTACACATAAGGCCACCCTACAGTCTAGTTGAAAGCGTCTCTAAAAAGAAGAGTTTTTAAATGGGTTTTAAAATTTTCCTCACAATCCAAGCAGCGTATGGAAGGAGGCAAAGCGTTCCACAACCGAGGTGCCACAACTTGAAATGAACGGTCCCCCTTTAGTTTTAATATGTGTAAGGGGGCAACTAAAAATCTCTGGCCTTAGACTACGTGAGGACGTACGCAGCTGTATCAGGTCAGAGATGTATGGGGGCGCCTGTCCTTGTAAGTGCATTCTAAATGTCACTGGTAGCCAATGAAGAGAAGCTAAAATAGGAGTAATATGTGCCCTTTTACTCGTGTGGGTTAAAAAAGCCTAACAGAACTGAACTTGTATCAACTTCTCCATAAATTCTCCATAAATGGATGCTCTGCCATGACAGAAGCTGTTGTTTATGCTGATGTTAACTATAATATATCAAAATTAACTTGCTTTATGATGTTATGAACTACATTCTAAGACTTTTCAGAACACATCTTCGCATAAACCTGAGCTTGTATAGCTAGAACCGCCCTTGCATTGAATGATTTGGGCCTAAAGTTTCCTGATTTCCTTTTAAACAACTTTTTATTCAGAAACTGCTATTAAATATCACAAACAATTACAGAAACAGCAAGTAAATTCTAAAGTACATTTTAAAGAAAAACTGAAATGGGACTTTTCCACAATAATATTAGCCTAATTTAATTTTTATTTTTTTTATATACAGTTTAGCCTTTGTCTGCAAAATGACTATTTACTCAAGTGCACAGAATAAGTTGCAGCATAATTGTTAGCACGTGTACAAAATAATTTAGCTCTGGTGCTCATGCAAGTTTACTTTAATCCCACTTTAAATTTTCTTATTTTCTGTCCTATTTCTATCATGATAATAAAAACTCAATTGAATATTGGATTTCTAGTTCCCAGTATGCTTTGCACAGAACTAGACAGGGAGAATAAATGTTGAAATTAAGTACTGTGGGCCTTTTCATCTAAAAATGTGGTTATTCTACAAATTAATTTCCTCTAACTCAATGTAATTTGTTGGTTTTACAAATTTATTAGCAGTTGTCATTGTTTAAAATGATTGATGCAAACTTCTGCTTTGTTACTTTTCAGGGTAATAATGCAAGGCCAAAAATAAGTCCAGATATAAAAATAAATTAATAAATTATATAATAAACAAAAATAGTATAGAACCTAAGCTCTTTTCTAGCTGCTCCTCCCCTCTGACACACACACATGAATACGTTTGTTCAGTTTATGGTCCAAATAGCTTACACGTTTGCTTGACTCCTGCCAGAGGGAGGAATTATTGGCCTGACTCTGATCTGGAAGGTACAGCGTGGGTGTGAGGTCTGTGTGGGGATCAATGGCTCCCTGTGGGATACAGCCCTTAAATCCCCCCCTTTACCTTGCTGCATGTGCAACAGAACACCACCCACATTCACTTGAGTCTAATTTGATAAATCTAAAGAGCGGCTCGATCCAATGGATCCAGGAGAACAAAACAGTTCTTTGTGTTTTAATAGCGCAGACGTTTTCGTAAAAATCCATGCCTGTGTCTGCCATAGCAAAAAAACATATTAATCATTCTCTTCCCTGAAACGCTCAAGTGAATGGTCTGCTGGGGGAAAAAAAGAGAAGCATAGAAACTATTAATGGAATTTGAGAACAGAATATGGTGCAAGAAAATATCTCTGGAAACTGGAAAATTCAGGAGGTCTACGGTGCACTATATTCCTACACATTTAACATTTACATTGCCTTCCACAAAGGAAGTTTTGGAGAAAATAGTACCAAAAATCCTTCTAGGATTTAATTTTTACCCTATAAAGCCTACTAGATCATATTTTGAAATAGAATGCCTCAACATGATAAAAGAAATCTATTACATACCTTATGTCATCTGATTCATAGTTTTTTTTTAGCAAGTAAAAGGCCTTTTAATATCTATCTATAAATTGCAAATTGTTTGAGGTAAAGATTTTTTTTTTTTTTTACTAGGGAAATGTAATATACATATATATTCAAATACTTAGTGTTCTGAATCAAATTAGGTTTACTTAATTATCCATTTCTAATTTTTTTTCAAAATAATGTTAAAATGTATCTAATATGAGACAGGCTTTTGAGGAATGTGTATTTGTTCATCTCTCAATCATTATTGAGTTACATTATTTCTTTTGAATTTAAAGAGCCCTGATCAGAAAACTAACCATTTAAATATCCTCCTACTAAGACATACTGTAAGATATTGTATGACATCTAATATACGCAAGTAGTCTGCTATACTATCATAGGGATCTTATTGATTTACATTACAGGCTATTAGAATTTAATATTTTTGGCCATATAACAACAATTTGCATCAAATTGCATTTTGTTTTGTCAGTTTGGACTAAAACTAAAATTTTTTCTTCCTCGAATAGAATATGATCTCCATAACATCTTTCTCCATATTCTATTGATACTACAAGAGCCATAAAATAGAGCCTAATGCATCAAATGATTCTCAACAAAAACACATATACATATACCACATATGTAGTCTCAAAGTTCAACAAATAGCTCCTTTTCAAAACACTACATTTTTCTGACTATTATTTCATATGGCATTGTTGAGATATGACATTGTTAAGTAGCCTTTTTTGCTATGTGGGTTCATTTTACAAGCTGGTTTGGTAGTAACAATGCAAAAAGAGTGAATGATGGGATATTGAACAAGAGGGGTTCTTATTTCACTTGGCAAGCAGACTGCGACTCAGAAGCAGTGAGAGTATTCTGCAGAACGCTGAGGGTCAAAGGTGGAGGTGAGTTCAGGCCTCAACTGGTGCTGGGCTGCCAAGGGTGAATAGATACGACCCCACTGGTTCCTGTTTCATAAATTGATGTGAATTTGCTGCCGGAACAGAGAGCCAGGACATCCGCTAGGGATGCTAAACTTTGGGAAAGAAACATCATCCAAGGGAAACGCGTTGACGTCTTTGATTAGTTTTCAGTATCCAGGAACTTTTCAGCCATTTAAATCTTGGTGCTCTATGGATGGTCACTGCTCTCCAAATGTGCATATGAGCAGAGCGGAACAGATACGGTATTCAGAGACGACTGGAAAGAGGTAATGATGGCCGGTAATGAAATTCTCCTCTTCCACTGAGTCTCTTGAAACTTTTCAGTGCCCATCAAAGTGGGAGCCTCCAATGGAAAGACAAAGGGAAAGAAAATAACACTGCTAAAGTTAGACCAGATCCGAGCCTAGTAAGGAAGGGGGAGGGTAATGGGATTTCTTATAGGGCCATACTAATACATAATTACATCATTTTGGCCAAATTGATAAAAAGTAAATTGAAAAACAAAAAAAACAAAAATTTAATTGCCATCGCCATCCAAAAAAAAATTGTGCAGCATTAGTTTCTTCCCTAAATTATCCTCTAAGAAGCCAGAACTGCTAAAATTCAAGCTTGCCATCAGATTGACCGCAATCATTTGAGATCCCATCTGGAACTCATCAGTCCAGCGTTTGGAAATGGCCCAATCATGAAATTAAACTTTGGGATTACCAAAATTTAGAGAGCAACACAAATAAAATTCACCTCGAGACATGTGCGCCGTGTCTCGGTTTCAACAGATTTCATATTTCCGAGGAGTGGGTGGCACAGATCCCCGGAGGGGGAGGCTGGGTTCCCTCTTAACTCTGGAGCAATCTAGACACCTGACCAGTCGGCATTATAGGTTGTGTTTGTTTTACTTTGTTCGGGAAAGCAAACAGGGCTCTTTTCTTCAGACGGCGTGGGCCGAAGTCTTTCTTAAGTCTGGGTGGAAATGACAAAGCCAGCCCTTACCTTCCTGAATGATATTTGACCACCTGAAGAAACTCTCTACACCGCAAAACCTCCTCAACATGTAATTACTCTGACATCATTTGGGACTGGAGGAAATCGCTAACTAGATCTATCAAATGCTCACCCATGTCCTTCAGCTACAGCAAGAGTCTCGCATTATAAACCTAACCACATATGCAAATATCCGGCCCTAAATATAACCTCCCAATTAAAACAAAACAGTTGCCATGCAAGCACTGAGGTTAGAGAAGGTTTTGGAACGTGCCTGATTCTACCAAGACTGTAAAGGATGTAAAGTTTCCTGCGCTCATGACAGCTCCTCAGTGGGTCACTGGACCGGAATCTGGAATCAGTCAGTCGATGTGATTAGCAGACGTGACCTCGATCCGCTACCTGTCACTAGAGCTTTACGTTAGAGCCCAGAGAGAGGGCCGTTCTGAGAAACCTCAAAAGAGAATCACTCATCCATGGCTTACCGCACATTGGAAATAAGATTTCAGCCGTGTTCCTGTGGTGCAGACGGCAGAAACAGTGCCCGCTATGGGCAGAAAACAAACTGACGTTCTGAAAAGGCAAATTTAACAATGAAAATATTAAAAACAAGGTTTGTGTGTCATTCAGAATTTAACTGAGAATGACTTGAATTCAAAAAGTTGCAAACTGCAGGAAGAACTATAATTTGAAATGAAATTTTAGGTAGAAGTAAAACAAAGATATTCACTAAACTAAGTTTACTTTAATAGAACAGAATGACAATAAACGATAGATAGATATAGATGAAATTACAGAATTAGAGACAGATAAAACCACACAATAAGAACGATAAACAGAACGATAGATAAGACAAACGATAGATAAATGGATAGAATGACAGAATCATAGAGATAGATAGAATAATAGAATGATAGATAGAATGATAAACAGAATGACAGAATGATGGATAGAACAACAGACAGAATGATATAGACAGATAGACAGACAGACAGATAGATAGGAAATGACAGAGCTAGAGAGACAGATAACACCACACAATAACAAGAACGATAGATAGGACGAACGATAGATAAATGGATAGAATGACAGATTGATAGAGAGATAGAAAGATGGAATAATAGAATGACAATGATGGATAGAACAATAGACAGAATGAGATGGATATATAGATATACAGACAGATAGATAGATTTTATTTAGTTGATAGATAGATGGATAGAAAGATAGACAGACTTTGGAGACGAGATTTGGTCATGTGTCGATATTAAGCTAACAAACACTTCCTGTTCAACCATGATCACCAAAAATAAAATGACATTAGGTCAAATTACATCACCATGCAGGTCTATCTGGATGTATACACTCATTTCCTATCAAAGTACCGGCTGCACACTAAAAACACATACAGCTTTCTAGGCTACTGTGCAGGGTCTTAGTCTTTGAGAGCGGTAGCTGCTTGACGGCAGGAAGCTGAAGTTGCGGCCGGGAGCCAGAGCCCCTTTTCCCCTTAATTCCACAATGTGTCTTCATTCATCTCCAAGAGCACATGGAAAAGCTATTGCGGGGGAAAAGCCCCTTCCTGCCGGCTAGGTCTCGGATAGACGCTGCACTCTTGCCTATTCCCCCTTCACTTGGCTAACAGGAAATAGCCCTTTATTACAAAGGGGGGACGGGAGGATGAAAAACAGGGGATTTAGAAGTCTGGAGTTTTATTTGTAGACAACTTGTGCTGGATAGCTGCGAAGGGACAGGGAGGCAACCCAATGGGCTGTCTCCGACAAGGGGGGCTAATTTAGCGTACGCCAAACAGCCGCGGGACCACCGCCTATCTGTGCGGCGCACGCAGAGATGCCTGACAACACAGCAGAGATCAGGCCCGTGAGACGAGAAGTAAAAGACAAGATTGACAAGCTTATGAGATTCACACACATACTAATAATTCAAATGCCATTTGTACAATGCAACGAAAATGGAACAATTATTGGCATATCATGATGCAGCAATACTACAATAATCAATTTACAAATCACTGCTGAAATGGACTCCAATCAGCTGAGTGCAACAAATCCTTGCTGAAACAGAGTCCTACGAGCAAGGCCCACTTTTTATGCTCTTTCATGATAACACTGATAAATGTTCCATAATAACACGTGACATTTATGAAGAAAGTAAACAAGCCCAACTTTGATTTCATATTGTCGTTAAATGAAAATAACTAGAGCAAAGCTTCCAAAGACACAGAAATGCAAAAAATGTGAACGTTTACAAACCAAATAATGATGGAAGTCAGCGTTCCTGATCTGTTCTGAACGACTACGGAGGGGCATTAAAAAGTCACTCAGAAATCGGGGATCTGCCCAAGAACAATAGCACTTCTGCTAAACATTCCTGGTCGGTAGCAGATTGCCAAGAACAGTTTTGGATGGCTGCTGTGTTTAGGTTGTATGGGCTGGCAAATTATCCAGACCGCATTGTGCCAGGGTTCAACGGTTTTCAATGGAGCATGTAAATTAAAGAGCTGAAGAGGAATTCTTTAATGGTCCTACATGTAAATATGAGACGTTACAAAGCTCCTTACTGCAGAGGTGCATCATGGTCTCCCCTCGAGAAAGCCAACAGAGACATTACAGAAATGCGGTAACGTCTGACAGGCGTAAGGGAACGGTATCAGATACTGCGGTTCAGACACTTCCAGCCTGAGGAACAGGACAAAAATCTTTTTCCTTTACATGAAAGATTACACAACTAACCATATTCCCCTCTACGGAATAATGAAGTAATCATGCTTGTGCAAACGCAGCAGAAAAAGCCACTGCTATATTTAGATTTGCTTAAATCATCTTTAGACAACTTGTCATTCAGAAGTTATTAAGTGTCATGTCATTCAAGAAACATCTTGTAATGGATTTAACATTATTACTTTTTTAAAGGAACACTTTACCCAAACATGATATTCTGTTGAAAACTGACTTGCCCTCAGGCTATCCAAAATGTAGAGGAGTTTGTTTCTTTAACAGATTTGGAGAAATTTAGCATTACATCACTTGCTCACCAGTGGGTCCTCTGCAGTGAATGGGTGCCATCAGAATGAGAGACCAAACATCTGATAAAAACCTCATAATAATTCACAAGTAATCCACATGACTCAAAAACAAATCGAAGAAGAAGAAACAAATCCACAATTACAATTAATATGTTTTTCCAAATTTGAGCCATTGCTTCCGGATTAAATACAAATCCTCCATTCATAATATTGCTTTCTCCTGTAAAAAAGCTATTCTTGTCTGAATCAGGAGTGAAATATGCACATATCAACTACTGGTTTTAAGAGAAAACGGTCCAAACCCGTTCTAAACTATGTGGATTACTGTGATGTTTTCATCAGCTGTTTGAACTCTCATTCTGACGGCACCCATTCACTGCAAATGATCCACTAATGATCTACATCTTGGATAGCTCAAGAGTAAGGTGAAGTATTCCTCTATGGTTACACTAAAGAGTGACTTTAACCTCAGCTGTCATGACCTAAACTAAAAAACCTGAATAAAACTCACTCGAACTCACTAAGAATCTCCACAAAAGGTGAAACTATGCATTTCTGCCATTTAGTTTTTTTTGTGAAATTAGGCTTGTATTTCACACAGTCTTATCATAAAAAGTCCAAAATTCCCTCAAGTAGTCAAATTATACATTTGTTATGCATCCAAATAAAAGTCAGAAGAATTGAAAGTCAAATAGCCATCTGGAAACAAATGATAGGGAGACAGCATGCAAAGGACACATCGCAACAGATGCAGGTGCACTAACACCTGGACACAATGGTCATATTCAGACTCGCTCAACTGGAAACTGGAATTTAATGGAAATAAGCAAAAGTTGAGCACAAAAATCAATGCCATGGATTTTCAGTGACCTGAAAAGAAGTAAATATATCGAACATCCAACAGTCTGAGACCACAGGTGAACTATTCTTTTCAAGAATATTTTTGTGATGTTAGAAGTTGCATGAAAATTTGAGGGAAGAGCTGGATTAAAACATCTAGTTACAGTGCCACTGGAGCTGACATCAACAAAACCTGAATGATTCGGTTCTTCAGCATGATTTGAAATGATCCAAAGAGCATTGTTTGCTTAAAGTGCAGAATTTCAAATAGTTCTCATTTAAAAATAAAAATCCAAAAACAACTTATATGTCAAAATAAATACGGTTTCAATATGGCCTCACACTTTGCTCCAACAAAAATGGTTTAATCTCTACAACACTTCCATAAACAATATGAAAATATTCAGAAAGATTTTGTTATGGTAGTGGCTGCCAATATCACATTACTACAATTTTACCATTGTAACTATGGTATTTTGCTAAAAACTACAGTTACCTTGGTATATTTTAAAGGACAGTGTTTTTAAAATCTCCCCCAGTCATGGAAAGCGGTGGAGAAATAGACTTCAAACTCAATCTGACAGATTAATGAGATGTTGATTGTCCAGGTCTGCGGGCTGGACACTGGTCTGGAGGATGGACAGATTCTTACCTCCTCATCAGACGTGTCGTGCTCATACTCGTCCACCTGAGAGGAAATCTGCAGGCCACTGTCTGTGTCGGACGCAACACCTTCCTTTCCTCCCTCCTTTCCAGCAGCTTTCTTCTTTTTCTTCTTTTCCTTTGAATTTTGGCCATCAGTCTGTACAAAAAAATTTATAAAATAAACAACAAAATTAGCTGTTTCGAATAAACAGACAAATATTTTCCATAAACTCAATAAAATAGACTACAAAACCTAAGCATTAAAAAAAGCATTTTTTTCTTTTGAGTGAATCCCATATCATAAAATAGAAAAAAACATTTGAATGGTTAAGAAAAACAAAAAGTTGCAGTACAACAATCAGTTCAAGTTTCTTTATTTACATTGTTCTGTAACTAGTAACGTTAGGATATATAGTAGTATAGTAGATATACGGTAGAATATATACAGAAGCATAACTGTGTAACTGAAACTAATGTAATTAGTCCAAGTCATTTCGTAATGTAACAAGCACTACTTATTAACATAATAACGGTATGCATCTGGTATGTAGCAGCTTTACTATAACTAAAACCGCAAAAAAAAAAACATTTTATTAGGTGAAATAAATGTTAACTTTAAACAAAATCAGAAAAATACTGTCTTATGCCAAAGCAACATCTCATTTTAATGTAGTTTAACAATACAAAAATGTAAAATATACAAATTTAAAACCAAATTCATAAAAAAAAAAATGGTATGCAATGTGCATTGTGCTTGATTGCAATTAAAAATATTGAAATGTAAATAAAAAGCCTTAAAAAGGCTAAATTTAATTTCTGTAAAATTAACTGATATATAAACCATACAGGTTTTCAATTTTTCAGTCCAGGCATAGAAGCAGCCAGTCATTTAATGCTGTTGTAGAAAAACATACTTCAGCACAGCATTTTCCAGACAAAATCTTTATGGCAGCATTACAGTGTACATGTTTCAGATATGCGGTTTATTCCATTCTGCGCACAAACTTCCTCTGCGTGATTTACACATGTGCCGTTGAAAAGCAGTCACCAGAACCTCACATCCTGCCCGAGACGCCGGGACAGCGGGGATGAAAGCTCACAGTACCGCCTGTTATTTACCACAGCCCATCAGTCATGAGAAGGCCAAACAGGGTCGAGAGGAAGAGCAGCTTTGAGCCGCCGCGTCTCCCACAAGCCCGAGATGAGGCAGGTGAGCAACCTGTGCTGATTTACGGCTCCTTAACGTCCCGCTATCTCTTGGACTGCAGAGCTAAGTGAAACACTTCCTCCCTCATGCCCAGTTAAATCCACATCAAGACGCACGAGCCCCGTGTTCCTGAATGCCTCGTGCAGCCCGAGGGATGGCCAATTTTTCCGCTAGCACTGAAGATCTAAAAACAAGCTGAAACAGAGTTTTGGAAAGGAAGGGTTGGGGGTATGACACCGGTTGTTCTGAGTCATTAAACCGCAGACCAAATCAGGACGTGACCAGTTAGGATAAGCAGCCATATCAAATGTATTCAAAATCCATTTGCTGCCATTACAAAATTGTGAGTATCACGTAGACTTTCATCACGTTTCATTGTAATAATTCAACTTAATTTCCTCCCTTGCATTGCAATTTGTGAGTATAAAAACATTAAAAAAGACAATGGTGTATTACAATGCATGCACTACTGTTTCGAAAGTTTGGGGCCAGTAAGAATTGTTTTGAAGTAAATTAATACTTTATTCAGCAGTGATGCATTAAATAGTTTGAAAGTGAAATCAATGACATTTATAATGTTACGAAAGATTTCTAAAATAAATACATGCTGTTTCCTTACAACTTTGTATTAACTGACAGTTTCCCCAAACAATAAGGAGCACAAATCTTTCCAACGCTGTTAATAAGAACTGCTTCTTCAGCACATGCGACTGATTTCTGAAGGATCATGTGACACTGAAGACTGAAAATTCAGTTTTGCATCACAGGAATAAAATTACATGTGAAAAATGAAAATAGAAAACTGATATTTCAAATGCTAACAGTATTTGACAATATAATAGCTTTTTACATCAGCTACAGAAAGAAACAAAGGCTGAAAATAATCTATTTAGAAGATTATTTAACTTAATATCACCCCGGCCTAATTTGTGATGCGCTGGGATAGAGTTTCACAGCTAACCAGACAGTCACGGATCCGAACACACTCGTTTCCGGTAATAAGAGAAGGATGAGGGGGCTTGAGAAATCAGCTTTTGACAGATGATTTGACCAGATGACGTGTGAGTGGACAGAACAGAGGAGCTCACGGCGTGGATTCGGATTAAAAACAAGCTCTTCAGGACATCTGGCCAGTCGACCGCAAAACCGCCGTGGGCTGCAGATGTTGCAAACCAAATGCGCGACGACGAGCGGTCGAGTCTCCACAGTTGCGAATGACATACGACGCATGAATCAGACAGAACTGACAGGCTTTTGGAGCACGTCTCTTTAAATCACACACACACACTCAATGTAAGTTTGCACAATAACGTGATTTTAATGTCTGTTGGCGGACCGTCCCGGGTTCCGCTCCGAAAGCCTCAAGTTGCTCATTATTCCGCTTGCTTCCTCTGAACTGCGGTTGAGTTATTGAGTGAGCTGCGGATGGAACAATCCGACGCCACTCGTCAACATTCACGCTGATACTTAATTAAGACTGTGGCCCCTCAATTAAACGCCTCAGGATCCGCATCACCCCATCTGGCCCTCGCAAGACCCCATAGGAGCAAGTCACGTGTGTCAGAGATGGAAGCGGACCAGCCGTGTCTGCAGCGTGCGTTAAAGCGAGAGAGAAAGTTTCTCCGGTCTCTTCCGCCCCCGTCCCGATGTCATCTCCCACCCCCTCACGCGGCGCGAGCGCGGCCGCCGCTGGATCAGACACACGGCTGCAGGGGCGGCTGGAAATCTCCCGGGAATCATAATGTCTCCGGCAGCCGCGTTAACTTCTGCCTGGTGTGCATCAGTCAGAGCCATGATCAGTCTCTCAGAAGACCAGCAACAAAAGAGCACAGGAAAAAAACACGCCAGGGGGGTGGATTAAAGGGTCGAGACAGGAACAATACATCCCACGGTCTCTGCTCCAACGCCAGACAGAGATTTCAAAGCTGCGAATTTGATAGTGTCCCCCGGTAAGTCAGACATCCGCTGGAGCGCAAACACTTTGGCCCTGAACTTCACACTGTAGGTGCAGCTGATCCTGACAAACGAGAGCAGAAAGATCTGGAGGAACTCCATGAAAACAGTTCTGCTCACATGTGAAGGGCCTAATACTTTACTGGTAGACCAAAACAGGTCAGTTTTTATCAGCAGTGGCTGCTAATCATGACCACTTTGAAACCTGGGTCTGTTATAAAGTCTACCAACAGCCTTGACAATGGATCATTTCTGGTAAATTAGCAGTGGCAGAAGACATACAAGAGCTGCTGGCTCATGGTTCAAGCGTCATCATCCTGTCTTGATTATCCGTTACATATAATAAATCCAATAATTATAAATAATTAATCATTAAAATTATGAATACATTAAAAATAAACAATACACATTTATTCAGCAAACATCCAAATTCATTTAAAGTGACAGTAAACGCATTTATAATGTTACAGAAGATCTCGATTTAAAATGAATTTATTTAAAAAAAATTATATTAATTAAAAATATATCACGGTTTACACAAACACATCTGATGATTTCCATCATAATAAGGAGAAATGTTTCTTGAGCAGTAAATCAGCATATTTGAAGACTGGAGTAATGATGCTGAAAATTTTGCTTTATTTTTTTATCAAATTATTTTATCCTTCTTGAATACCTTCAAAGGCAATAAAAACACGGTTAATTATTAAAAGTAGTTGAGAAGGGGTAGGATTGAATAAGCTTATGCTTCTTCCTACTCCTTTTCGGACATGTATAAGTTAAGAGGTGAAAAGGAAAGAAGAAGAAAAAAGAAAAATAATTGTATCATTATGACTATGTTTGTGTGTGTGTGTATATATATGTTCGAAATAAAGTTTTTTCATTCATTCATTATTTCACTCATTCATCATAATCACTTGTTTCTCTGTCTGTGTCTCTGTGAGTGTAACACATAATGACAGTAGACTTCCATTAAAGCAGCACTTTGTCAATTTTGGAGCTCTAGCGGTTAATAAACAGAACTGCACGCAATCCCGCGGAAGAACATTCTAACCGGAGCTACTTCTCCAAGAGTATGTTTATGGCGTTTGACGCAGGTGTGTTACTACGCAGTGGTGACGACCCGAACAGGCTACAATAGTCCAAAAATAATCACTTATTATAAATGTACCATAGTGATTTGGAATAAGACAAAAAAGTGGTTTTGTAAATGATTGTATGACGAACACAGAAAAAGTTATATAGTGTTGGTTAAGCAGATAAACAGAGCGGGACGAGGTGAGGTGGCCAGTGGCACTCACACTATCAGTGATAGACCGTTAGATGGCGCTAGAGAGTGAGTCCAGAGACACGGACTGAAGTGGAAATGATGCACAGAAGCCAAAAAGTATTTGGACAATTAAGTCACAGCTGAAAACATTTGAATGTCACTGTATTAGACAATAAAAATCAAATCAAGTGTCAGTTTTCTCTGCTCAAATGAAGCAGGATCTTTTCTCAAAGCTGACTTTACTTTTTCTTTCATTTCTAACAGCCAGTGCTCCACACAGAGATTGCAGTGAGGTTTCTGAAGCATCTTGGAGATGTTCCACAGTTTGTCTCCAAGGATTCTCTTCTGGATTTAGTCGGTCTCAAGTTTGTTCTGTTTCTTCATGTCATTCCAGACGTGTCTTTATACGTCGTAACCCCTTACTGGTCACCCCCCATTTTCAGGATGGAGACACAAGTTAAATACCCAAAATAAAAAGGTTGCTGCTCATGAGTCTTTCTTAGTAGATACATAATCAACATATGTTCACAAAGCTGGCATTTCAAAGTTTACTGTTCAGGAATCAAATTTACTCAGACTTATGATAATAAAGATATTGAAGCTTAAAAAATGTTTTGTTTTTTTTTAATGTATAAAAAACATGTTGTTTAAGATATGATTTCAGAAACACAATGAATCTAAAGCCACACATCTACTAAAGCTTCATTTGAAGTTTCAGAACATATCCCAAAAACTGTGAATTTAAGGAAATTTTTCTAAAACCATGTCATGTGTGTTTTTAGAGAAGTCTATTAGAATTGATTTATGAGCGCTGTAAGCTCTCCTGTGTGCTACTGTCTCAAATCTGGCTCGGGAAAACTGCCCCATTCATGATTCTATTGTTGTCCACCAGGAATGAGACATTATCCTCATTATTCTTGTTTTATTCAGCCATTATTTGTCTTAATTCTGGCATTACAAGGTTTACCAACCCACATCATTTTAATCCCAGTATACATTTACCGGCCTATTATCAAAAAAGCTTTCTATGAAAATACAATAAAACATTTTCTTATGACCTTACGTAAATTATGAAGAAATGCTTTATGAAGAAGAGATGCACCTGTTCTGCCGCTGCACTAGAGCTAACGTTAGCATCTAGCTGCATAAGACTCAAAACTCACTTTAAACCCCCATTGAGTGTTTGTAATAACTTCCTTTTGCGTTCTCAGGTGGAATTTAGTCATTTACTGTTGTAAAAATATACTATATAGCCTTTTATATTGCTGCACAAAATAGCATTTCAGATGTACAAATTCATTATTGTTATAAAAAATGCACAAAATCTCAAGAAAATCACATAAAAACCACTTACTATCGTAATCGTGTGTTTATTATTTGGATATTTCATTAATTTAGGGAAATAAACAAGTGTCTCAGCCCTCAAATGACTATTTGGCCAGCCAACTAATTCCTGCTTGAAAAGCAAAATGTTATTGAAAGTGTAAAAAACATCAACTCTGAAGCACATGCTGATTGATGGACTAGCATTACTCAACATTACTTACTACCTTCCAGCAACACTACATTCAGTAAAAAAAACAAAAAACAAACATAATATTAGTTCATTTAAATGGAACTGGAATCAGAAGCTGAAAATTTGTATACTGTAATATATGTTGAACTTTGACATCGCCAAACTTTAAATTAAGTTTACAGTAAGTAATAAACAGTAATGAGCATTGAATAGTTGAGTATTGTGCATTTTGCTATACCACTATTTTTTAATAGTTGTTTAATGATTTTATCGGAACCATTAGGCAGAACCAGAAAATTTTTTAACGATTCCCAACCCTAGTAAATATATATCCATGTATATGCATCTTCGGACTATAAACCCTTATTGACGCTGTTCAGTGAATCTAGGTGAACACAAATAAACCGCTGAAGACGTGACCGAATATGAATGCGTGGTGAATTTCTATTCTGAAAATGACTCATGCATTTTTATTATTTTGGACTACTGAAAAAAACTACAAAATTACTGTCACTGCAACAATGTTTTATCAAAACAGTTGTCAAATATCGAAGCTTGAATCTTTAAACTTTCTACTGATGCACAGTTTGTCCAGAATGTGATGTTAAATGTGCTGTTAAAGTCAAACAACAATAATCTGAGGCCGTTGCCGATCTTTGACCGCAAAGGGATTAATATGATAATATCCCCTCTATTTTCAGCACCGAAATCACTACAATCAGCACAAATACACATAGTGGCATACTGTGATTTAATTAAAATGAATATTTCTGTCAGTAAGATTATTCATGCTGCTGACTGGCCTTTTGCAGGTCAAACATCAAGTTGCTAATAGGAAATTGTGCATAGGTGATCGTAGACTTTGAAGATGCATATGGCATAACATCAAGCCTTTTTGCAACTAAAACTTTCTGTGCATACATTTATTGATGGCACCAGTGTGCATCCATGGCCTAAAGAATAAATAAATAAGCCGTCTAAAACTGACATTATTTATGAAGCAGAGTATCTAAAACTTTATGGACCAAGTCTTTTAATGAATCCTTCATAACACAATTTCATATCCCTAGAATACATGTTGTGTGACATAAATCAGTCTTCTGCATAGACAGTCCTGATCAATATTCACATTTAGAGTGGATTTCACCACTTAAAAGGCAACTTTAAATCTCCACCAGAAAGTGCCAACATGCTGGATCACGGTACCTGAGGTTTGATGACTTCTTTGGCAGACAGCTGATCGTCTCCATCACCGTCAGCTGTTTCATCTCCCTCTACATCAGAGCTCTTTTCTTCAGAAACACCTTCTTCATCTTCCTCCTCCTCCTCATCATCACTGTCACTTCCTGATTCTTCAAGCCCAGAGAAGACGCTTTCTTCACTGTCCGACAGATCACCCTGATCTTCTTCACCATCATCTAACGTTAGATGATGAACACCTTCACCAACGTCCTTATCAAAGATGGGCAGCTGAGAAAGAAAGACCATCACAAATGCATCCAACTCATTACTACATAATAATAAACACACATTTAAACCAAATCTTGCTTTTTGATGATGAATTTCCTACAAAAGCACAATTAGTATTAGTCTGCAACCTCATTTTAAGCATTCATTTAATGATAAGGTTTTTTAATGACATTAAAACTGTATACCTAGCCATGTGTTTCCAAACTTTTGACTGCAAAGTACATAATAAGATCTAATATAATAATACAGTATACAAATAACCGAGGTTAGGGAACGCGGGCGCGTTCTTTGTGAACAGAAGTGTCTTTTGACAGTCTATTAACAATCATAAAATAAGTAATACAAACGTAAATACATCAGTCTGTACTATTGCTCTCAAACACCTCAAGTCAACCTCACGCTATATAAACACGCGTTATAATGTACAACTGCCTCTTACTGCTTCAAAACAACACGATATCAGTATAAAATCAAATCATACCTGTTCGTCTTCATTCTCTTCTAAATTTCGTTTCTTATGTTTTAATGTACTCATGGTGCCGCTGTGCGTTGGACGCATGCTGAAAATGCGACCATGTGGGTTTGAATCTATGACGTCAAAAGGCGACGCGGTCGGTTTGTTTTACTTATTTTTTACACAATTTATTTTCGTATATCATTAATATGAATTTAATAACAATCTGTCGGGTTTCCAAAAAAAATTATGCTTTCGATTTGAGTGCGTTTTATTAAAACTGCGTCTGAAGCAAAAGGTTAAAGTTCAACGGTGAACGTGTGCACATTTAAAATTTTATTTGTAAAAATTAATAATTTTAAACACATTTAAACAACCAAATTTAACATTTATGTGCTTTTGTGTATATGATTTTGTGTCTAAACTCGTTAAAAAAATGTGTATGATATTTTTAAAGACGCGTCGCGGTGGCGTCATCAATCGTGCGACTCTTCTCAGTGCTGTTTGTGTCTACGCAGTTTGTACGCTGTAGGGATTTAATGGAAATTTCCACTACTCTTGAATGATCAAAAACACGTATCTAAATTAATTTAAGCCTATATATTGCTCTCTAAACGAGATCCGGATACTTCGAGGTGAAAATAGAATCGGATTGGTGTAATCTGCGTTCGAGTGCGTAACTCTGCTCTTCGTCAGTGACTCATAACAATCAGTGTAACTGTCGTCAACAATCATTGAACTATCTGTGATGGAGTATCACAGTGTGGGGCCCGGAGGAGTGATGGTCTCGGGGAGTAATGTTCCTGCGTTTCTGACCAAGCTCTGGACGCTGGTAGAGGATCCGGACACAGACCCGCTGATCTGCTGGAGTCCCGTAAGTAACGAGGCTCATCGCGGCTTTCACGTGGTCTGAGAAATGTTCACAGATCGGGATTGCAGTTATATTCATCTGTTATGAGCTTGTGTAGGCCTAAAATAACCTCTAACATGGAGCCACAGGGACCTTTGTTTACTGTAGCCTTTACCTTGTGTTATAAGTAGCCCTGTTGATACTAAAGGGCCTGAAATAGTTTTGCTTTTTGGTTTAGATTCACTCCTCATGAACCAGTTTAGGTTTAAGCCAGAGACACAAAAGAAACTCTGCTAAGAACGTGTTAAAAATATTGAATGAATAGTATTTGTCACATGTCTTTAAATCTGTATTATAAGTATTATTAGTGGATTTACCTAATGCTTGTGTTTCAGTTTCAGAATGAACTGAAGCTGTTCTTGTTGATTTGTTGTTGATGTTTTATTCATTTCTGGTGTGTTTTCAGAGCGGCAACAGCTTTCATGTGTTCGACCAGGGCAGGTTTTCCAAAGATGTTCTGCCAAAGTATTTTAAGCACAATAACATGGCCAGTTTTGTTCGCCAGCTCAATATGTGTAAGTATAAGAGAATTCTGTGTCTAATTGAACAACTCGTGTTTTTTTTGTTGTTTTTTTTAAAGACCATTAAGCTTGAGAATCTATTTGTGTTTTGTATCTCCATGTTTTAATTTGATATTGTATTTCTCTCTAGCTTATGTATTGTGTATATATATATATTTTTTTATTTTACAGCTCTTTGGTACACTGAGATGTTGATTTGATTATGCACAATATGTATGAAGTCTCATGCCTTATTTTTTTTTCATGAATGTTTAGAATAAATATTTACCTTGACTTTGTGTGCAGTCAAAATGTAAGATTTTTGTTGGAAAAAAAACAAAAATGTGGATGAATATCAATATTTTAAGTTAAGTCGGTTTATTTCTATAGCTTTTTTTTTTTTCACAAAACACATCGTCTCAGTGTTTCATTATGTCTATCCCTGATTGTCCACCTTTAACAGTTTAGATGTATTTGATACCAATAATACATTTAGGGTGCTGTATTCTTTATGTGCTTAAAAACTCATTGAGTTTAAAGTCAAAAGCAGTTAATATATGATATCTGTGCTTATAACATGTTAATATATTCCTTAATAGATGGTTTTCGGAAAGTTGTCCACATCGAGCAGGGTGGGCTGGTAAAACCAGAGAAAGATGACACAGAGTTCCAGCATCCATATTTCATCCGCGGACAGGAGCATTTGCTGGAGAACATCAAGAGGAAAGTCACAACGGTAGGTAGAAACTCCTCTTCCTGATAGCCTTCTTGAGCCCTGAAACATCTGAGAATATATGAGAGAGGAGCCGCAGTGACCTTGAGTTTTGAACGATCTCCAGGTTTTTATAATTAGTTGGTATTTCAGAGAGGCTTTTTTGATCCAAAGCAGCTTTCCAGTCAGGCTGAAGTTCATTTAGGACACGGTCATGATGTCAGACCACTAATGCGGTCTGAATTGATCTGGGTTTTGGGGATTCCCTGCTGCTCATGTTTGGCTTTGAAACCTGCAGGATTTCACTTTTGAATAAACATTTGCCAGAATTATGATCTCCCACAGGGAAAACATAATAAAATGGGATTATAAATGAACTTTTGTTCAAAAAGACTCTAGCAGAGGCTTTCCAACATTACATTTAGTTTGTAATATAGCTGTGTAACTAGCAGTGAAGGTTTTTTTAATGTACACTGTATCAATTTGAGTGATATATTTGCTATTTTTCTTTATTTATTTTCTTATTTAGTATTCTTTCAAACTAGGGTCCAGAAATATTTGACTAAATATTTACACTTTATTTTAATCATCTTTCAACCTATTTAACCTATATATTTTTTTCCCACATTTACTAAATTTGATGTAACTAAATAATGGTCAGAAAGTTTATTTTATTCTACTGACAGCCCTAATTTGTAAAAATTGAAATGCAAATCTGCGTCATGATAATATAATATTTAAAAACATAATCTAACATGTCTTTGTATCATCACTGGATTTATACATTATAAATGTTTTTGTACATGAAACTGTGTAGCTGCTCTTGGAAGGGGATCGTTGTTTTTGGAAGGCTTTGAAATGAAAAAGTTTAAGGGGGATATTATATATATTTAAATGAATTGGGAGGGTGGTGTAAATATAAATACATTTTCTAAATACATTTAGTATGACGGAGTAAATGGAAAGCTGGATTTAACCAGACCATTTAAGAAACACACCACTTCTGTTCGGATATTTGTGGTTTTTAAATTTCCATTCAGTTTCCTGAGAAGTGCACAGATCAAGTTCTTGGTGTGTGATGGTTTCCATGTGCTCTGCTGGGTTTCCTCGGGCCACTTTAAATCCCGTTGTCCCTCTTTTTCACGTTGGCTCAGTGACAGATTGCGATAATCAGCAGGTCTGAGAGGAAGCCAGCTGGAGACGTGTGGATTAGAGGCCGAGGTTCTGGGGCACTTCATCTGGCGTCACTCTGATGCTCCATCGACGCCACTTTCCAACCCTCCGATTTATAGTGTTTCCTCTCCCGTTCTGTCCAAATGTCCAGCTCGGGGCGGAAATCAAACCGTTAACACATGCTTTCCCCTATGCGAGGGTTCAGAAACGGGTCACAACAGACTCGACTCAGCCCTCCAATCACACACATGCACCGTATCTTTGACGGTTTTATTGTGTCCATCTGCAGGTGTCAAATATTAAACAAGAGGACTTCAAGTTGAGCACTGAGGAAATGTCTAAAATGATCACAGATGTCCAGCTCATGAAGGGCAAGCAGGAGTCAATTGACTCCAAAATCAGCACCCTCAAACAGTAAGTCGCATTGCATTTACATTTGGCCAAAACATTTGACTCTTTCTCCATTTCCTCTTCCGGTTCTGGGTTAATTGAGCTTAAACTGGCATTCATGTAGTTCCTAAACCAACTGGGGAAAGTTTGACTGATTGTAACAGTTGGCTTTATCCAGTGTTGATTTCAGTAGCAGTTTAATGTGTAACGGTTGAGATGTGAACGTGGGTTAATCTCTGCTGGGTTTGTGACCACTTATTAATGCTTCACCTTTTTAAACCCTGTTAGTCATGCCTCTAAAACGGACGGCCATCCTCACGCCAGTGTGACGTATGTCGCAGCTGCTCTCAGCTTGTCCGAAGGCATTTTGTCATTTTCTTCTCTCACAGCTGGACGGGTCTCTAGGGTTTGTCACGTGTTTGTCACACACAAACACACGCACACAGGAGTGTTTGATTTTGGGGTTTGAGTCCTTTGAATATGTTACAGATTTCTAAAATCCTACAAGTCATCTTAATTTTTTTTTATTTTTTTTTATTTTAACACCAGTGTATCTAATGTTTTGACACTTAAGGCATGTTTTAAGTTAATTTTAATTATTCGTTTTAAATTCAAGTCAACGAATGTAATGTTTTCAGAATGGCTGATGTAGCCAATGTGCTAAAATTAAGAAAGAGTTCTAATACAAATATATTGAAATTGATTTATATTAAATGCTTATTCAATAGTATTTAATAATTAATTAATCTATAAAACTACTTTGGAGTGTAAAAATAGACAATTATTTGCAGTGCCTTCAAACAGTTAAATTGAAATTGAGTCAAATTGTGATTATTTTAAATGATTATGATAACCGTCGTATGTTTATTTAGATTGTTGTTAGATTTTTGAAAGTGTTTTGGCGTGAAGGAGACTTTGAATAAGATTTGAAAGGAATTTGTGTCATTCTGAATCTGAATGGAGATTTGGGAAAGGTCTGATCACGCTGCTTACTGGAATCCACACCTGCCTCTATAAACCCCCGTCCCATCTGCTGAGGGGTAAACGGGGGAGGGTCACATGACGGGAGGAGGGGGCTCTTAAAGAGCTTCTTCCTGCACTCTGCTGTTTTACAGACGAGCGACGCTGGATTATAATGCAGCTGAGTCCTCTCATAATCTTGGTCTCTTGCTCGATCTAGAGACCCGACCACAGGGAGTCCATGAGATGAATGTCAGACACAGATGATGTCACTCAAATGGTCATATAATTAGAATATCCTCAAAAAGTTGATTTATTGCACTAATTCCATTAAAAAAGTGAAAGTTGTATATTATATTCATTCATTACTCACAGACTGATATATTTCAAATGTTTAATCATCAAAAGAAAAATAAAAGAAATCTAACTGACAACTAAGGAAAATCCCAAATTCAAGATCTCAGAAAATTAGACTATTGTGAAAAGGTTCGATATTGAAGACGCCTGGTGCCACACTCCAATCAGCTAATTAACTCAAAACACCTGCAAAGGCCTTTAAAGGGTCTCTCAGTCTAGTTCTGTAGGCTACACACTCATGTGGAAGACTGCTGACTTGACAGTTGTCCAAAAGATGACTTTTGACACCTTGCACAAAGGTCATTGCAAAAAAAGGCTGGCTGTTCACAGAGCTCTGTGTCCAAGCACATTAATAGAGAGGCGAAGGGAAGGAAAAGATGTGGTAGAAAATAGTGTACAATCAATTGGGATAACCGCACCCTGGAGAGGATTGTGAAACAAGACCCATTCAAAAATGTGGGGGAGATTCACAAATAGTGGACTGCAGCTGGAGTCAGTGCTTCAAGAACCACTACGCACAGACGTATGCAAGACATGGGTTTCAGCTATCGCATTCCTTGTGTCAAGCAACTCCTCAACAACAGACGGCATCAAAAGCATCTCGCTTCAAAAAGGACTGGACAGCTGCTGAGTGTTCCAAAGTTATGTTCTCTGATGAAAGTAAGTTTTGCATTTCCTTTGGAAATCAGCCTCCCAGAGTTTGGAGGAAGAGAGGAGAGGCACACATTCCATGTTACTTGAGGTCCAGTGTAAAGTTTCCACAGTCAGTGATGGTTTGGGGTTCCATGTCATCTGCTGGTGTTGGTCCACTGTGTTTTCTGAGGTCCAAGGTCAACGCATCCTTATACCAGGAAGTTTTAGAGCGCTTCCTGCTGCTGACCGACTTTATGGAGATGCCGATTTCATTTTCCAACAGGACTTGGCAAAAATCAGCTAATTAATCTAATCAGCTATGGGGTATTGTGAAGAGGAAGATGCGATATGCCAGACCCAACAATGCAGAAGAGCTGAAGACCACTATCAGAGCAACCTGGGCTCTCATAACACCTGAGCAGTGCCACAGACTGATCGACTCCATGCCACGCCGCATTGCTGCAGTAATTCAGGCAAAAGGAGCCCCAACTAAGTATTGAGTGCTGTACATGCTCATACTTTTCATGTTCATACTTTTCAGTTGGTCAAGATTTCTAAAAATCCTTTCTTTATATTGGTCTTAAGTAATATTCTAATTTTCTGAGATACTGAATTTGGGATTTTCCTTAGTTGTCAGTTATAATCATCAAAATGAAAAGAAATAAACATTAGAAATATATCAGTCTGTGTGTAATGAATGACCATAATATACAAGTTTTACTTTTTGAATGGAACTAGTGAAATAAATCAACTTTTTGATGATATTCTAATTATATGACCTGTGTGTGTGTGTATGTGTCTATATATATATATATATATATATATATATATATATATGCTAAATGGGATTTACCTGGAAATCTTTTTCACTCTGGTGTTAACCGTGATATTCATAGCAATGGTTCTCGATATCCTGTTAATTTAGTGGGTCTGTGATGATATACCGTTATAGGCGATAACCGCAATATTTTAAATGACCAGTTCTTTTAAGATGACACCACGTGTAAATACTCCAGCGCTAGTACCTGGTTGAGCTCTCAGGTGCCAGTATTGTGTTTTAATGCTGACACCTGTCACACAAGAAGACGACGCAGCGCACGCAGCTACTCCAAGAAGAGCTGTGTTTGTCAGAGTAAGTTGCCATTATTTTACTAGTCAAAGAATGGGAAACTTTGTTAACCCGTTAACAGCGGTTTTCTGTTCATATATTGAAGTAAAGGGTTATTATTTTAATAAGTACCGCGTTTTCTTTACTTGTCTTATTTTTGTATTTGCAATCAATACGGCCTGTGCATAGTAACGCTTTATTCCTGGATTAGAAATAAAATTGATCTTGAAAAACTAAGCGACCACATTGCTACATTAAACTCTGTAAAATGTTAAGTTGGTCGCAGTGCCAATAAGGTTCATTAGTCAACATGAGTTAATTACATTAGTCAACATATATAAATAATAAACAATATTTCCACAGCATTTACTTATCTTAGTTCATGTTAATTTCAGCATTTACTTATGCATTATAAAAATCACAAGTTGTGTTCATAAAAATTAATGCACTATGAACTATCATTAACAACGAATGACTCTATTTTTATTAACATTAACAAAGATTAATAAATGTAATAAATGTATTGTTCGTTCATGTTAGTTAATACATTAATGTTAACAAATGACCTCAACAATTAATATTTTTCCATCATTTTGTTGAACTTGACAGTATTTTCTCTCTTGTTATTTCATAGGAGCTTCAAAGAAGATGGAGAAAAGCTGAGTCTTGTGCCCTACGTTTATCAGTAACCTATTGTTCGTTGGGTGAAAAAGAAAAACTCAATAAACAAAGTAAAAACAAAATAATTTGACTGATATCTCCCCCCCCCAAAGGTTTCTTAAGATGTCACGATATATCGATATCGTGAATTCTTATGGCCACAATAACTGTGATATGAAAAATATATATGAAATGCATCTGTGCTTATGGAAGGACCACACAGTTGTTTGTGTAGTAGATTTTTTTATTTATTTCATTTTTGTGTCTTTCAAACTTTTTTTGATTCATGATTTCATATGTCCTTTAACTCGTAGGATTTCTTTGTCATTGTTTTGTTAGAATTTTCCATTTCCACCACAGTGATGTTCAGTATTGGCCTGTGGTTTTGTTCTTGAGTGCTGGACTGTGTTCAGGCCATGTGTCTGTGGCCATATTGGACTCATGAACGCACACTTAAAATGCCATTTTATCAGTGTCAAGGGAGTTTAAGAGAAGCAGTCCTTATATAATCAACCTGAAAAAAAACAACCACCCCGGAGATCTTTCATTGACCGTGTACAGAGTTTAGTGTCATATTTATGTTAATTGTGAACAAAACGTGTATGAAAATGAGAACACATTGCCTTAAACTTTATAACTTTAACATCTTTCTGTCTCTCTCCCGCAGTGAGAATGAGGCGCTCTGGAGAGAAGTTGCCACTTTGAGACAGAAACATTCTCAACAGCAGAAAGTAGTCAATAAGGTAAAATCAGCAAACTTTTTCATCCAGGCAGCCACAGTTTAAAGTAAAAATGAAATCGTTTAAGCATCACATTTTACTTTCATAAAATGACAAATCATGGTGTGAAACAGTTAATTTAGATTTACCAGTGGATCCTCTGCAGTGAATGGGTGCCGTCAGAGTCCAAACTGCTGATTTAAAATCATAATAATCCACTAGACTCCAGTCTATCATTACATTTTTTTGTGAAGCATGTTTGTAATAAACAAATCCAGCTAAAATACTAGTCCTCCATCCATAATATTGCATCATCCAGTGAAAAAGTAGTATTGTCTGAATCAGGAGAGAAATATGCACAGATCAAACACTGTTTACAAGGAAAAACTGTTTTAAATAAATATGTTGTGTATTTTGATGTGACAAGGAAATAGAAGAGACGTTTTCACTGGAGGCACTGTTATAATGGATTATGGTCTTGTATTTTGTCCAGAAGCAATGGTTTGAAGTTAAATACTTCTGAAAGATGGATTTGTTCCTTACAAACAAACAGGTTTTCACTTCACAGAATGTTAATTGATGGACTGGAGTTGTGTGAATTACTTGTGGATTATTGCAATGTTTTTATCAGCTGTTTGAACTCCTTTTCTGACGGCACCCATTCACTGCAAAGGATCCATTTCTGAGAAAGTGATATAATAATAATACAATTGTCTATGCATATTAAAATAATGGATGTATGGAATTGGACAATGTTTAATTCATACATTTAACTGATGTATTTAAACCAGTATCTTTTGAATGGATTTTAGAAGTTATATGTACATGAAAATGTCGTAGAAAAAAGTAGTATGATTATTTTTTTGTTTCCACAGCTCATTCAGTTCTTGATCACACTGGCACGGTCCAACAGAGTCCTGGGAGTGAAACGGAAGATGCAAGTCAACCTCAGATTAACAATAACACACACATCCACATTGATATTCTGCTACTTAAATATAAAAAATTGTGATTGTCATCTGTTCTCACTTTTCACTCCTTTTATTTACCCTTTATTTTATGTGGGAATGTTCCTCTCTCTCTCCCATTCGTTCTGTTTGTGCACAGGCCCCTGATGTTGAATGATGGCAGCTCCACACACTCCATGCCCAAATACTCTCGGCAGTACTCCCTCGAGTCGTCTCCCGCTCTCTCTGTGAGTACCGCATGCTTGTATCTCAAACCATGAGCTGGATTTACCAATGATTGCTAGGTTTAAGCGTAATGTATGTTTTCTTGTGTGCAGCCCTCTTCTACAGCTTTCACAGGAACGGGTGTCTTCACCTCAGAATCACCTGTCAAGACGGGGCCAATCATCTCTGACATCACTGAACTGGCGCAGTCCGACCCTGTGGCCACAGAGGAGTGGGTCGAGGACAGGCAAGTTTCACCTTCTGTTAGAGCTGCAAAGGGTGAATCTCAAAAATAAATTAAAAAAATAAGTCAAATTTCACTTTAAAACCAAAGAAAGGATTGGAGAAATGTGCTTAATTATCTGTGTAAAATAATTGAATGTAATTGTAAATTTTATCATATTATAATTTTTTTTTTTAAAGCATTGTCAACAGTATTTGTTGGTATTAAACAAATCACTGTTGAGAGAAATGTGGTCAAAAACCGAAAGATTATGTCACAATGCATTAGGCTTACCGCGATAGACTGTGTTGATGGTGATACCGGTGTTGAGCTACGCTACATCATCCTTTAATTCAGTAAAAGAACAGACACCACATAAAAAACCTGAATGTTGCTGCTCAATGCAGTAAGCTGAACGACAGTCACCTCACAGATCAGATTTCATTTTTCCAGTGAGGAGTCGGGTCAAGACGATGGTGGATGATTTGGTTTCGAAACAAAATGCAAAAGCTCCTGTTTGGCAATATTTTCGATTTTTGAAAAGCCAGTTGACTTTTGCAAGGTGATTTTGGACGTTTTTTTTTAAAGATTCCTTTATTTAAAGGGGGGGTGAAATGCTCTTTCATGCATACTGAGTTTTTTACACTGTTAAAGAGTTGGATTCCCATGCTAAACATGGACAAAGTTTCAAAAATTAAGTTGTACGTTTGAAGGAGTATTTTTGTTCCAAAAAAACCTCTTCCGGTTTGTCACAAGTTTTGGAAAGTTTTTTTCGAGTATGGCTCTGTGTGACGTTAGATGGAGCGGAATTTCCTTATATGGGTCCTAAGTGCGCGCTCTTCTGCCGGAAGAGCGCGCGCTCCCGTATAGCAGCGCACTGAGAGGCTGAGCACAGCCTGATCAGAGCGAGAGCGTCGCGAAAAGTCACAAAAGTTTTTGGTTTTTGGTTGCCAGGGCAAGACAACCCTGCACAGATTACCAAAAGAGAAACAGCATTAAGGGACCAGTGGATGGAGTTTATTTTTACAGAGCATCAACGGAGTTGTGCAAGTGTTTTTGTTTGTTCCCTGCATTTCGGATTGCACATCGTTTATTTCTTAAGGATAATGCAGTCCCAACGGAAAAGGGTCACGATTGTGTGTTGGAACCACATGCCGTGAGTAAAACTGCTTCAAATATCTCTGTGTTGTTAACTTAGCTATCAGCGCGTAAGCACATCAAGTAAACAACATGCAATGTTGTCATCAAACTGCACTTTCCACATGTACAGCTTAAAAAAAAAAAAAAAAAAAAAGACGATATAAAGTGGAACTTTCCAAAACCGCTAAGCAAATATATACAGTTTCAGTACATACCACATAGCATACCGCCTTCGCTGATGCTGCTCTTGTTAAATTTCAGCCTCTGGATCTGTGTCACAGCTTCCACATGCTCTCAACTCAAAAGCCTACTGGCGCTCGTGATTCTTTAGCTCCGCCCACACGTCACGCCTCTAGGCGCTCGTGTTTTTCCGGGAAAAATCGGTACAGACTATCTTTCTCTTATAAATATAATAAAAATAAAGACTTTTTGGAGTTATGAAGGATGCAGTACTACTCTATAGGTACTCAAGATTAACAGGATATTGAGTGAAAACGAGCATTTCACCCCCCCTTTAATTGGTTCCATATTGTTTGCTGATTTTAACTTTATATAAACTTTGTGTCATTTATTTGTTTTATTTGACATCGAGGTTTATGCCGTGCCTTCAAGCTTTATTACTGTTTGCTAATAAACCTGCTACGTTTCTTATTTATTTGGTTATATATTATACATGTATACTTGGCCTATTTCCAGTTTTGTATACCTATTTAAACTTTATGTAAGTTAATTGTTGTTTTATATTAGGCATAGCCTGCCCTTTAGCATGGTGTATTTTTATTTGTTTTGTTAAGAAAAGTTTAAAAAATTTTCATATATGCTAAACTGAGTTTGACGTTGTATTTTTTTGTTGCATTCAAGCAATTGACACTGAACTGCAACTAATTCGCACGGTGCTTTTAAGTTATTTAAAAGATAAGGAAAGCAAGAAAAAGAGGGAAAATTCAAACTGACTAAAAACAATTACTTTACGCTAAATTGCCGCCATTTGAAAGTGAAAGTAAAATGTGCACACCGCTTTTACAAGGTATTTAATTGATTAACCGGTGGGAAACTTTCTTCAACGTCACAACCCTACAATGTATCTCAGTAGCCCTAAAATAAACCTTTTCTTTACTATAGTATTTAAGACTATCCTTTCTAATGACATTTTAGCTGTTTGCATGGATCACCTGCAAGAGTTAAAAGAATGCTTTTAAAAAATTTATTTGTTAGTTATTATGAAAACTATTTATTTATTTTTTGTCACAGAACAAGCCCATTGGTCCACATTAAGGAAGAACCATCTAGCCCCGCCCACAGTCTTGAGGTGGAGGAGGTGTGTCCTGTTGAAGTGGAAGTGGAGGCGGTATCCGGTGTTCCTGTGGACACACCCCTTTCCCCCACAACCTTCATCAATTCCATCCTCCAGGAGAGTGAGCCCATCACTGCCCCGACTCCGCCTCCCAACGACCAGAAGTGTCTGAGTGTGGCCTGCTTCGACAAGTGAGTTTAACCAACAAATGCACATCAAAGCTACTGCTTCTCTTCACATCTTCCCTTACCTTACCAAATAACGCTTCATTCCCAGAGGGCCCTTTCTTGGTGTGCTCCTAATGGCTTCAGCAGGGATTGTTTATCCAAAAATGAAAGAAAAAAAAATCTTTGTATTACAAAAAATATAATGCTCTTTTCAATACAATGAAAGTGGATGGTAAGCACTTTTTCTGTATTATGCAAATCAAACATCCTCGAGAACACAAACAGCATTTTTAAAATGATCATATGGCGTCAAAAAACTTGAATGAACTACTTTGATACTTTGTTCCTTTTTTTTTTTTTTTTATTTATTTATTTATTTTTGTCCAAGAGTTGTTATTGCTAACTAAAACTAAAGCCATTTACTTATTACAACTATCTTAAACTATACAAAAACTATAATAGTATATCCATGATAATAAAATAACACTTGTCCTTTTTTAAAGCATGACAACTATGGTCACCATCCACTTTAATTGTATGTAAAAGAGCAATGTCTTGTAGATTGTTTTTATTTTTCAATTTTGTATAAAAAATAAATGTGGTGAGAATGTATTGATAGAACTTTCACTTTTGGGTAAACCATCCATTTCCACACCAATCAAAAAAGCTTAAAAAACTAATGAGCAGATCTTTTAAAAAAAAACAAATGTCCTGCAGTAGCATTGCTCGTAACTAACTGTTCAGCTGGACATCTTTGTAGACTTTGGCCGCTTGGTTTAGCCTGGCAGACTTCAAAAGTGACTAATACTTTTCCAGATATTCTTATGAGCCAGTGCATTATTTCATATGTCAATTCATCTCATGAATTTGATGACCTTTTATTTGACAAGTAATTAAAGTGCAAGCTAATTTAAGCTTGATTTGTTAATAAATAGCTAAACATAAAATTAAAGTTCATACGGCTGCACAGGAATTGAGTTGGATTCGCTTCAAGTTACTGTGCAAATCTCTTAACTTGATATTTGGTCCACCTTAGCAGATTTACAGACCTAAAACTAGGGCGATAGATAAATGGATAGATAGATATTTTTTTCACAGGAATTTAAGGTTTGTCCAAGGACATAATTGATTTTCATTGAGGAAATAGTTTTAATAGTGCACTTTTACAACACTCTATAACCATTCAGTAATGTCTGGTGGCTTCGAAACACCTGGACCTCAATAAAAACCCAGAACGATCTGTACTTCACTCCTGCCTCCATTGGCAGTAGTTACCATTTCCTCTGAAACAGCCCTGTTTCTGACTGTGGCAGAGGACCGTTGTTGTGAGTAGCGTCCCCTGCTGTCTTCGCTCCCATGTTGTGCTTCTGTCTTTTCAGTTATCCTCAGATGTCCGAGATCTCTCGCCTTTTCTCCGGCTTCTCCACCTCGTCTCTACACCTCAGGCCTCATAACGGGTCAGCATTTCAGTTGGCCGATCCGTCCCCAAAACGCATAGCACTAACTGCGTTTAGCTTGTCTTCTCAGGCTGCGTCCACACGAAGCCAGAACTTTCCCTGTCCAATTTCTTTTCCCCTCATCTCAAGAATTTTATGCGTCCTCACGAAACCATGAAACGACACAAAATGATGTAGTATTCATGCCAGACCAGCATGTGGTGCTGTAATTCTGCCATGGACATGCGTTAAAAACAGAGAAGGAGACTTGGACTATGTGCATAAACCTTGCGCGTGGTATTCAAACGAACATGGAACAATACATTTATTAATCTGTGTCAATGTTTGTTAATAAGAAGACAATCGTTCAGTGTTTGTGCATGTTTTGTAGCTGTTACGTGACATAGCGGTGTCCGACTAGGGGCGAGACGTGGACTGATGACGTCTTCATTTCAGAAAATGTACGGATTCGCCGTCCACGTGAAAACACAAGGTTGTCATTTTCATATTTATCCACATTTATCCCGGTTTAAAAAAATATATCGGTTTCACTCTCCCAAAACGCCAGATCCGATATACGATAAAAAATAATGCGTATACAGCTGAATGCATCTCCATGTGGACGGGGCCTCAGACTCATTCACTCATTTATATACCCAGGATACCTGAGAAACGCTCAATGCTGATTGGTTGTTGCTGGGCTCAGGTGTGCTGGAGATGGTAGAGAGTGTGAATAGGGTGTTCAGGGTGTCCTGAGCTTAATTTGAGAAGTGCAATGGCATGAACGCACAATCTAGTGGGAAGGAAGTACGGAGTATGGCATGGCATTTGATGCAAGATGCATGTTTTGAATCCTCCCAATTACCCAATCACCCTTTGATCCCTGTTCCCCTCCTACCTCTGAGTGGATGCTAATGTGATGAGATTAGCTGCCCGCCTCCCTCAATGACATCATTATCATCACAGTTGTGGTCTTTCTGGGGACCGGCCTCTCTACTGTGTGTTTAAATGCTTCCTGTTATTGCTGAAGCAAAATTGCTGAATTTTATCGGCTGCTTTTGTAAAATTAAACATTTAATTGAGTGTTTGGTCTTTGGAGAGTGGATGGCTGGTTTGTGTGTGGTGTTTGAGAGAGGAGTTTCTTAGTTTTCTCTTTCCTACCACAGGACAGAACTGTGTGATCATCTAGAGACCATTGACTCTGGATTAGAAAACCTTCAGCAGATCCTCAATGCTCAGTCCATTAACTTCGACACCTCGCCTTTCTTTGATGTAAATATTCTTTCAGTCTCTAGCACCAAGTTTAAGAACCAAGTACTTTTAAATTTCAAATTGATACTTCTAGATCTATTATTATTGTTGTTCTTATCATCGTTGTTAATAATTGCATTTTTAAACATTTCTTTGACTTAACATATAAATATTTATGTATGTAAGCCTGTATAAATCACTGTAGTTAAAACGTACATAATAAAATGTTGAATTATTTGTTATATATATATATATATATATATATATATATATATATATATATATATATATATATATATATATTACTACAGCAAATGTTCTTGTTATCTTATGTATTATTGTTTGTCAGCGATCTATTCTTGATGTTGGTCTTTGTTTGTTGTGTTTCACAGATTTTCACATCATCTTCAGGTGATGTGGATCTGGACAGCCTGGCTATTGTAAGTTTTTATTTACTAATGGATTATTATTATTATTATTATTATTATTATTTTATTTTTTTTTACATTTTATATTAATTTATATATATATTTTTTTATCAATTATATGATTTTTCTGTCAGCTGTTTTTATTTTATATATTTTTATATATATATATATATATATATATATATATATGTATATATATATATATATATATATGTATGTATATATATATATATATATATATATATATGTAAAGCATAGAGATTGTCCAAATATTAAGAAATCTAGAAAGCAGACTTTTGGTGTGACTGCCAAAGTTCAGTGTCTGTCAGCTCCAGAAGAAGCACAGCTCACAGAATGTACAGAATGCAAACAAACTCGTCTGATCTGTTTAACGGAAAATATTTGACACTGTTTCAGTTGATAGATGTATGTTACACAGCTTGTAGTAAAGATGTTAAACTGTAGATATCTGAACAACTTACCTACATTTTGCATAAAAGCATCGTGTGTGTGAAGTAATTTAACATCATTTTTTTTCCATCTGCAGAAATGTGAATATTGCTTGTTTTAGTTAATCACATATCTGCTGTCTCTTTATAGATCCAGGACCTTCTGTCACCTGAACCTGTGAAAGAAACTGAATCTGGTGCGAACAGCGGAGATTCAGGTATTTAGAACGCTTGAAAATTAACATTTTGTTTATAGTGCAATAATAAACCGGAAAAATGAAGCAAGAAATGACAGTTATGATTGCCACCGCTTATCCGTAAAAAATTTGGTAGCAGTATTTTCGGTTTTATGCACTAAAATAAATTTGATGGTGAACAACTGTGTATTTCATTAACTAATATAGTGTTCATATTCCATCTAAAGTAATATATTTTGTCATTTTACCACCATAACAGTAAATGTGGTAAAGGAGTTTATCACAAACAGCATAAGATGTAGCATCAAACCCATATGTACATAATTCGTACAAAAATTTGTAACAACCATTTTTTAACAAAATGGCAGGTTATGGTTATTCACTGTAAAAATGTCCAAAATCTGTATTATTATTTTATTGTAACAATATCTGTTACAGGTTTTCACCACACACATATATAAAACTTGCTGTTAGCCAACTAACAGGTTTTTCCTGTACCGTTTTTACATTCTTTTATCATTAAAATTGCAAGCATTTTTTTTTTAGTCTTTTGATATTTAGTAGTGTAAATGGAGTTTCGTTTTAATGCCACTAATGTAAGCAACTGGACTTTGGACTAATGGTGTTTTCAGGCAAGCAGCTGGTCCAGTACACGTCTCAGCCCGTGATTCTTCCTGACCCCGTCAGCACTGAAAGCACTGGCCCCGACCTGCCCATCCTCCTGGAGCTGGAGGGCGACTCGTATTTCGGGTCAGAACCAGCTGAAGACCCCACCATCTCTCTTCTTAACTTCCAGTCCCCAGTTCCTGAGGACCCCAAACTATCATAGAGAGAGCAGCTTTTATAAAAGGGATTTATGTCCGTGTGGGTTTTTTAAAGATGTATTCTCTGCATTTGTTTTTTATTTTTTGGTCATTTAACGTGTCAGGGCTAGCCATTAGATTTTTACTCCGGTATTTCTCTTCACATTTAGTCTGGGAAAAATCGCTAAAAAAAAAACAGTGGAGAGAATTCAGTTATTCTTGAAAACCCTCCGTCATGGAGTTGAGACATCAAAGTTAGCTTTTATTTGTTGGTTCGGTAGTTTCTGGCAATGAGAAAACCTCAGACTAAATGTGTAATGCTGCAGATGTAAATCTAAATTTATCGCCCATGCTTTGTGTGCTTACCTTTATTTATTTGGATTGGGTTTGCATCTATGTTAAGCAATTCTCTTGCAGTATGTCACCACTTCCGAATTTCAAAAACTTCAAGTTTGGCTTGTTGTACGTGCATTTTTCTGCTATTATGGTTGTTGTTATTCGATCTAATTATGATGCGATGACCCCCCAGATTGTTATATTGGACACCTACGTCTCATAAGTATGCAAAGTATTTATCTTCAGGAATATTTTCTTTGTAGTATATATATTAAAATGCTTGTTGAAGCAAAAACGAAACAATAAAACAACATAACCAATACCTTTTATAGCCAGAAAATGCAGTCGGTTTAATTTTGACAAACATAAAACAAGCATCAAGAATCGATGTTGCGTAAAATTGTCCAGCTTTCCACTAGCTGTCTTCAAAGCCATAGCTGTTACTCAACATATAACATCTAATCTTGGTTGATGATGATGGGTATCTCTTCTGAAAATGCCAGTTTTAGGTGCATTTTAATGAAACGTTTTTGTAATAAAATCATATATTACTATTATTATTTTTTTTTTGCTGTTGAAAGTTCTAATAAGCAGGACAGCCACTGATGCTGTATATAGGACATACATCTGAATATAGTTTAAAGTAGTTTAGAGTCTGCGTTTGTTTTGATTAAACATTCATTTCAGACTTTGAAAACATTCAGCAGGGATGAATTACACAATAAGTGTATTATAGATTGATAGGTCATTTTATGCATTGATAACCTGTGTATCAGATGATCTGTTTTGATGAATTTGTGCAATAATTCAACTTAACTTTCACAGCAACACACTGCTTTCCTTTTTATTCTTTTTTTTTCTAACTTTTCCCCTTTGTTTGCTCAGCAAAAGGAACTAGAAAATATAATAGGCGAATCTTATGAACCTTTTTGTAAGATTCACGTGCAAAATAGATACCAAAACAACCAAATGAAATAGGAATTGTTTTTTTGTTGAGTTTTTTTTTTTTTTTGTGGTGTGATTTGTACACATGCTGTTCACTATAGACTTCCATTATTCAACACTTGTTTATGTTTGGGATGGTCAGACAGCTCGGTAAAGGAATGTCACTTGTTGTTGATTCTGATCATTTTCAGTCACATTTTAGTCATTGGGTGACTGTCATAGCCAGAGAGACATAAATATTAAGCATAAATTATTTTATTACGCATGTGAACAATACTTTGTGTATTGAGATGTTTCAAATAAAATGTTTTTGAAAGTATTTGGAGGTAGTTTGGATTTTTATTTTCCCCGCTAGGACCTGCTAAATCCAGCTTTTTATTTTCATAGTTTCTCGTTGGTCATCATTAGCTGGTCTAAATAGTTTATCATAGCTGGCAAGATTTTGTCTTCCTGAAAGTTTACTGTCTGACATTTACATTAAGTCATTTAGCAGACGCTTTTATCCAAAGCCACTTACAAATGAAGACGAGAGAAGCAATAAAAAACAAAGTAGAAACCAAATATCTTTTTCCCCTTTCTATATATATATAAAAGCCCGCTGGATGACGCGCTCACGTCACATTGCGTACTTTTTCTGACAAATATACTTGGATGAAAAAAATAATGCCCATTGTTTGATGTATACCGCCGACATTGTAACAATCGCTCTTTGTCAGACGCGTGGTTTTGTTGTGTGTGACGTCACCGCGGCGCCGTTTTTGAAGTATCGCTATTGACTGAAACAACCACGATTACAAGAATAGAAGTAAATAATAGAATAAATAACTAATATAACTACTTAGATAACTATCTAGATAATAAGTAAATATAACTCGAAAACCTGGAGAAGCAAAAGAAGATTGAGAAAAGGCCGTACCGAGATAAATTCAATAAAGATGCCAGGGATCGTTATATGGAGAAATTGTCATCCATTCATAACATAGATCCATATGAGCTGACTGCATTAAGTTGGAGTGCTGACCCCGCATTGCTACCTTCATCCTCATACTTAGACATTGTAAATTATCTTTTTTATGGTATAGTGTTGTCAAAAGAAGTCGGTACTAAAATTTTTTAAAATGTGACTGTACCAGGTTTCTTTAAGTACGGGTAGTACCGAGGTCCCGTTCAAACCCGGTTCAGCGCTATGATTTCCGCGAAGCAGAAAACGAGGACGGAATCTCAAAATCCAGTCATGGAAATGAAACTTACATTTTAATATGGACAGTCACAGAATTTGTCAAAGTTAGCATAAATTAATCAAATCAAATCTCCATATGGACCAGTATCTGTGCATGTTAAGCAGCAAAAGTTGTTTGAAATATGAATCCGTGTTCTGCGCGTCTCTGTGTGAATGAATGGCAGACAAGTGCTGGTTTGTTTACTACATAGACTGAAGCGCATGACGCTTGCATTAATTTCAGCATCTGAGCTTCTTGACCCATTCTGTCATGAGACTAGATATGCAGCCTATCACACAACAAGAACGTACCATTTTACCACATTTAAGACCAACACAATCCTCCCAACTGAACACACTAGCATTGATACCTTACAAATGGCGGCTATACCCATAATGCATTTCGTGTTCCACGAGTGTGATGTCACCTGACAATGAGCGATACAAAGTTGTCTGAAAATCGGTGAACTTACCCTTTAACCTAGGGTTGACAGTCAACCATTATCCAAATAACGTTACCCGTTTTTGAGCTGATTCCTCCGAACGGGTAAAATTACAAATATTAGAATTTGATGTTTAACATAGATGTTCAATTTAATGTAAAGATTATCATCAAATGACATATATTCAGCAATATACAATCTGAGACATTGGAAAAGGATATTGCTTCAACTTCTAGGCAAGAAAATACAGTAGCGACATTTATGGGGGAAACAACCGTTACATTTACACAGCAAATAACGTTTAAAATCGTGATTTATTTATTTTTCTTTCGTTGTACTAATGAATAAAATACTTAGGCTACAGGGCAGTTTTATAAACAGGCGCAATAAAACGTTAAGTTACAGTATCCTCTGAATGTTTAAATATTCGAAAATAAAACAAACGGACACACACACACACACAGATAAAGGAGAGCTGAGTCTAGCGGGCGGGTTCAGGGTTCCTCTGCCAGGCGTTCAGGTCTGTGCACTGGAATCTGTAGCGCAGAAACCTCACTCGCGGCTTCATGTGGAAATCAGCAGGTATCTTCCAGTTCCACATTTTCTGCACCTTTCATAAAGCGCACACATCAGTTCAGTGAGGCCAAACAGCTTGACAGACGTTTACAAAATTTTTAAGTTAAGCCCAGTCTGTGGAACCGGGCCATAATGTGTGAACAATTAAGTTGCCTATTAACTGTTTTTGCAATATTATTGAGATGGTTTGGGCCGTTTGTTTTGAATAGCTCTATTCATTTGATAGATGTTTCAGCATGAATGATCTGCATGGAGAATTTTCAGACCCACCTTCAGGACCCTGACCAGATGTGTGGTACTGTTCACCTGCTGATACTGGACAGAACAAGCAAAACAGAGAAAAGAGAAGAGCTGTTGAGCATCTGTTCACCAACACTGGAGACACTCCATCATTGTTGCATCTCAATCAGACATAAACGGGGATTTATTCACAAGGTATTCATTATTTAATTTCTGTTCTAGAATTTTCTTTATTTGGTTTTATGAACAATATGTTTCATGGACAGGTTTGACATGGCTTTGAGGTGGAAGCGAGATAGATCATCAGAATGAATCGTGTGATTGAAGTGAAGGAGATCTGAACTCCCATGAAGCTTACCAGCTGGCTGTGTCTGTTCCGTAGCACCAGGTTGGCCTGTCAGAGGAGAACAAACCAGAGGTTTACATCAAAACCACTGATTTTATGAATTTACCCTGTTAGTTTACTTTAATATGTACGGGTTAGCAGGTAAAGCAGGTTTAGAGATGTAGTGTGAATCAAAAATGACATTTTGACATGATTTAAGAGACACTGATATTAAGAGACATTTAGTAGTGTATGCATTCATGCATGTATGTATGTATAGAAAAACTTACTTGGACTCCTGAGAGTCCCTTGAGGTTCAGCGGTAGCTTAAAAATAAAAATGAAAATTATACTTTTTCCTTATTGTGTGTTTGAACTGGTATTCACCACATTAAGGGAACCAAATGTCCCCACAATGATAGCAACACCACTTAATTCTGACCTTGTGGGGACATTTCTTAGGGCCCCATGAGGAAACAAGCTTCTAAATCATATAGAATGAAGTTCTTTGAAAATCTAAAAATTGTGTGAGGGGTGCAGTGATAGAAAATACATTTGGTTCAGTATAAAAAACATTATGCCTATGGAATGTCCCATAGGTATACCTGTGTGTGTGTGTGTGTGTGTCACCCACCTGTGCCCATGGCATCTGTCTGTGAGGAAACCCCTGTGAATGGATCCCCTGTGACTGGAGTTGAGTTTAAAAAAAGGTTTGTTTCATTTTTAACTTTTAATAAACTTTTGCCACAATTTCTGCTTTGTAAGCAGACCCTTGCGAAAATTGACCTTGGTAATCACAGTTTCCACCAAGTATCATTGTTATTGTACTCTAAATTGTAGAATTTCCTTCAAACAGGCTTTCAGTATCTTTGTCATTCTTTCTGCAGAAACTACATTTACCATGGTACATTTTTATAAGGGCAGCTGGATGGTTAGTCCACCTGATGAGGCAGAGGTTTTGACACGTAATTTACCTGATAAGTCTGTCTGAACCATGCTACCATGTGTCTCTGAGGCATCTGAAAGTTTGACAAGAACATTTGAAATGTCAACATAAAAAATCATACAGTTTGTTACTTCAGCTGATTATTACATATATATTTATATCCATATTTTCTAAACATTTATATTATCTGTGACTTGCTCATTCTGATTTATTCATATAATCTAAAGGTCACTCACCTGTAAATCCAGTCCCAGTCGCACGCACAGAATCTGCTTTTTAGAAACACACACTACACATGAAAGCCTTGCATGCGTGATTGACTACATGTGTCTGGGTGCGCTGAGGAAACACGTTTACCTGTGTAACTCGGCACGCCGTCAGTCACAGCTAAGTTTCCCTGCCCTGAATAACAGGAAACAGCATGTCATAAATATTTCAGATTTACTTTCATTATTTCTTTGCATATTGTGTTGTACTCACCTGTCATGTCTGTTTGAGTCTGTCCTTCAGTCACTGGATCACCCGCCGCACCTGACCACATGGCTCCGTTATTAAAGGAACGTGCACAAAATCCAATGCTGCTTTACATTCACTCATGGTGTATTTCGTAAATAGTATGTTTGGTAAAATCTTAAAGATAATACCTGCCATATCTGTCTGCATGCTTGCACCGGTGACACCGTCAAATCCTTTGAGAAGCCAAGGCGAGTTTATGAAGCACATTTCAAACACAATGGTAATTTAAAATGCATTACATACAAAGAATTATATTAAAAATTAATCTTAAAGAAGCAAAGAGAGATGGATTTACAAAAAATAAGTGAATTATTTTATTATAATTATTATTTAATATATTAAACTGATAGATAAGGATTATTATGGAAGTCTGTAAATTCTATTATAATTCTGTTTATAAGTAACAAGTTAAACTTTTTTTTCAGAAATGCGAAATCTAAAGTCAGAATTGCGAGATATGAAAATTGCAATTGCAAGAATTACAAATTTAATATTTTATTTTGTGGCATAAAAAAACAAACAAACAAAATTGCGATATTTAAAATTTGAACTGCGAAATTTTTCTTGAATTTTAAATTCAGAATTCTGATTCCGGATTTCTTCAGAATTGCAAGAGATTGCAGAATTGCAGAATTCCACCACAGAAAAAAAAAAAATATATATATATATATATTTTAATCTGTGGTGGAAACAGGCTTCTATATGTGGTTACCTACCGGTCGTGTCAGCGTAAGGACTGAGAGTGTGGTCACTTTGATCTAGAGCACCAACTGAAAATAAAAGCAACAACAAAAATAGTTTCTAAAAGGGCGAAGTGGTTTAATATTTGATTAATATATGTGTAAAGATGATTAGTGTTGACTTATTAGTGCTGTTCCAAAATCTAGTGGGATACCTTGTTGTCTAAATAGATAGGTGCCTTTCTATATATAAAATAGTATTTGGAAGACTTAACTCATAAGTTTGAAGTTAGCATGCTGGTAGGTGAATGACAAGTCTAATTCCCCTCAAAGCATTCTGGGATTGTTTTCCCAAATACCTTAGGTTTTTGGGTATGCATAAAATAATGCTGCCGACCTCACTGTGTGAGCAAACCAATGATGTATAGGAAGGCAAAATTTCATTTAAGGCAAGACGTTAGAAGTGAATATGTTGACAATTTAACTATTGTTTAAATAACTAAGTTTCCCACTTAAAAAAAAAAAAAAAAAAAAAGTAGTACACTAGCATGTAGATGTGATGTGAGCTAAAATCAACAAAACTCTGATATTTGTTTTCATGGCTTTAAACCTGCCATGAAAAATATTTTTTGTATTGAGCACAAGCCTTTGGTAAACCCACACAACCCCACTATTCTAGACAGACTTGCCAAGAGAAGTCACATAAACATTGAATTATGACTAACAAATCAATTGACTTTAAGTGATGTGATAGAACCGGGTGATATATTACCAGCTGTGTGATGTATCTCCACTGCAGCGTCCTGATGGCCTGTTCCGCCTGTTTGGAAAGACACTGGAAGTATTCACATCAATTCAAGGATATTAGTCCATCAATAATATAACGTTGTGATTGTGTGTTGATTAGTTGTGTTTGTTTAATTGCTAGATACATACTGATGTTGAGATGAATGCCTGGAGGGTCACCTGTGAATGAATCCAGACACACACTGCAGTTCTCTCCTGTTCATTGGTTTCATATGCTTTTATAGACATTTCAACATACCTTTCTGCATGCCTACCACAGGTTTGTGCCGACCGTTTCCATTTCCTGTAATGCAATTATGAATCATGTGTCAAAATGATACTTTATGATGAAATCCCTGCAGGTGGTCAACCACCTAAAACAGCTTGGACCATGGAAAAGTAGCCAACAACTGCTATGATTGGAATTTTGTTGATTATAACTCACCATTTGTTTCAGGTAAATCTGCACCATTATTATCTGCCCCACCATCTGAGGAGAACAACAAAACTGATAAATATAATATCGTATCTCATATATATATATTTCAACTTTACTAATACATATAACAATTGCATTTTTATTAACTTTTTATTAACATTTACAAAGATTAATAAATGCTGCACTAAATGTCACAATAAATGTCAAAGGAATAGCTCACCAAAACATATGAACATTTGCTGGAAAAAAAATTACTCTTAGCCCAAGATGTAGATGAGTTTGTTTCTTTATCAAAACATATTTTGAGAAATTTTGCAGAATGGGTGCCGTCAAAATGAAGGTCCATGCAGCTTTTCGCTTTACAAGTGAAGTTTTTTTCACAATAACAGATTGGATCCTCATTCTGACGGCACCCATTCACTGTGAGCAATTGATGTAATGCTACATTTCTGGATGTCTGTTAAAGAAAAAAACCTATCTATCTTGGATGGCCTGAGGGTGAGAAAATTTACAGCAATTTCTTTTTTACTATTCCTTTAACAAATGAGGCTTTGTTGCAAACTTTTACTAAAATAGTTGTCTTACCTGAATAATCTAAGAAGGAATGGCCCGGATGTGACATCGTGCCAAAGATTACTGAAGAATCTGTAAAAATCAGATTAAACTTCAATTTTTTTTTGCATTTTATGTCACTTTCCGTTTCCACCAATCTATGCAGGATTTTTGCTGAAAATGTTGTTTAACATCAGTTTACCTGTTGTATCAACTGGTGATTTGGTTTGGGCTCCATTATCAGCCATGTCTGGAGATATTATAAAAGATAATATTAGAAACATAATATACTATTACAAATGTAATGCTAGTAAACCGATTAATACTTGACTTACTGATTGAATGAGTATAAACACCATTCCCATTTTTAACAGACAGGTAATCCAGTCCTGGAGAGTCTGATATACAGAACAAGGGACAATCTGTCTTGTGTCATTCCACCTATTGTTCCTACATTCTATCAGTTGTTCTATCTATCCATCTTAAAAGCTCCTACACTCACTCAGTAAACTGAGTTATGAGCTCAGTGATCAGTCTGTGTAATTCAAACGGATGCATGAAACCCCAGTGACCTCTCATGACACTAAAAACGTCTCTGAAAGTTGTCGTAATGCCCCCTTCGGAGCCAGTGTCAGGATTGTAAGTCTGACAGAGTTTATTAGACGTGTGCTGGGATAATCCCACGGCTACTGGGGTAAAAGCACTCTAAATTTACAGGACCTAAAGGAGCACAGAGCGGCAGCCAGCAGCCATTACCTGGAGGAGCTTCTAGAACCGGACCGCCACTGGACGGGTGCCCTGGACTCAGGCCAGCGGCTGGAAAGGAGAACCAGTGAGAGAAAAAGGACAGCTTTGATTCACACCAGTCGTCTTTCAATAAATTATTAGGTAGAGAACAGGATCTGGCTGGTTTATTCTGTTCGCGCGGCCCATAATTAGTACAGCATGACAGCTGGACAGAAGGAGGGGAGGCTCTCAGTGCCGTATGTGAGCCGTTTCACAGCATGGGCATAAAAGTAAATCAAGTGAACTTAACAAGTGTGGGACGTCCTTTTTTGCTACAAGGCCAATGAGATCATTAGAAAGCAATTCAGATGACCGCAGCCCAAAAGCCATAAACATCAAGCCTGGATGAGTTGAAGTGGACGCTTACCTGCCGAATCCACCTGAAATGCGAGTCCCATGTGATCTGTTGAGACAGCGTCAGTTACTAGGTATGTGTGTGGAACGTCTGGAGGACTGTCTAAGAGGTCTAAAAGCGTACCTAGCCCGTCTGTTTGGGTGTCTGGACCAAAGGTCTCTCCTATTCCACCTGTAGAGGGAGACATTCTGGTCCACACTGAGAATCACATTCAGTATTTCTTCCACTCATTAATGAGAACAAAGAAATGCTCACCCATCAAGCCAACGAGGAAGTCATGGCTTGACTGATCTGTTATGCCTGCAATAAAAATGTGCAGTTAAATGTTTGAGTTCCTAGTACGGTCTGATGCTCACATTATTATTTAGTGAATATGTATAAAGTTTTTGATTTTAAATGTATACACTAGATTAAAGGTTGGTTTCAGTAATGTTTAAGAAGTCTGATCAAAAATACAGTCTTAATTTTAATACTTTTAAAATGTTGTTAATTCCTGTGACACAAAGTAAAAACTGAAAACACTGTAAGTATACTTTTTTCTATCTCAGAAATGAATGGTTTTTCGGTAGGATTTTAAATCATGCTTTTATACCTGTTCCTTGTATCTGAGATGTGCCTGCCATGAAATGATCCATGCCTGCAAATTAACAGCAGAGACAGTTAGTTAGTTTTTATTTTTCATGTCATATGAAATGTCAATCAATTAAAACTAAATTTTTCCTCACCTGTAAATCCTGTTTCTCCTCCATTCAGAAGCTGTTTGTGTCCATTGCCTATGAGAGGAACCCGATTAAAAAGACTACATCACTCATTCTTCTGATTAATATGGTGCACAATTTTGTTTGATGTGCATTAACACACAATGACACTCACCGTTAGATTCTATCTCAGGGGTTTCTGAATGTACAAGACAAAAATGACATAATTATGATTTAATAGAAAACATTTTGTAAACTGAATGTAAACTTTAATGTTCATCACCAGGAGATTCTATTTGAGATCCGTCATGAGCTGTTTCCCCTGATGCAAGAAGACAAGATGTGTTCTTGATTATTGTGTAAAGCATTTAAAAAGTAAGAAAAGACCTCCATGAGATACAATAGCAAGACCCTGGTATACACATACCATTTTCATTCTGTGAGCCATCTGTTTGTGGAGCGAATCCCTCTGACCCTGAACACACACGCAAAGAGCATTATGATTGTATAACTTTTGCATAGATCTTTTACTTGAAGCCTTATATATAATAAAAATAAAATAATTTTTTAAGGAATTGTTCACCCGAAATTTAAAAGTTGCTGAAAATGTATTCACCCTCAGGTTATCGAAGATGGGTAAGTTTGTTTCTTCATTGAAACAGATTTCTCATCTACAACTTGGATGGCCTGAGGGTCAGCAAATTTTCAGTTTTGGGTGAACTATTGCATCTTTTTGATTGAAATACCTGCAGGCTGTGATTGGACCTCAGAGGAAACTACACCCACACCGTCTGACATCTGTCCTGCTGAAGCCTGGCCAAATGTTTGGCTGGATATCATTGTGGACCCATGACCTGCTGCTATGTGGCCTGATGACCCTTGACCTGATGACACTGTGAGATTGACAATGATATCTCGGTATGAGGTGAATGCTATATTTAGATGTTATGTGCATAATATAAATACACATTATAAGGCATGGCTGCCTTAGGATAAACAGAACAACCTCTTACCAGCAGAAATGGAAACCGAATGGACGCCCCCATCTGTGCCTGAAACAAATTAAACATATTGGGTTTCTGATTTAACTAAAATTTCAAATATTTGAGATCATATTTGGAACATTTTGTTTCTAAATGCCATTACCAGGGACTTTTGATCCTGAACCTCCATTAGCACCTGCTCCTCCAGCTCCTACACCTGAGAATAATTCCCTTTATCACTCTTCATGTAATGCACTACTGTTTAACCATTTATTTATTTAAAGAAATTACTACTTTTCCTCTGACCCCAAACTGTTGTTATTGTTAAGTTGTTATATATTATATTACAGGTGCTGGTCATATAATTAGAATATAATCAAAAAGTTGATTTATTTCACTAGTTCCATTCAAAAAGTGAAACTTGTATATTATATCCATTCATTACACACAGACTGATATATTTCAAATGTTTATTTCTTTTAATTTTGATGATTATTACTGACAACTAAGGAAAATCCCAAATTCAGAAATCTCAAAAAATTAGAATATTACTTAAGACCAATATAAAGAAAGGAGTTTTAGAAATCTTAGCCAACTGAAATTAATGGATATGAAAAGTATGAACATGAAATGTACAGCACTCAATACTTAGTTGGGGCTCCTTTTGCCTGAATTACTGCAGCAATGCGGCGTGGCATGGAGTCGATCAGTCCGTGGCACTGCTCAGGTGTTATGAGAGCCCAGGTTGCTCTGATAGTGGTCTTCAGCTCTTCTGCATTCTTGGGTCTGGCATATTGCATCTTCCTCTTCACAATACCCCATAGCTTTTCTATGGGGTTCAGGTCAGGTGTGTTTGCTGGCCAATTAAAAACTGGGATACCATTGTCCTTAAACCAGGTACTGGTAGCTTTGGCACTGTGTGCAGGTGCCAAGTCCTGTTGAAAAATGAAATCTGCATCTCCATAAAGTTGGTCAGCAGCAGGAAGCAGGAAGTGCTCTAAAACTTCCTGGTATTCGGCTGTGTTGAACTTGGACCTCAGAAAACACAGTGGACCAACACCAGCAGATGACATGGAACCCCAAACCATCACTGACTGTGGAAACTTTACACTGGACCTCAAGCAACATGGATTGTGTGCCTTTCCTCTCTTCCTCCAGACGCTGGGACCCTGATTTCTAAAGGAAATGTAAAATTTACTTACATCAGAGAACATAACTGTGGACAACTCAGCAGCTGTCCAGTCCTTTTTAAAGCCAGACGCTTCTGACGCTGTCTGTTGTTTAAGAGTTGCTTGACACAAGGAATGCGACAGCTGAAACCCATGTCTTGCATACATCTGTGCAAAGTGATTCTTGAAGCACTGACTCCAGCTGCAGTCCACCTTTGTGAATCTCCCCCACATTTTTGAATGGGTTTTGTTTTTGGGTGTGGTTATACCTATTACTTGTACACTTTCTTTCTACCACATCTTTTCCTTCCCTTCGCCTCTTAATGTGCTTGGACACAGAGCTCTGTGAACAGCCAGCCTCTTTTGCAATGACCTTTTGTGTCTTGCCCTCCTTGTGCAAGGTGTCAATGGTCGTCTTTTGGACAACTGTCAAGTCAGCAGTCTTCCCCATGATTGTGTAACCTACAGAACTAGACTGAGAGACCATTTTAAGGCCTTTGAAGGTATTTTGAGTTAATTAGCTGATTAGAGTTTGTCACCAGGTGTCTTCAATATTGAACCTTTTCACAATATTCAAATTTTCTGAGTTACTGAATTTTTTATTTTACTTAGTTGTCAGTTTTAATCATGAAAAAAAATTGAAATATATCCGTCTGTGTGTAATGAATGAATATAATATACAAGTTTCATTTTTGAATGGAATTAGTGAAATAAATCTACTTTTTGATGATATTCTAATTATATGACCAGCACCTGTATATTATATTATTTATATAAAAATTAATGGTTGTATTAAACATTTTAGTATTTTAAGGTAAATATAAAAGTGACATATAAATGTGCAACTTTTATTTTATTTTATTTTATTTATGTCAGAATCAGTGATCAGGTACCTGGAGGAACTATGTCTGATTTGGACCCATCTTGTCCACCATAACTTGCATCTGTAAGTAAAATGAATACAGTGATTAGGCAGTCAACTTGTTAGGGCAAAAAGAAAACCATATACAGCAGGTGAACAGGTCCAGTACCATGAGAACTAGAGCCAGATGGGCGAGATAACCCGTCTCTTCCATTACTTCCTGTAACCCACAAAGAAACATTTCTGAGAGAACATCCCTTGTCCAGTAATGAAAGATAGATGTCAATACTGATACTGCTCCAATAATCCAATGACATGACACGCAGTTAGTGGTTTCATTAACAGCAAAACTAATGATTCACCACCATGAACCACCCTGTTTTTTTATTTTATTTTTTATTATTATGGATGCAGATTCGAAAAATAGTGCCTATTAGGCACTAGCACGTCATTTTCACACTAAATACAATGTGCATTTTGTAGCATTTTTGCATTCTACAACAATTTGTAAGGTTAGGAAGTCTTGTTATATCCCTTAATCATTGTAAAAAACTGCCATAAAGACAAGATTACTATCTTTCTCTGAGCCCAGTACAACTATTTGTTAAATTCTCAGCCACTTTTCACATGTACGAACATTATTTATGCCTAATTTCAAGGTCAGCAACAGAAGAAAATGAAAACATGATCTAGAGCTTCAAACATTTTCCTACATGCAAACAGCAACAGAAAATGACAGATTTTGTGGAAAATGTATATTTATAAATTTATTTTGAACATATGTTTTTCTAATTCTTTGCATATTATGAGTTAAATTATAAATTTTGAATACTTGTGTTTTTGTGAAAACCTTTGACATTTGGCTGCTTTTGTTGTTTCATAAGTGCATTAAGGCAGATAAATACATACATTTGTGAAAAAATATTTTTATTTTTAACTCCGTACCATCAAATTAGGTAATATTAGGTAATATATATATTTGTAAAAAATTTTTTTTACAATAGTAGATTATATCATATTCTGACTGAAATGCTGGTTACCGTTTGCTCCATTTGAAGCTGTTGATGTGCTGCCTGATGCTGTAATGACAAAAACACCAGTTAAGTTTCTGATTGGCCAAGAAAGAGAAAATATATCTAGATTTGACCTCATGATGTTTGGCTATGACCGTGCGTATATAACTCTGTAGTGCATTTCCTACATAAGGTCAGTCTGTGTTGCTTTTCTAAAGTGTGGCTTCTGTGAAAGTTTTGCCCCTGATAGATCAGGTTCACACTTACAGACTTGGCCAGTTTGAGTGCCGCCATTAAGTTTCTGACCTGGGAAACGAGAGCAAAGGTTTTGTCAAAAGATGTATTGGACTTCAGAAAGGCCATTGAGCTCTCAACAAATTCACCTTTCACCAGAGGTCATGAGAGGCTAATGCACTCCGAAAAGAACTTGTTTTTGCGTTATCGAGTAGACTTTCCTTACCGTTTGGGGATTGGCCCGCGATGGCGCTGCCAGGAGTCATACCTTGGAGAAAAACAGCCCTTCAGTCTAAAGTGCATAAGGTCCTGAAACATCGGCCCAACAATCATGCAATCTCACTGCGCTACAGGCCTCTGTTTTCCACGGATCTGTGCACCTGATGTTTCGTCTTTCCACATTTATTAATAAATCGAGCAATGTCGTTCAGCCACATACCTGATCCCTAAACCAGATTAAGTACTGATTGACTCTGCTTACTGAGTAGGGTGCACCCAGTGAACTATTTTCCAGTGCTGAGAGGTTCAGTGTTCTCTGCCTCCAGCTCTAAAGAGGATTAGCTTCACCTTACCCAAGCCTTTGGGTGCTGCAGTGGCCTGATGCGATCCGGCTCCTTTGGGAAAAGAGGGAGAGGAACAAGAAACATATTCTTACACAGATTCCCAGAGATCATTTCTCACAGGTCAATCAAACTATTCTGGCCAGGAGGCTTCATAAAAGACAGACACTCTTTTTACACGTGCTTAAGGGGTTTTGCATGTAAACCAGCTATATACATTTTAAGTTGTTTTTATTGGCTTTTATGTGCATTTTAGATCTGATTTGAGTTTAGTTTTTGCAATGTCGCTACCCCATTAGAACTAAATGTATCATGAGTATTTAGTCTTTAACACTGGTACTATGGTTGTATCAGATGACAATGCTATGGTATTTTAAAATATATTATGGTACTTAAATCCATGTAGGAATGTTGCAAATACTATAAATATTATGATACGTGAATTTCAATATCATGGTATATACCGAAGTTCGATAAGATTACCACCACTGTACTAGGTTTTCTGTATGGTTACTATACTTTAAAATCTTAATAATCAAGCTTAGAAAAACAAAGTATTATCACTGATCCCATGTCCAAAAATCTTTGAATACCAACAAAAAGTACTACAGTACTTTTTTTGTAAGTGCAATTTCTGATTATGGCAGAACCCCAAATGTTTTGAATAGCTCAGCCTCATTAAGAAAAACTGACTTTTGAAGTAAATTATGACTTATTATGTTATTATTAAAGATGACTGAGGTTTTGCACAATGGTGGTTAGTTGTGAACTTGTCACCCACCCTTCATATGCTGACCTTTGGAGTCATCATCATCTGTAAAGAAAAGGGAAAATCGATACAGTTTATAACAACCGCTCCTTTGTTTAGCCCTTCTCCTCTTTCTGTCCGAGTCCACAGAGTTTAGAATTCACTGATCTGTTTTAAGTTAAATGCTCTTTTATTTTCTCTTTGAGACTGCATTTACCCACTTTGATGGGTTTATGAATCCGAACGGATTAAAAATAAATTCAGGTTTACTTTAGAACTGTTTATCACGAACATTATAGAATTAACTTCTCATCTTGTCCTTTTGCAGGATCACATCTAGTGTCAAAGTGTCTACAATATGAGCTCCTTGGTGTGGTACGGTCGGCTCTCATCGGGATGTTGATGAAGTAACATCTAAAAGAACTTCATCCCCTACCCTCTTCCTCCTCGGACAGTTCTTCTTCACCCTCTTCAGCCTCAAAGTCATTTTCCTCAGGCTCCTTATCTGTCCGGAGAAATATCTGAGCTGTTTAATTAACATGGGCGCTGTATGTTAAACATAGGAGTGTGTCATTAAATAATCCCTCTGGGAAAGGAGCTCATACCTTCAACAGGAGCCGTTGATACGGTGGACGCCAGAAACACTACAGCCACTGAAGCAATTACAAGATTTCTGTCAAAGCAAAATGATAAGAGTCCAGAATAAGCACATGTGAAGCATTTCTCAAACAGCTGACAATGGGAATTCAAATTAATTCTCTTGAGAAATGCATGCTTTTAATATTAGATGAATTCAAATTTAACTTGCATACAATGTTCATTCATCAATTTATGCTGCAAGTTTTTCATTGTTTAATCATAAAGCATTCAGTTATCAGACATTACATCGCGTTTTATTATTAAAAGAGATTCCCAGCATTAAATTATTAGAGCAACACAGTCTTTAAACCAGATATAAGTCATAAGCATCAAATCCTATCCAAAACATGCTTTTAATCTATTAAAAAAAACATTCTTGCAGCTTAAACACAGTGCTAGGAACACCAAAGTTATGGGTTTGATTCCTAAGGAATATAATAATGAATGCATGTTAAATAAATGCATAAACCCCTCATTCAAGCCCATTGATAAACCAATCCACTGCTTATTCTTGATAGATAGATAAATAGATAGATAGATAGATAGATAGATAGATAGATAGATAGATAGATAGATAGATAGATAATTGCTCATTCAGTTAGTCCCCTGATGTCAGTTTCAGAGATATTAGTTGTTATGTATCAATCATCATTGACTTACCGTGACAGCATCTTTAGCACAGGTCTATGTGGGAAACTGTGCAGCAGACATAAAGCAACCAGCAAACGTGCGTTTGACTTCCTTATGCTAGACTGGCCAGCAAAATACTTTTTATACGCTTCCAGCCCCCCATCTTGGTAAGGGGCAGGACTTCTAACCCCAGCGCCTGCCATTCAACCTGCTCCCACCAATCAAACCACGAGTGAGTACTGACACATTTTTGATTCATAATTTATATTCAGATCAGATCTGCAGTGTCTTCACTTATCAAAGTGCAGAAATGATGAGGAATATCTTCTGCGCGTTTGCTGTTGACTGATTATACCAAAAAATTGGATGAATAGCATACAAATTCATGGTATGTCCCATCATCTCTCTGGCCCAGCAGGCAGCGTGGAATCAGTAAGGCAGCTCAACCAGTGGAGGGCACCTACACAACATCACACACAGACCAGAGCCACAGGAACTCATGCAGGAAGTTACAGGTGTTTTCTCATTTGTTCACCCTTGGAAAACAAGATCACCTAGCTGGTTTTAGATCAGAGGTTTTCTGATGGTTCTTTCACGCTTGTTTTGTGATTTGGTTCTTACAAAAACACTGCAATACTCTAAAGAATGGATAATGGTGGACCTTATTTTGAAGCATATGCTTTTATTTAATAAATCATATTTTCATATTTATTTAAATTTTATATCAGACATTTTATATCATACATTTCTTTATTTACATCTTTATCTTTTTATTTATTTATCTTTTTATTTACTTTTATAGTTTATAATTTATTTTATTCAGATTTTTATTTTCACCTTTGTTTACAAAAAACATTATCAAAAAATCAGTAAGCATTTTTTTTACATTTTTACAACTGACATTATAATATAAAATGACATCTCACACCTTAAAGTACAATATTTCTAAATATTGAATAACAAAAAATAAGGCATCTATATTAATCAATGTATATAGTCTAGAAATGTGTAACTTTTTTTATTGTTGCATTTATTTATGCATGATATTCAGTAAATAAAGACCACAAGTGTTGCTAGGCCTTTTCGAGAAAGACAATAACTTAATGACTTGTGATGGATTAGCGTGGTCCATTCAAGTACTATGGTATCTGTGTTTTGCATAAGCTAATGCTCCTGACCCCTCACAGTAACAGAATATCTGGCAGCTCTCAGGAAGATTGCATTCCTGTAGCGAGTGCCAGTTAACATCAAGCTGTTTTACAATGTAACGAACACCAGCAGGCCTCGAAATGCATTTCTGTGATAAACTCCTCCAAATGGACGTGTGTCACAACAAAGCTAATGAGCTCTTGAGCTAAACAAGCTTTCTTTGTTGAACTGTGTGTGTGTGTGTGTGTGTGTGTGTGTGTATTTCGATTGATCTGAACTATCATATTAAAATAATACATGAATCCAAATAATGTAAAAGATGTTAGCTTACATTATGTGTAACTACAGCTAGCTTTTGTTTTAGTTTTTTCCTGCTAGAAATATTAGGCTCATTTGCTTTTGGAAGAATCAGTTGTTCATAAAAATGCTTTGCATGTACTCGAGTACTAAACTACTATTGCTAGTAGAAATGTCCACCTACTGGTACAGTGTCAATCCCAGGAGCAGTGTGGAATGACAAGACATATTGAAAAGCTGTATTATTACACATCAGCTGCTCTTGTTGGCAGATGTGGCCAGATTTCTGCTGGCCAGTTTGATGTCCTGTGTCTTCCCTCATTCCTGCAGGCCTGCCTGATCTCAAACAAAAGCTCTCTGTTAGGTGCTTGAAACCATAGCGCTCTTGGAGCCAACCTTGGGTGCCGAGATTAGAAGTGCCAGTCCAGGATCTGTTCAGCTCGGCTGCCGTGCATGGAGACTGTGCTCAGACCATATGGAAAAAGACCGACCACCAGTTGTATCCTACGGCAAAATTATATTTTTCCACACTCACAATATATTTTGGTAAATAAAAATAACAAAATGTACTCCAGAGGCAAAAAAAATTATGTCAGTGTTATGCATGTCATTTGTTGTGTTATAGTTGTGACAATGTACGTATTGATAATTAATTAATAATATATACAATTATATATAGAAACTTGATATAAATGTATATTATTAACGCTCTCTCTCTCTCTCTCTCTCTCTCTCTCTCTCTATATATATACATACATTTTAATTATAATAATTATAAATTAATATTGTATATTTGTAAATTGTCAAAATAGTCATTAAAATCACTATTTTGTGCTTTTTTATCTTTTATGTATTATTTTATATTGCTTTTATTATTATTTTTTTTATAAAAATAAGTTTGTATATATATATA